>NC_053490.1:113782750-114112125 GCF_905171775.1 Rana temporaria | reverse complement strand
GATACATCTATGCGTTAGACAGAGTGCTTTAAAAGTGATTCTGTCTTTTACTGGTAACCAGTGAAGGGTTCTCAGTGAAGGTGAGATTGATTCCCAAGGTTTTTTCCCAGTCACAAGTCTAGCGGCCGTATTTTGAACGACTTGTAGACGAGCGATTTGGTACTTGGGGAGTCCGAGGTAAAGGGCATTTGCATAGTCCAATCTTGAGTTTACAATAGCTCCCACCACGACCGCTATGTCTTCCTTGGGAATAAAAGGAGTAAGTCTGCGTAGTAGGCGCAGCAGATGGTGAGATCCGCTGACTACTGACCCTATTTGTGCATCCATTGTCATGTAGGAGTCAAAGATGACCCCAAGACTTTTGACTTTGGCGCTAGGGGTGATGATTTTGCCCAGAATGGGTGGGGGGGTCCAAGTTGTTGCAGGTTGATTCATACGTTTGGCGTGAAACAGGAGAAGTTCTGTTTTCGCTCCGTTCAGTTTAAGGTAACTCTTTGTCATCCAGTCCTCTATCAAAGAGAGGCATGTCTGTAGATTGAGGTGGTGATCCTTTTTATTGCAAATGCGGAAATATAGTTGCGTGTCGTCTGCATATGAGTGGTAGAGCAGTTTTTGACTGCTAATAATCTCAAAAAGAGGGCGAAGATAGATGTTGAATAACACCGGCGACAGAGGCGATCCTTGAGGGACTCCACACGATAATGTGCATTTCTCAGAAGTGAAAGGTCCTAACTTCACTATTTGCGATCGGTTTTCCAAAAAAGAGGAGAACCAAGATAAATCGCCTTCTGCGACTCTGGCTACTTCAGCTAGCCGAGTCAATAAAAGCTTGTGGTCTACTGTGTCGAAGGCAGCGCTTAGGTCCAACAGAACCAGAAGACAAGATTCTCCTTCGTCTGCGGCCTCGAGAGCATTGTCCCATATTTTGAGCAATGCGGTTTCTGTCCCGTGTCCAGGCCGGAATACCGATTGAAATGGATCAAGTAGGTTGTGGGTATCTAGATGCTGTTGCAGCTGTTGTACCACTACTTTTTCCATTACCTTTGAGAGTACATTTAGGCCTGTTATTGGACGACGGTGGAGTGGGTCCTTGGGGTCCAGGTTGGGTTTCTTCAAGATGGGTCGAATTATACCCTCCTTCAACTGGGAGGGCACTATGCCTTCCCTGAAGGATTGGTTGATAAGATGCGTGATAGGAGGTGCCAGGATGTCGGCGCATTCCTTCAGCAGTTTAGTGGGGATGATATCATTCAGCGCGGTGCTGTTACGCAGAGTACCGATAATATTTTTTGTGGCATGGATAGAGATAGGTTCCAGCGTGAACTTACCTG
This sequence comes from Rana temporaria, assembly GCF_905171775.1. NCBI lineage: Eukaryota > Metazoa > Chordata > Amphibia > Anura > Ranidae > Rana > Rana temporaria. Next base: position 114,110,794 of record NC_053490.1, on the reverse strand, counting down.
GTTGTGGTAAATTACTGCAGGTATTGTGTAAATCATTGCGGGGAGGGTTGAGGGGGGAATTATTTTGTTGAATGCTTTGTCGGATCCCCTCGATTTTATTAATGAAGTAATCTGACAATTCACTGCAAAATTCTTGCGAGTCCGAATTGGGGGCTTCAAGACATCCTGGATTCATGGTCTGAGTGACCAACTTGAAGAGTTCGCGTGGGCGATTAAGGGCGCTGTTGATAGCCTTGGAAAAATAATTTTTCTTGGCTTTGAAAATTTCTTTGTGGTATTTTCTTGTTGTTGCTTTGTAGATGGTGAGGTTCTCATCTGAAGAGCTTCTTTTCCAGGCGGCTTCCGCCCTTCTGCGCTCTTGCTTCAGTAATGCCAGTTGGTTGTTGAACCAGCTGGAGTTATTTTTCCGGATGCGGGTTTTACGTTTCGGCGCTATTTGGAGGGCAAAGTCATCTTCGGTGGGGACTCCAGCGTCGCCTTCAACCAAGGTCTGGACAGATCTAGACCCCCTAGGGCCCAGTTGACATGCCCCAATAGAGCTAGTCTTAACTCCCAAGGCCTGGAGGGAAATGAACCCTTCCAAACGTGACTACACCCACTTTTCCTGCCCCCACCAAACATATACCAGGATCGACCATATCCTAATCCCTCCAAGTCCCATCTCAACTACCTTGAATGTGTCCATCAAGGACACAGTCTGGTCATACCATTCCCTGGTAATCCTCATCCTACACAACCTTGTCACAAGACAACCTGGCTCTCACTGGAGACTTAATCAATCGCTCCTAAGTGATCCCATCAAATCTAAGGAAATTAATAACTCTTTAAAAGAATACTTCATCCTAAATGATGTTGAGAAAAGCTCACCGGAGACCCTGTGGGCTTCCCACAAAGCATCCATTAGAGGCAAATTAATTAGTATGGCTACCCGAGTCAAGAGGGAACGACAGATTGACACAGAGAAACTGGAGAAGGATATTCTAGCTCTAAAGACCAGACACAAGCAATGTCCGTCTAAGACTTCTATAGAACAATTAGACGCTGCAAGATTAGAGCTGAACCTAGCCCTCGCGGCTAAAGCGGAGAAACACATCCGTTGGAGTAGGGCCAAATTCTATATACAGAGAGATAACATAGGAACCATGCTGTGCCCTATACTTTCTCCCAGATACCTAGCTCACACCTCTCCTCAGATTAGAAAAGCAGGACAGCCAACCCCAACAGTATCCTCAAAGCATTCCAGGACTTTTACTCTCAGCTCTATAGCTCACCTCCAACTGACCAGGGGCTGGAAATTCTCTCCTTCCTGAAGGTCCTACCTCTACCGTCCCTATCTACTGAACATAGAAATTCGTTAGAGGCCCCCTTATCGACAGAAGAGATCATGGAGGTTATAAAAAACCTCAAAAAGGGATCAGCTCCCAGACCTGGCGGCCTTTCGGTACCTTACTATAAGGCGTTTGTCGACATCCTTGCCCCCTACATGGCACATTCCCCTTTAGACTCCCATCTCAATACAGCCTACATAACCGTTATACCCAAATTAGACAAAAACCTAAAGGAGGTGGGGAATTATAGGCCCATCTCCCTTATAAACAACGACCTTAAGATCCTGATGAACATTTTAGCCAACCACCTAGCATTCTTCATCAGCCAGTACATCCACAAAGACCAAGTGGGGTTCATCTTGGGGCGACAGGGCCCAGATAAAGTCAGGAGGGCAATTGACATCATCTCCCTTCTACAATCAGGCTAGGACCAGGGTCCCAAACAGGAAGGAAAGTCGCTCTCCCTGGACTTGCACAAAGCTTTCGACTCGGTGACCTGGCCTTACATCTTTGCCCTCATGGAGCACTGGGGTTTTGGCCAGTGCTTCACGGGGGTGATCCGTGCCCTCTACTCCTCCCTAAAGGCCATGATACGCCTGCAGGGACTCCACTCAAATCCACTAAATATAGCTAGGGGCACTAGACAGGGCTGTCCGCTGTCCCCCTTGATCTTTTGCTATCCAATCCTTGGCGATCGCAATACGCTCCAATCCAAACATCCAAGGAGTGACCTTCGGTCCACAAACTCACAAATGTGGTTTGTTCACCGATGACATACTCTTGTTTATTACCTCTCTGATCACGGCTCTCCCCAATCTTTGCAAACTTCTAAACGATTTCTCCATCATCTCGGGCCTACAAGTGAATTACTCCAAATCTCAAGCACTGTATGTATCCCTCAAACCAGACACAGACACAGCATTGCAAAATTCATTCAAATTTTAGTGGAGCACCTCCTCTATTAGGTATTTGGGAATCACTCTCACAGCCAAAATTGAGAACTTGTAACTTCCCACCTATGTCCTGGAAGCTAGCATCTGAGCTTACCAACTGGGATAAGGGGGGGTTTGTCCTGGTTAGGGAGAATACATTCTGTCAAAATGACTCTCCTCCCCAGACTGCTCTACTTGTTCAAATCACTTCCAAACAACATTAGAAAGGACCACCTAAAATCCTTTCAAAGTAAGGTTTCTAAATTTATCTGGGGGGATCGGGCCACAGGCTTCCCCAAAAAAAAACTTTTCCCACACTAGGTCTCGGGGCGGGCTGGGATTTCCTTGCCTACTATGGTACTGTCAGAGAAGGCATGGCTGTCCAATAGGAATCGCTCAGCAAGCACGCACATTCACGGCACGTCGGTGCGTGCGCACGCGTGCGCCTGTGACCAACATTGGCGCCAAAGTTTCTATTTAAACTGAGACCAATGTCTGTTTGGTCTGCAGCTTCTGTGTGTACTGAAACCCGTTATCTGTGCTGATTTCTTATCCTTGACCCAGCTTGCTCTCACTAACCTTGCCTGCTTGATACCCTGATCTTGGCTTGTTTTGGACTTCTCTTCGAGCATCCAGCTACACCATTACTGGACTGACCCTAGGCACTCCTACGTCCCCGTGCTTCCGTGGCTGCTGTCGAAACCTCAGGGGCTCGCAAGCCGGTGCAGCAAGAGAGGCTCTCCTCTTCACGTCAGGCTCACGATCAAGGTACGTGACAGGTACTTCGAAGCAGCAAGAATAGCTCAATTATCCACTGTCTACTCCAAACTTGAAAAAACGGACTGGGTCTGCATAGAGAGACAGGCTGTCCCAAACCATACTTTAGACTATATCCTCTGGGCCCCTTCCAAGGACCGACCCCCAATTTTATCGCCTATCCTATCACAAACCCTGGCCTTGTGGGAAAAAATGGGATGGGTATCCTCAGAATGTAGACCCCTCGCACATATCTTCCACAACCCGGGCATTCCGCCTGGCCAAGAAATCAAGTCCTTTCAGTGGTGGCTGGACAAGGGGTTGTATCGCATCAGGCACTATTTCACCCCCTCAGACCCGGTTTCCCAGAATTTCTGTGTTCAGAAACTAGAAATGCTGGCCTCAGAGCACTACAGATTCCAACAGATACAGCACTTCCTCCACAAGCTATGGAAAGGGAAATCCATTCCTCCCAGATTTACACCTTATTTAATGTGGTGTGGACAGGCCATGGATCAGAGAGGTGGGATCTCTATCATTTACCCGTCCTCTAAATGTCCTATATGTTAGCCTGGGAACAGGACCTCCAAATTGACTGGGACCTAGAAAGATGGCAGTCCTCTTTTTCAGGTCTTTCAAGGGGGTAAGAAACATCTCCCAAGTTGAATCCAGCATCAAAGTCATGTCCAGATGGTACCTCACCCCCTTGAAACTGGCCTCCTTTTTCCCTACGGCAAACCCACTCTGCTTTCAAGGCTGCCAACTTATAGGCTCCATGGCCCATTCATGGTGGGAGTGCCCTAGAATTATATTTTGGTTTTGGAGCAGGATTTTTACCCTGCTCCAAAACGGGACTACCCATGAGTTGCCTAGAACTCCAGCAATAGCTCTCCTGAACTCCAACATCCCTAAAATACCTAAGGCCAGCTGCAGATTAATAGACTTTATGTTACTGGGGGCCAAAATTACCATAGCCAAAGCTTGGAAACAGCCCAAGGTTTCCCTCTTAGCAGCCAAACGCAAGATCTCATGGATCATGTCACAGGAAACTTGCTTTCATACTAGCAGACACGATCCCAACGTTCAAAGCCGTCTGGGAACCTTGGTCCCTGCACGTGGGCATCCTCCTACGTCCTGGACTCCAGGCCCATCCAGACGATGCTGGCAAGGGAACCTTGGCTCATCCCCAGTACATTGGCTTCTCCTTTCTCTCTCTGTTACTTTCCCTTTCCGTCTTCATCTTCCTTTCTCTTCTCATCCTTAGTATTTTCAGATTTTTTTCTTGAACTTTACTCAAATTTTAACTCGGAATGATAGTATGTCGTGCTATCTTCGCCCCTGAGATGGCTGGCTCGGGGCTGGTACTCCGACTCGGTCCACTGGGCAATTAACTACCTCTTGGACCGAGGGGGGAACCCTCCAGGCACAGTGTGATCCCATAGGGGGTGCCAGAGGTCTCCTGGTTTCTAGTGCCAGTTACAGGTTGCATGTTATACTCCACAATAGCTATGATTGTATGTTACCTAAATTTGTTTGCATTCTGAGTGCGGAAAGTCTGAACTTTTTGTTTTTTGTTCTTGTACAAAACTAATAAAAATCTTTGAAAGAAGAAAATAGCCACCTCCACCACCATTTACTCTAGGGGAGGACACAGATTTTGAGGTGGAGGCCAATGTGGATGCTCGAAGGAGGGGGAGACAGTTGGACTATCTCATTAAATGGAAAGTATATCCACCTGAAGAAAACTCATGGGAACCAGCAAATAACGTGCACCCTCCTAAACTTTTTCAGGAGTTCTTCAACAGTTTTCCAGAAAAACAGGCATGTCTGGGCATCCGGAGGCTGCCCCTTAGAGGAAGGGCACTGTCAGGTTAGAAACCGGAGAAGAACAGGCAGATATGCCAATATCCAATATGGCCACGCTAGTCCGCGCATGCACATTAGCAACCAGCAGGCAGCGGCGAAAGCATGTTCGTGCCAGCTAATGTGCGTATGCAAAATACCAGTGTTTACTGGTCAATATAAGGACTCCAGTCTCATAAATCGCTGGATTATCGTCAGATCTGAATCCTGTGTCCCTGTGTTCCTGGTTCCTATTTGATTTACTTGTTACCGACCCAGCTTACCCTGACCTGCTCTGGCTTCTCTCCTGGCCCTGAACCCGGCTTGTTTCAGGACCTACTCTTGCCTGTTCCAGATTTGTGTTTGACCCAAGCTTGATCACAACTACACTTCCTGCCTCTGCCTCTGACTGCCTTCCTGTGTTTGACCCCCGATCTGATGTTGTCTCTGCTTTTCAATCTGTCAAGATCCACCAGCACCCCCAGAGAATCATTGGATGTGACCACCTTCTCTGCTCCTGCCTGTCCGCTTCTGGAACCATCAGACAGCTTCACCGGCAGGCAACCCGTGCATTTCCGGACATAGTACCCTCTGTCTCCAACTCCAGGGGTACTCTGCACTCAGCCGCAAGGAGAGCCCTCTCATCACCTCGGCACCCAGCCTGGTACGTATGGTATCACAGGTGATATGTAACAATACCTTAGTACTTATGTATATGTATTTCTTAACAATATTTTTCTTTATAGACAACTGCTATACATTCTTCATGCATCCTGATTAAGTGAACCACGTTAATTCATGAAGACCTATATCTACAGGTATATCTGTTATTAGGCAAAGCCATTGATTAACTGTATGTCAATTACCTTACAACCATATGCAGTTAGTTCTTCATATGAGCAAGAAATACACATTTGTTTTTAAGGTTTAGTCATACATCTATATTGTATGAATTTTTTATACTTTGTAATTAAAAAAATAAATTATACATACCTTTGTGCACTCCTTGCCTGCCCAATATAGTCTGATTTTGTTTTTTTTTTGTATGAAAGAGTGTCTCTTTTGTTCTATATTCAACTGCGTTACTTATTGTGCCTGTGGACATTTTTAGCTGTGTTAATATAGTACAGAGTGCTTTATTTTTTTAAATGACAAGCAAGATGGTAGCCATTATATTTAAACTCCAATATAATTTTGGGAGATTTTAGTTGGATGCTTATTGACTGTTAACTAATTGGTGTTCGGCTGCCTATGCTTTTAAATCCTCCTTAGTAATATTTTATTGTCATAGAATTATGTCTGTTTTAAGACAGCCTAGGAGATATTAGTACTTCAAGATTTGGATGGAGCCTCTTATATATAAAATATATTGATAAATTTAGCTATGGTTCTGTAATGTCATTTGGAGTGCTGACAATGTCACAGTTAATTGTAGGCTTTTAAGGTTTGTTTTTCAGCCTGAGGCTTTTAGCACACCTACATAAATATTACCAGTAGTATGATGATATGAACTTGTTCTGTAGAGGCTGCTAATTAAAATAATTTTATCAAGGGCTAAAAGCTTTCATTCAGTTCTCTTCTTATCCACTTATGCAGTATGTTACATAGGATTTATCATTTTGTGAATAGTAATTGTATTTATTCAGGTAGGATAAACATTATTCTGCATGGTTAATGTTATAGTTTATTTGTCTATTCTAAAGCCTAGTATGGGCTGAATGTCGGGCGACAAAGGCCGGTTCAATAGAAACCAGCTTACATTTGGCCCAAGTGTACTGCACTCAGTGCGACAGAAGCATTGTTTAGCCGGCTTCTTGTCGAAGGGGCATAACCAAAATAGGTCTGTCGATCGGCTCCCAAAATAGGTCTGGCGGGGGCCATTTCCCTGTCAGAACACAGTAGGACAGCAGGGGAGATTGCTGTACTAACATTGGATAGTTAGTACAGTGGCTACTCCTGATCTGTCAGATTTGTTTTTATTCAGCCCTGCTGGGTTGAAGAAAACAAAACTGTTAGTGTGTACCAGGCTTTACCATTGATTGTTAAACAATATATATAGGAAGATCTGTATTATACTGTACAATGCATGTATTCTGTAAATGTATTATTTATTTACACGTACTCTATAGCAATTAACTTATTATACAGTGTTGTGTTCCGAATATCGGCTGATAATCTATTTATCTTGGAAATAGTAATTTGAGTTGAAATTAAGTCTGACAATTTTCTTGTTATAATGCAAGTAGTCCCTAATTTATTTTAATATTAACTGACAGTTTGCATAAAAAAATGTTGTCTAACTGACTGACATGGGGAATGATTTACTAAAGGCAAATAGGCTGTTCACCTTAGAAGGGAAGTTTCACAGTGCAAGTGAATTTTCTCCAGAGCTTAGTGAATGTGGTGCAATTTCACTTTGCCAAGTATACCCAATCATGTGCAAGGAATATACCTTGTAAAGTGAACAGTCTATTTGCCTTTTAGTAATTCAGACTATATATATATATATATATATATATATATATATATATATTATATATATAAAACAAGTGATTCAACATATAAGAAACACTCGCTCACCACTGAGCCAAGGAAAAATCTGTGAAAGAAGTATTTAGATGTAAAATCTATGAAAAAAAGCCACTACTTATAAACTGATCAACCTAGTGACTTGAATACAATACTGAAGGTGAACAGAAGCGCTAAAGTATGAAATACATAGTTAACATACTAAACAATGTGATGAATTGATTGCAAACATATTGAACATTGATAAATGTCCAAAAAATATTGAAATCTTAAAAACTAACACAATAAACAAAGAAAAAAATTGTGTGGAAAATAGAAGAGTCAACAAAATAAATTACAAAACAAAGTGTAAAAGATGCCAAAGTGCACAGAAGCGATCCTCTAAAGATTGATAAGATCTTCACACAACATTGTGAATGTATCAAACACCTCTCCCCATCAGTTATAGACTCACCAGAGCTAGTTGCCTCACACTTGCGTGTTTGGCAGCAGAGTAGTTACCCTCATAGGGTTAATAACGTCAACACGCCACTCACTGAAGTCAAAGTATAACATGCTCCTATGAGAGGGCAGATAAAAGAAAGCTCCACTAGTGCAATACGTCTAAAACCATAATCAATTCATTGAATAAAATCTTCAAACATTGAACTTACAAACTGCACATGTATCGTGAGCATTGAGAATCATAAAACCCAGAGCATTGTGGCCATGATAATCAGCAAAATAGCAGACAATATCTCACTACACTCGAAACCTTAACAAAAGTGTCTTTCCTGATACGTCATCACGACTTCGTCCTGCGATAATATATACATATACACTCATCGGTCACTTTATTAGGTACACCTTGCTAGTAATGGGTTGGAGTCCCTTTTGCCATCAGAACTGCCCTAATTCTTTGTGGCATAGATTCAACAAGGTGTTGGAAACATTCCTCAGAGATTTTGGTCCATATTGACATGATAGCATCACGCAGAATAGATTTTTCTTTTGGTGGTATTTGATCACCTCTGCGGTTTTAATTTTTTGCGCTATAAACAAAAATAGAGCAAAATTTTTGAAAAAAAATCAATATTTTTTACTTTTTTGCTATAATAAATACCCCCAAAAAAGATATCAAAAAGCATATTTTTTTCTCAGTTTAGGCCGATATGTATTCTTCTACATATTTTTGGTAAAAAAAAATCGCAATAAGCGTTTAACGATTGGTTTGCGCAAAATTTAGAGCGTTTACAAAATAGGGGATAGTTGTATGGCATTTTTATTAATATTTTTTTTTTTACTACTAATGGCGGCGATCAGGGATTTTTTTCATGACTGCGGCATTATGGCGGACACATCGGACAATTTTGACACATTTTTGGGACCATTGTCATTTTCACAGCAAAAAGTGCTATAAAAATGCATTGTTTACTGTGAAAATGACAATTGCAGTTTAGGAGTTAACCACTAGGGGGCGCTGTAGGGGTTATATGTGACCTCATATGTGTTTCTAACTGTAGGGGGGTGGGGCTGGACGTGTGACGTCACTGATCGCCTTTCCCTATATCAGGGAACAGACGATCAGTGACATTGCCACTGTGAAGAACGGGGAAGGTGTGTTTACACACACCTCTCCCCCCGTTCTTCAGCTCCTGTGACCGATCGCGGGACAGCGGCGGCGATCGGGTCCGCGGGTCCCACGGTCACGGAGCTTCGGACCGGGTCGCGGGCACGCGCCCGTGACACTCGAGCCACGGCTGGGCACTTAAAGGGGAGGTACAGGTACGTGCCTGTGCCCAGCCATGCCATTCTGCTGACATAAATGGTGGTCCTTAAGTGGTTAAGAAGCTAGTTTGAGATGATTTGAGCTTTGTGACATGGTGCATTATCCTGCTGGAAGAAGCCATCAGAATATGATTTCAGTGTAGCCATCAAGGGATGGATATGGTCAGCAACAATACTCAGGTAGGCCGTGACATTTAAACAATGCTCAATTGATACAAAGTGTGGCAATAAAATATCCCCTACACCATTACACCACTGCTTTCATGTTGTTTATGCCAAATTCTGACTTAACGGGAGACAGTACGGTTACAATACAATAAAATACAAGAGAAATAACAGGGCCCTACTCATAAGAGCTCACAATCTAACAAGGTGGGGTAAATTAGTACAAAAGGTACCGTATTTTCCGGCGTCTAAGACGACTGGGCGTATAAGACGACCCCCTAATTTTCCAGGAAAAATGTTGGTTTTGGGATATACTCACTGCATAAGACTACCCCCTTCTTACTAGTCTTTCTGGAAGCTGAGGGGTAGCCAGAACAACCGCTGACAGAAACAGGCTTTTTCAAATCTCACTGTGCCATTACATTACATTACATGCCTCACTGTGCCATTACATTACATGCCCCCACTGTGCTATCACTTGCCCCCACTGTGCCATCGCTTGCCCCCACTGTGCCATCACTTGCCCCTCACTGTGCCATCACTTGCCCCTCACTGTGCCATCACTTGCCCCTCACTGTGCCATCACTTGCCCCTCTCTGTGCCATCACTTGCCCCTCACTGTGCCATCACTTACCCCTCACTGTGCCATCACTTGCCCCTCACTGTGCCATCACTTGCCCCCACTGTGCCTGAACTTGCCCCCCACTGTGCGAACAGTGCAATCACTCACTTTTTTCTGAATCGACTTGCAGGCGGTGACAGTCTCCGTGCTGCGAGTGTCAATGATTTGAAAGCCGCGCCTTCTCCTCAGACTGTCCTGTGATAGGCGGAACACAAATTTTCCCAGCAGCGCCTCTGTTCTGTGTTCCGCCTATCATAGACGTCTTCTCATCTCGTCCGAAACTTTGTACATTTTTATTGTTTATAATGTAGAAATGTTTTTTATGTATAAAACTGATAATTAATTGTATCAATAATATGTTAAAACATATGCTTCAGATGCATATGAAAACTTACCAGGGTTTTAAATGTATGAAATACATATTGAATCCATTGGTATAGATGACACCACAAGGGATTGGACTGTAAAGACATTTCCGGTGTCTCTCCTGCAGCAGGTGTATTTAGAGCATGGTGTGTGATGCTTAGAACTAGCCTCCGTTCCCAGTCGATGCCTTGTATGGAGAAACGCGTCGGACGGAGCAACAGTCTCTGACGTCACCACGCACCAGCTGGCTGGCTAGAGCCGTGGCTGTTTGAAATAGTTTCATTGCTTTTGGATGTCAGTGCTTTTAAAGCTTGTAATAAATCTTTTAAACTGAGGTACTGCACCTCGAAGCCTCTTCTTTTTTTATTTACCTGGTAAATACATTCCAATGTGGAAGACCATACAGGAGGATCTGTCAGTGTACCTATAAGGAATATCGCATGAGAACAAAATTCTACTGTATCAGGAGGGATACTGGCTTTGGAGAAATCCCAGGAGGAATATTCACAGCTTGACTGACCCATTGCTGAGCGAGTTGATCTTTATAATCTGAGATCCACCTTATCCAGTAAACGGCCTCTCTTTTTATAAACATCAAAAAATAGGTTTCAAGCCACATCCTGAGTGTTTAACATTACAAATTTTTATCAGCTTTTATTGTATTTGGTTGCGCAATTTTGATCTTTTTCCACAAAAATACAAAATGGCCCAAAGTATATTTTTTAACTATTTTTAAACTATTTTCTTTTAACCATTTTTTGTTATATTAGGCTTGCATTTTATTTATTTATTTTTTTAGAGTTTTTTTTAAACAGTTAAACCTATTTAATAATCATTTTTTTTTCAACTTAGGGATTCCTGAATGGGTTGTTGATTTATAAAAAAAACTAGGTAATCACAGAGGAGAAATCTTTTATTGACAACAACCTATATAAACACACATACACACTGTATATACACACACACTCTTATAAATAAAAGTAAACAAACATTTTAAAACATGGACTGTGTCAGAAGGGCTGGATGAAGCCGCAGCAATCCCGGGACCCAGCGTTGGTAATCGCTGTGGGCAGGAGGTCCTATTTATGTGTCCTGCACCCGGCGCTGCTGACCCTTTTCCTACCCCTACTCAAATCCCCTGTGCCCTCCCCCCCTTCCTCTCCCCATCTTTTCTTCCTTCCCCCATCCCCCCTCCCCCTCCCCCCCTCCTTGGTACCCATTTCTTCTACCCCCCTTCCTCCCCCCCCCCCCTTTCCCTCTCTATCCTCCTTCCTCCCCCTCTGTTCCTCCTTCTCACTCACATCCCCACATTTACGTTTTAATCCTTCCATCACTCACATGCAGTGATCACGCGTGTCCACACATCCCCCATTTGCTCCAGGTTTGGCTCTGTAGATGTTAATCCATACATTTTTATATCTTATACAATAGACAAGTAGGTCCTTCCATGCACGGGTCCCCCCTGACTACCGTACGGGACCCTGTTTGGTTGCGCCCGCTGTTCTACCGTGGCGGGACTTTTTTAGGTGAGCAGCTCAGCCTAATGTTCCCCATTTATATATTATATATTGTTGTTGTTTTTTAATGCAATTATTGATTTATTGTTTAATAATTTTTAGATTTGCTCCTGATAAAGCAGTACACACCTAGACTAGTTGAGACTGTCATAACCTTCAACCCATCGTGCTGTTTTCCCCCCCTGGGGACCTCTATTGTGGTGTTGTAGATGGTTATCACCATTTTAATTTTGTATTTTCTTTTGTCTGTGCTTTAATAAAATTTATATTCTGTTTTAAATATTTACTTTCACTTCTTACCTTTGTATCAGTACCGTAATAGTCATAATTGACCCCCCCTCCCCTTGGTTCTCTAGTTCAGGGACCTTAGATCCAATCTTTCTATATTCTAATCTCAAGGATGATTGTACCTTTTACTATAGTATTTACATATCCTACCCAAGAGGCTTTCATTCATTTTGCAAGAGAGAATAACATTTTAAAAAGAATATGTTCCCAGCAGTACAATTTGTATTGTTACATTATATTAGTAAAACCTTGGTTTTTACCCAAGTCTGACATAACCCTTTCTATGCCTTTGATTTTATTTTTCCAGTTGGCTTACAGAACTTTTAAAATCTCTGCAAATGCAGGTTTATTTCTGACTCTGGCTATTCTGATATCTCTAAACAATAAGGCTGAAAAATTACAACCTTTATATTACAGTGCTAGCAGTGTAAAGGGAAACACGTACTTTGGAAATATGGAACTTACCACAAATAACCTCTCCTTCTGAAAAAGCTGGTTGCCTAGGCACAGGGCTGGACTGGGACAAAAATGTGGCCCTGGACACCATCCAGACCAGCCCTTTAATTTTGCAAACACACACAAAAACAGTATATAAACCATACACAATTGCGCAAAAAAACACAAGAAAAAACATTTCAGTGTAAGTATAAATGGCTTTTTTTTTAAAACTCTTTATTTTGAGAAAAAGATGCATTCCAACATTGCAGATGCCTTTAGAATGACATTTGTAAGTTACACTCTATTCAATGGCAAGCAGTGGCGGTTCGTCCATAGAGGGCGCTGGAGCGCCGCCCCCTCTGGCTCCCGCACACACCACTGACTAATAACATTGATTCATGCATTGCATGAATCGATGTTATTGTCGCCACTGGCCGGATTCAGATGGTCGCATATCAGCGCCGACCACCTAAATAGCGGCAGCTGGTTGTCTGTACGGAAGAGCCTATCAGAGCCAGCGGCTGTCAGGCGTCTCAGCCAATCAGGTTGACCGGTTCTGGCTATCAGTAACCTGATTGGCTAAACCGCCCGGGACACACACAGCCGAGTCAGCCGCCACCGCCAGTGACACTGCCACCAGTGACACCACGCCGCCACCACCGCCCAGGTATTGTGTCTTAGTTTGTCTGATCGCACACAGGGCTGAGTATTAACAGTCAGGCCCTTGTCTGTCCATCCAGCAGACAATCCTCGCAACCCATACCCTGTATGCACAAGTGCACTGTCACACATCTACCTGCTGCACCGGCCCACACCCTGACTCCAGAGCCTAATGGAACCCTGAAATGTAGACGGCTCCCATAAAAACCCTGTGAACACCTTAGTAATCAGGAGATGCTGGTTGTGAGCAAAAGTTGGACCTAGAATTAGAGCCTTCATCTCAACCAAGACTCTACAAAGTCTCTGAGCTCTTGAATCCAGACCATGATTTGCCAATACTGGAGAAAATAAAAAGCTAGCTTCTCCTTATGATCATCAAAAGGGTTGGTGCTGATTTAATCTGTTTATCTGTAATTTCACACCGCCATCTGCCTTCCAGCATCTGTGCTTTGTACTACTGCACGTGGGTTGTGTCAGTGGGCTCCCCCTGTGTGTGTGTGCGTGCGGCTCCTGGGCATGCATGGGGGTATATATACTGGGCATAGTTACATGGGGGTATATCATGCTGATATCTGGTTTCAATTCATTCCAAACATTGCACGGAGCCTGATGTGTGGAGGCTTCATTCATAAGCGGAGGATTTTTGTTGCAGATGGAGAAATCCATTGCTTTCATTTACAGACTTTTTATTTATGGCAATTGGGGTATTTAATGGAAGGTCAGGTGTATGCAATTTTTATTTTATTTGCGCCCCCCCAAAAATGTTGAGCACCAGCCGCCACTGATGGCAAGTGTCATAAATAACTCAGTCACCTATTTTTTTATTTGACTTATTCTTCTCTGCCCTTTTCTCCTCCTTCTCACATCACTGCGTGAAGTGGGAGGGCTAACATCATGCAGAAATATTTCTACAGCCTCATTGGCTGGAATTTCAGAAATCGGAATTGCTACACAGCCATTGACTGCCTTTCAGCAATGCAGCAGCGCTGAGGGTGGGCCAGGTTGCGAAATATAAAGGGAGATGATCGGCAGTGCGGATGACAGGTCTCTCCCATACCGGCCGGACAAACCCGCCCCCCGGCAGGCCGGCCAACTTCAATGGCCACCCAAGCCCCCCCTTCACTGGCCATTAGCCGTTTTACTTTATTTCTCTTCTAGGCAGTACAGTGGTGCTCATGCCCTAACAACACCACTGGCTGTCATTGAAACCGGCCCACTGAGCCATCGGCCCTCTGGAAAACTCCTGGTAGTTCCGATGGCCAGTACATGCCTGCCTAGGCACAAAGGTTAGAATGAGTAGCACCAAGCCTGATAATTTACAGTTGTAATAATTGTTTTTGCATTTTTGTTTTGACAATCTTTAGGCATTTGTGGCTGGGTTTTAGCAAGAGAAGTGTTGGGTGAAAGAGGTGCAATAAGTGTAGAGGCACAGGCAGCACCGTGGATAAGTGGTTAGCAATTCTGTCTAGCAGCACTAGGGTCATGGGTTCAAATGCCCACCATGATCTGCCTGTCGTCACCCCGGGATTCGATCCAGGGACCTGTTTTTTTTGGATGGTTTCCTATTGCCTGAGCCACCAGGGAACTTCCTTTTAGATAGAATCCTTGTTATGTTCTGCTCCTGTAGTTTGGATGCTGGCTCCACCCTGTGACCAGCTGTAGGCAGTCACCTGATCCAGTGACCCTATAAATCTTCACTTCCCCTTCTTGTCTTTGCCCTAGTATAGGTTCCCGTTACTGCTTGTTGGTGTATGATATTGCTTTGGTGGTTTCTGCTTGTTCCTGACTCCACTTCTGCATTACCCCTTTGGACTTCGCTGATCACTGTTGCTGACTCTGCCTGTTCCCGACCTTGCCTTTTGGACTACTCTTTTGGACTTTGCTGACCTCTGTTGCCGACTCTGCCTGTTCCCGACCTTGCCTCTTGGACTACTTATTTGGATTACTCGGATGAGGGTTTGCTGACTTCACACTCTACCAACTGTGAGTTGTTTGTTTGGTGTTCCTTATTTAGTCTGTTTGCACTTCCCTTTGAGGTCCCATATTTCTGGCTGCAGGATCTCACCCGCCCTTCCACCTGATACTGGGATAACAAGACTACTGGTCAGGAAACTGGAGGGACGGTTAGAGTCTCCTGGCAGACCTGACACCTGGAGTTTGCTTGTTCTCCCTGTGTCTGGTGGGTTTCCTCAGGGATAACAAGACTATTGGTCAGGAAACTGGAGGGACGGTTAGGGAAACTATGTTTTTATTGTTATGTTTCGATAAACAGTTTCTTGTGGTTATTGCTTTTTGACACTTTTTTGTTGACTGGGTAATGGTACGATGTACCTGATACCCATTCACACGGGGGTGGGATCTGGGGGCCCTCTTGTTATATAAACCCCCTGCCGGCAGACCCTGACAACCACAGCCCAGGGCTGTCAGGAAAAAGCCCTTTTCCCCCATCAACAAATCACTCATCCCCTCCCCTTTCCTGACCTGCCGGGCTGCATGCTTGGATACGGGTCTGGTATGGATTTTGGGAGGCCCTACGCCGTTTATTTTTTTTATTTTGGCATGGTGTTCCACCTAAAATCCTACACCATTTTTTATTTATTTTTTCTATTGCCTGGCAATGCTGGAATTATTTTCTTTACATTTATCTGTCAGTGGGGCAGCCTTCTGACAGATAATGACTCATGGTTGTTAAGGGTGACCGGCTTCCCAACCCGCTGCTTAACAACCAGCTATTTCTTTACATAGAATTTGGATTGGTCGATCCGAAAAGTTGGAATTCGTTAGAAAATTATTGAATGAAACAAATTTTTATGAAAACAATACAAAATGTTATGAAAATTAAACTAAACAAATTCTGAAACCAAACTAAACGAATTCCATAACGAATCGAAATTAGTAACATAACGACTCTACCCGAAACAAAACAAAATCAATTTTTCCATTCTGCACATGTCTAGAAAGTATGATCCCTTT
The DNA here is from genome assembly GCF_905171775.1 of Rana temporaria. NCBI lineage: Eukaryota > Metazoa > Chordata > Amphibia > Anura > Ranidae > Rana > Rana temporaria. Next base: position 114,094,611 of record NC_053490.1, on the reverse strand, counting down.
ATTTCTGAAGTGACATCCATACTTCAAAGTATTGTACTATAGTGTTTAATTTATTAATTCATTTATTAAGGGGATTGATTATTTGGTAAAAGAAAAGAATAGGTGTAAAAATAAATTTATGATATACAAAACAAAAGGTTTGCCAAGTTTACTTTTCCCTATATAGACCCAAAATTGAAGATATATTCAAACCAATTATTCTAAAGGGGTTGTAAACTCTTGCAGTTTTTCACCTCGATACATTCTATGCATCGAGGTGAAGAAACCCTTGTAGTGCACCAGCCCCCCCAGAGCCCCCTTTAACTTACCTGAACCTGATCGGTCCTGTGCCAGGGACAAGCACACCTGCTCCAGCCGGTGTCTCGGGTCCTGATTGGATAGATTGATAGAAGCGCAGTCATTGGCTCCCGCTGCTGTCAATCAAATCCAATGACAAGGGAGTCGGGAGGCGGAGCCGAGTCCTGCTGTCTGTGTCAATGGACGCAGGAGCAGGACACCGGAGGGTGTCCGCACGGGTGCCCTGAGGGACAGCGCTTCTCCGACGGGGCACTCGAGAAGAGGAGGAGCCAGGAGCACCATGGAGGGACCCCAGAAAAGGAGGATCAGGGGCAACTGTGCAAAACTAACTGCACAGAGGAGATAAGTATGACATGTTTTTTTTTTTATGAAGATTTACATATCCCTTAAAATCTAAAAAGCATATATGGATATGAATGTGACATAAATAAAGATAAGAAAATGATTAAGATTGCTATAATCAATAATTTTGAGAGGGAAATGTTAGAAGCCTTCCTTAACCTTAATCTAATATCTAATGTTTGATTATTAACAATACTAACAAGCATTAATGGTATAATAATAATAATAATAATAATAATAATAATAATAATAATAATATAATGGTATTAATAGTAAAATTGAGATATATATATATATATATATATATATATATATATATATATATATATATATATATATATATATATATATATATATATACATATACACAGTAGGGATCGAAAGTTTGGGCACCCCAGGTAAAAATTTGTATTAATGTGCATAACAAAGCCAAGGAAAAAAAAATCTCCAAAAGGCATCAAATTACAGATTAGACATTCTTAAAATATGTCAAAAAAGGTTAGATTTTATTTCCATCATTTACACTTTTAAAATTACAGAAAACAAAAAAATGGCGTCTGCAAAAGTTTGGGTACCCTGCAGAGTTAATATCTTGTACTGCCCCCTTTGGCAAGTATCACAGCTTGTAAATGCTTTTTGTAGCCAGCCAATAATCTTTCAATTCTTGTTTGAGGTATCTTTGCCCATTCTTCCTTACAAAAGTCTTCCAGTTCTTTGAGATTTCTGGGCTGTCTGTCACGCACTGCTCTTTTAAGGTCTATCCATAGATTTTCTATTATGTTGTGGTCAGGACATTGTGAAGGCCATGGCAAAACCTTCAGTTTACGCCTCTTGATGTAATCCCCCGTGGATTTTGAGGTGTGTTTAGGATCATTATCCATTTGTAGAAGCCATCCTCTCTTTAACTTCAGCTTTTTCACAGATGGCATCAAGTTACCATTCAAAATTTGCTGAAATTTTATTGAATCCATTTTTCCTTCTACTCGTGAAATGTTCCCTGTGCCACTGGCTGCAATACAACCCCAAAGCATGATTGATCCACCCCCATGCTTAGCAGTTGGACAGAGGTTCTTTTCATTAAATTCTGTGCCCTTTCTTCTCCAAATGTACCTTTGCTCATTCCGGCCAAAAAGTTCTATTTTAACCTCATCGGTCCACAGAACTTGTTTCCAAAATGCATCAGGCTTGTCTATATGTTCATTTGCAAAGTTCAAATGCTGATTTTTGTGGTGAGGACGTAGAAGAGGTTTTCTTCTGATGACTCTTCCATGAAGAATAGTGTACCACAACTCCAGTGTCTGCCAGATCTTTCTGGAGCGATCGTGCAGTCAAACGTGAGTTTTGAATTGCTTTTCTCACAATCCTGCGAGCTGTTCTGTCTGATATTTTTGTTGGTCTTCCAGATCTTTAATTTCCACTGTTCCTGATGACTGCCATTTCTTAATTACATTCCGAACAGAGGATATTGACATCTGAAAACGCTTTGCTATCTGCTTATAGCCTTCTCCAGCTTTGTCAGCGTCAACCAGTGCCGGCCCAAGACATTGAGCTGCCTGGTACCAAGAATAAATGCTGCCCCCCCCCCCCCCGGATTGTCACTTGCCACGATGTCACCTGCCACACGTAGCGGATTATCACTTGCTGTGTCCCAGAGACAGAGTAAAGGCAGGCAGCAGAGAGATAATGTAATCTCTGCTGACCGCACAGTGTGGGCAGAACTGCAGTGATGCAGGGCGGGCAGTGAGAGATGTCATCTGCTCCCCCGCCTGCTGATTGGCCAGCAAGCCCGCTCACATGCACACTGTCCCACCCGCTGAATGTTCCCCTGTTTTGCCCGCATGCTCCATTCACCTGGGCCCAGCGTCCAGGTGAATGGAGCCCAGAACAGGCGAAGCGGGCAATATGGGCTGGCTGGCGGGTGGATGCAGAGGCAGTTCTAGGCTTTGTGAGGCCTTATGCAAAACTTAGACATGAGGCCCCACTTACGCCCGTAATAGGAAAAGTCATTAAAGCGATAACAATTAACTAAATAAATTACATAATAAGAGCCTTAAGTCCTTTAAACTATGAATTCATAGTTTCTAGAATTTTTTTCCTGATCGCAGCCCCATTAATTATCTCTGTGTAGTTCTCTCCCTGGAGCAGTTGATCAGATTGTACAGCTTACAGACTGGCCAGCAGTCGACATCAGAGCTGCTCTTAGAAATCATGGGGCCCTGTACAGCCTTTCTGATGGGGTCCCCCAGTCCCGCATACAAGCCCCTCCCCCCAATTTACCGCCACCCCCCCCTTTTAGGGCTAGTTCACACTATCATTGTTCTCTGACGAGCAATCTGCATCTAGATCACTCTTCAAAGAGTATTGGGCAAGCAGCAATAAAGTATTGGGGTCGATTTACTAAAAATGGAGAGTGCTAAATCTGCTGCAGCTCTGCATAGAAACCAATCAAAAGCTGATTGGCTACCGTGCACAGCTGCACCAGATTTTTTACTCAACAGTTTTAGTAAATCAATCCCATTTTTTCACTTCTTCAGCACCTGTTTTAACCAATTAAATTCCTGATAGCAGTTAAATGAGATCAAATTCGGCAGGCAACATGGTGGGTGGTGACAGTGAGGATATTTTTTGATGCACAAAAAGCATCACGGTTGCAGCATATGTACTTCTCCTCTGCTGCCTTTGCAGCATAAGGCTCTTTTACACAGATCTGCTCAGCGGGGGGGGGGGGGGGGGGGGGGGGGGGGGGGATCTGAACGGGACAGATGTCATTATCTGTACAGCGTACAGGAGTAGACTTGGACCTGCTCCATGGGTGGCCAGATGTAAATGGGCTTGTGTCCGCTTACATCAGGCTACCTCTAATCCATCACATTTACAGTACATCTGGAAAAAAAATGAAAGATGCAACCTTTTTTTCATTTTTCTTTCTGGATTCAAACAAACTTGAAGGTAGGCGGGTGTAAGGGACACTAGCCTGTTTACTTCCGGCCACCTGTAAACCTACTTAGATGAAACGGTCTGGGGAGTGGAGCCATTTGTTTTTACTGCCCCCTAAACATGAGTAAACTAGCATCTCACTGTGCTTATGATCATCATTATTAAGATGATCACAGCAGGTGCTCTGTGGTTGTGGTTCTGTCAGTGTCCATGGTTGTTGGGTGCTGACTTTGTTCTGAATGTACTGTGCTACAGTCTGTAACACACATCACAGCCTTAAGAAATTTATGATGATCATAAGCACACAGTGGGGAGCCTGGGGACAGTACCATTGTGCTGTCTCAGTGTCACCGTGCACCATCACCCACTGATGGGATTTCAGACTTGGACCCTCTTAGCTGCTACCTCACATCAGCCTCTCCCTTGTACCTCCTTGATGCTTACTGAAGAGAGGCTGGTCTATGGTCTGTGAAATGCTGTGCTTTGCTCATGGACCCTACAAGCAGAGCCCCCCCCCTCCCCCCTGCACTCAGCCCAGGTAGTATTAGTAGCCACTGTAATCCACATACCAACACTGACAACCATAACTCTGCAAGGTTCACTGATGGTCTTTCTCCCAGACCCCCTACATAGACCTATCACCCAGAAGACATGCTGTTGCAGGGAATTTAGAGGCTCATCATATTGCTCCCCACTTTGCATTCCTCCCAGCACAAAGTCAAAGAAATGCAATGTCTATTGGCAGGCACAGCTCAGAGAATACAGTCAGGACAGAATGACAAGCATTGGAGGGCAGGCATGACGTTCCTGTGTCAGGGGATAACATCTCCCTCACACTCCGAGCATTAGACACATCTCTTCTTTCTCTCCCCCCTCACAGACACTCCTGTCTCTGTCTGCAGCTGCTCTCCCTTCCTGGCCAGTGACCTGAGCATCGGCAGGAGTCAGGCAAGAGATCTGCTCTGAGCATTCGTGCAGAACGAGGGACTAGAAGACAACAGAGAAATACCTCACATTCCTAACAAGTCCTGCTACTGATTACATACATCCAGCGAGCTTACATTCAGCATTAGGTCTGTCCCCAGCAGTGCAGATTCTGTGTCCTCTCCCTGCCGCCCTCCATTTCCAGCACCTCCTCCTCTAACAGTCAAATGATTGTGCCGGGCTGAAGAAGGGGGCGTGTTACAGTGCCACTCTCATTGGCTGAGAAGGTAATGGAAAGGCGGAACAACCGCATGGAGACAGGAATGTGACACACGCTGTACTTCTCACACACTTCAGCTTCAGTGATGCATCTGCCGGCTCAATTTGCCGCTCCCCCGAATGTGCCGCCTGGTACAATGGTACCATTAGGTCCCATGGTAGGGCCGGCTCTGAAAGTCAGCATGTGAAAAAGCGCATGTTTCCCGTACATAGAACTGTCCCTGCACAAAGTGTCATTTCTGAAAGAAAAAAGGGCATTTAAAACCAGCTTTGCGGCTCTAATGAATTGTCGGCTCTGGCAATTCAGAGATGATTCATTCATAATTTTTTTTTTTAAAAAGCGTGGGGGTCCCCCCAAATTTCATTAACAGGCCCTTCAGGTCTGATATGGATATTAAGGGAAACCCCGCCGTCAATTAAAAAAAAATTATGTGGGGTTCCCCCCAAATATCCATACCAGACCCTTCAGGTCTGGTGTGGATTTTAAGGGGAACTCCACCCCAAATTTAAAAAAAAATAGGCGTGGAGTTCCCCCAAAAATCCACACCAGACCCTTATCCGAGCACGTTAACCTGGCCGGCCGCAGAAAAGAAGGGGGGCAGAGTGCGGCCCCCCCTCTCCGGAACCGCACCAGGCCACATGCCCTCAACATGGGAAGGATGTCCCCATGTTGATGGGGACAAGGGCCTCATCCCCACAACCCTTTCCCGGTGGTTGTGGGGGGCTTATCAGAATCTGGAAGACCCCTTTAACAAAGGGGACCCCCAGATCCCCTATGTGAATTGGTAATGGGGTACACTGTACATCTACCATTTCATGAAGGAAGTGTAAATAGTTTAAAAAAACACACAGACACCGTAGAAAAAATTCCTTTATTAATAAAAAAAATAAAAAATCCAGCGGTGGTAATCCACTCTCGATGCGGCTCCCTGCTCCAACATTGTCTTCTATCCAGCGACGGGTGATCAGCGGTCCGGTTCAGCGATGAGAAGATTTTTTTTATTAATAAAGGAATTTTTTCTACGGTGTCTGTGTGTTTTTTCTGGTAAATGGAGCAGCGGCGCTGTGACAGGGAGAGGAGAGCCGCGTGCTGGCTGTACTGTATATCTCCCCGATCGCCCCCTCCCCCTCTCTGTCAGCTGGAGCTAGAAGAGAGAGAGAGAGTGGCTCTAATTGGATTTGTCGTGCCGCCGCCCTGCTTCCTGCTTTCCTTGCCATGATTGGCCACAGCCTCTCCCTGTCACAGCGCCGCTGCCGAGTTCTCTGGTAAACAGAGCAGTGGCGCTGTGACAGGGACAGGAGAGCCGCGGGCTGGCTGTACTGTATATCTCCCCCGATCGCCCCCCTCTCTGTTGGCTGGAGCTAGAAGAGAGAGAGAGCGGCTCTAATTGGATTCGCCGTGCCGCCGCCTTGCTTCCTGCCTTCCTCGACATGATTGCCCACAGCAGAGGGCCAATCAGAAGATTCTGGGGACTGGGGGCATCATGGGAAATGTAGTACCTTAAGAGTGGCGGCCCCAGCGTGTCCACAGACACCATACTAAAGCCCCCAGCATGCAAGCACTCTGCTGGGGGGGTTACAAGAGGAAAAAAGAGAATACTGTGCTCATACTGGGGGAAGCCAGAGAGAGAGAGCCACGGTGTGCCCGCACAACCAGAGAGCCATGCTGTACCCACACAACCAGAGAGCCACGCTGTACCCGCACCACCAGAGAGCCACGCTGTTCCCGCACCAAACAGAGAGCCACGATGTACCCGCACCAACCAAAGACCCATGATGTACCCGCACCACCAAAGAGCCACGCTGTTCCCGCACCAAACAGAGAGCCACGATGTACCCGCACCAACCAAAGACCCATGATGTACCCGCACCACCAAAGAGCCACGCTGTACCCGCACCAACCAGAGAGCCACGCTGTACCTACACCAACCAGAGAGCCACGCTGCACCCGCACCAACCAGAGAGCCACGCTGCACCCGCACCAACCAGAGAGCCAAGCTGTACCCGCATCAACCAGAGAGCCACGCTGTACCCGAACCAACCAGAGAGCCACGATGTACCCGCACCAACCAGAGAGTCACACTGTACCCGCACCAACCAGAGAGGGTCTGGTAACAGGGCCTGTTGGCCATTATCCATTACTGTTCCTAGGGACTGAGCCATTAGGAAGTGTCTAACCTGATATCCTTCCATCTATGCTGGGGGCAATTATTGCAGAAAATGACACCAAATGCTGGGAGTTTTTAGTGCGGAAACTGACACCAGTGCTGAGGATCATTATTATGTAAACTGGTACAGATGCTAACGTTTTTATTCTAGAAATCTGTACCGATGTGGGGGGTTATTGTTGTTGCTACTGACACCAATGCTGGCGATTTTTATTGCGGAAACTGACAGCAAAGCTGGAGATTGTTATTGCAGAAACTGGCACTGATCCTGGGGGTTGTTATTTCCTTGGGGGGGGGGGGAGCTCCATTTTTTATGATATTGTTATTCAAAGTTGCTAGTTGTTTGTTAGTTGCATCAGGTTTCTCAAACCTTTTCATGCCTGCGCTTTATGTAATAATGACTAAGCCCCTCCCCTTCATGACATTGTCAAAAAGGGACCGAGCATGGATGACCTTAAAATAATGCACTCCCCCCTAAAAAAAGTTCAGCGGACGCCCAATTCACATAGGGGGGCCAGGATCTGGGGGTCCCCTTTGTTAAAGGGGTCTTCCAGATTCTGATAAGCCCCCCGCCCGCAGACCACCACAACCACCGGGCAAGGGTTGTGGGGATGAGGCCCCTGTCCCCATCAACATGAGGACATCCTCCCCATGTTAAGGGCATGTGGCCTGGTGCGGTTCAGGAGAGGGGGGGCGCACTCTGTCCCCCCTCTTTTCTGCGGCCGGCCAGGTTAACATGCTCGGATAAGGGTCTGGTATGGATTTTTGGCGGAACCCCACGCCATTTTTTTTTAATTGACGGCGGGGTTCCCTTAATATCCATATCATACCTGAAGGGCCTGTTAATGGAATTTGGGGGACCCCCACGTTTTTATGAATGAATCATCTCTGAATTGCCAGAGCCGACAATTCATTAGAGCCGCAAAACCGTTTTTAAATGGCTTTTTTTCTTTCAGAAATTACACTTTGTGCAGAGACAGTTCTATGTATGGGAAACATGTGCTTTTTCACATGCTGACTTTACACCCCCCCTAGGTATGAAATTTAAAATAATATTACACTTTTATTGTTTCACTTTTAGCATTATTAAATTCACTGCTCCTGAAAAAACAGCCGTTTTTAAAACTTTTCTTTGCATTCATACATGTTTCCTGGGACAGGACCCAGGTCCCCAAACACTTTTTAGGACAATAACTTGCATATTAGCCTTTAAAATTAACACTTTAGATTTCATATGTTCGAGTCCCATAGACTTTAACAGGGTTCTAAAGTTCACACGAACATTTGGTGTGTTCGCAAGTTCTGGTGCGAACCGAACAGGGAGGTGTTCGGCTCATCCTTAGTTGTAAGTGGTGTGCCCTAGGGTTCTGAATAATTAGTTCATTTTCAGTGTTTGCTGATACACATTAGAAGAAGCTCCTCTGGGTTAATCTGTGATGGAAAAAAAATGGGTGTACTTGAAGACCACAGATTTACTAACTAGAAACAAAGCTAGCAGACCACTCTTATACTGCCGACCGCCTAACGGTAAATATAATTAATTCCTTTGATGTTAAATACCAGGATTATGCTAGCTGCCATAACCCCGGTATCTTTATTTACAGACAGCGGTTGGCTTTCATATAGGAGTGGTTTTACTGTGATCATTGAGTCACTGAGACTCAGTGATCACAGATTCGAGTAAGGGGCCGGTCCCGGCCCCATACCACGTGATCAGCTGTCAGCCAGTAACAGCTGATCATGTGATGTAAACAAAGCCCGGTCATCATTTTTTTTTTCGATCCGATCACCGGCTTTTGTGTAAGGGATATTAGTCCCCAGTGGAAGAGGCACAGCCACCTCATCGGTGCCCACCGGTACTGCCTGCCAGTGCCCACCAGTGCAATAAAGTGCTACCTATCAATGCCAACCAGTGGTGCCATTCAGTGCCTCATCAGTGCCACCTAGCAGTGCTGCCTATCAGTCTCACCTACCAGTGCTGATCAGTGCCCATCATTGCCACCCATCAGTGCCCATCACTGCCACCTATCAGTGCCCATTCCTTCCTCCTATCAGTGCCCATCACTGCCAGCTATCAGTGCCACCTATCAGTGCCACCTATTAGTGCCCACCAGTGCCGCCTTACTGGTGCCCATCAGTGCAGCCCATCGGTGCCCATCAGTGCAGCATATCAGTGCCCATCAGAGCAGCCTCATCAGCGTACATCAATGAAGGAGAAAAATTACCCGTTTGCAACATTTTATAACAAAATATAAAAAGGTTTTGTAATTTTTTTTTTATGTCTTTTTTTTTTTATTTTTTTACAAAAAATAAAAACCGCAGAGGTGATCAAATACCACCAAAAGAAAGCTCATTTGTGGGAAAAAAATTATAAAAATGTCATTTGGGTACAGTGTTGTATGACCGCGCAATTGTCATTCACAGAATGAGAACGCTGAAAGCTGAAAATGTGTCTGGGCAGGAAGAGGGTTTTAAAGTGGTTAAAAGTGTATTTTTTTCAAGAACATTTTCCCCGTCACATGGCTAGCCTGCGACACAACATATTTAAAACAATTGTATGCTATTAGGGTGAAGAAGCACCAAAATGGTACAGAAAGCAATGTTACAGAGCTGAGATTGTACAGAACAAAATGTGTAAACAAGCCCTGAACAACATTCTTTCTATATTGGTGATTTCTAAAGTGCAGCCTTGAACTCAATAGTACTTAGTGTTTTGTGCTCTATCAGTAAAAGTAAGTTTTTTTTATATCAACAAAACTTGATCAAAATGAGACATTAGACTGGTCTGTCTATATCTGTCATAATGGCATGGTCAAAACTGCAGTGGTTGTGTGAAAAAACAATAACCCATGGCAACCAATCAAACGTTATATTTTTGCCATATAACTCCAGTAAACTGAAAACGTATTAACTGCCATGGGTTACTGCACCTTGTAAATCAGGGGTGGGCAAACTTTTTGACTCGAGGGCCGCAATGGGTTCATACATTGGATCCGGGGGCCGGACCAAGAGTAGATGGACGGTGTGTATGTGTGAATTAATATAAATTTATGTATGTGTATATATAAAGTACAGTATTTAATACAGTACAGTATTAAAAATATATATATATAGCTATCTCTGTGTGTGTGTATATATAATATGAGAGGGGGAGAGAGGGGGAGAGAGAGGGAGAGAGGGGAGAGAGGAGAGAGAGGGGAGAGAGGAGAGAGAGGGGAGAGAGGGGAGAGATGGGAGAGATGGGAGAGAGGGGAGAGAGGGGAGAGAGGGGAGAGAGGGGAGAGAGGGGAGATAGAGGGGAGAGAGGGGAGATAGAGGGGAGAGAGGGGAGATAGAGGGGAGATAGAGGGGAGATAGAGGGGATAGAGGGGAGATAGAGGGGAGATAGAGGGGAGATAGAGGGGAGATAGAGGGGAGATAGAGGGAGAGAGAGGGGAGGGAGAGAGAGGGGAGATAGAGGGAGAGAGAGGGGAGATAGAGGGAGAGGGGGGAGAGAGAGAGAGAGAGAAGGGGAGAGAGAGAGAGAGAAGGGGAGAGAGAGAGAGGGGGGAGAGAGAGAGAGAGAGAGGGGGAGAGAGGGAGGGAGGGAGAGGGAGGGAGGGAGAGAAAGAGAGAGAGAGAGAGGGGGAGAGGGAGGGAGAGAGAGGGGGAGAGAGGGAGGGAGAGGAAGAGAGGGAGGGAGAGGGGGAAAGAGAGAGGGGGAAAGAGAGAGGGAGAGGGGGAAAGAGAGAGGGAGAGGGGGAGGGAGAGAGGAGGAGAGAGAGAGGGAGGGGGAGAGAGAGAGAGGGAGAGAGAGAGGGAGTGGGAGAGAGAGGGAGGGGGAGAGAGACAAGGGGAGGGAGGGAGAGAGAGGGGGAGGGGGGAGAAAGAGGAGGGGGGATAGACATGTTTGTTATAAACACAGGCTGTGCTTTCTACTTTGCAGTGCCTTACACAGTTGTGCATCATTGCTCATTACAAACAACGCACTCCCCGGGTGGCTGAGATTTTATCTCAGTGGTTTCCTAACACAGAACTCCAAGCTTAGGGGACCCTGGGGTCTACTTTGAGTATATTACTCCTAATATAGAGTTAATAAACTGAGAGGGACAATACACAAATAACTGTTTTTTATTTATATCTACACATTTCTGTGACACTTGTAATGAAGTGTGTTTATGGCTTTAAAAATACACTCGGGAGCGGAGAATTGCCAGTGGGAGGTGTGAGCAGCAGCAGGGCAGGACAGGGCAGACACAACCTGTGTACTTTGATTACATTTTTTTGGACATGTGTACTATGCCCAGTATCCTCAACTAGTTAAAAAAATCTCACAATGTAAATTTTACATTGTGGGATTTTTTTTAACTAGTTGAGGATACTGGGCATAGTACACATGTCCAAAAAAATAATAATAATATATAGAAACAAGGGGCTTTAAAAGATGAGCACACGTTGATAAGATTATGAATTTTTTTTTTTTTTCTTTTCGTTCATGGTGATTGCAGGATCTATGTTAAGCAATGATCAGATGGATTTACATTGTAAATCAATCTGATCATTGCTTAACATAGATCCTGCAATCACCATGAACGAAAAGAAAAAAAAACAATCAATACAACTGATTTCACTAACCTGCAAGTGACAGCTCGCAGACTATATTCTCTTTCCTGCACCTAGGAGGGCCAGTCACTGCTCCCATCCACGCCGCATGGATCGCTCCTCACAGCCGGGCGGAAAGAAGTTGACGTCATCTGACGCGACGTCAGCTCCCTGCCTGCGCCTGCACTTACGGCTCAAGCTGTACTCTGCCCACGGCCCGCCCCCCTCCCACCTCCCCACTAGCTGCTGACCGGCCCAGCCACTCATTTTACAGGAGGAGACGTTGCGCCCGGTGGCCATCCACTACAATGATGTTGCTAGCGATCCGTCCGGGGGCCGGATTAAAAGGTACGCCGGGCCGTAGTTTGCCCAGCGCTGTTGTAAATAGTCTTTTAATTCTGTATTGCTTTAGTAAAGTCAAACCCCATGCAAACAGCTACATTGACAAGGAAATACACATAGATATCAACTGTGTCTCTAACATTTTTGTAATGTACATATGATGGGCACTTATGCACTAAACAAACAACGTAGTGCACATATGTTCAAAAGGATTTACGACATATGCACCAAAAATCAACAAATCGCAAATTGTTATTTGTTGAAGGGATGTCATAGTTTCTACACCCTATAAACTAATATCTGTGCTACAATGCCGCACAGATATTAGCCGTAAATCTCTCCCCAGCCTGACCATGCAACAAAAAATGCATGGAGAGTCGACTCCCTCTGAAAAGATGCTGTATAGACATTTCCCCCGATGTCCTCTCAGGGACCTGTGTCATTTCACAGTGCGGGGCACTTTGCCATGTATAATTTATAAGAACAATACTAGCCAGTCTTGTGTTCCAGGCACCTTTCAACAGATAGAACAACCAGGTCTGTGATCTCACTTTTCTCTACTGTATGTAAGCAATGCAGCTTGTTACAAAACTCACTTATGTCTTCCACCTCCTTCAACCAGTGTATTGGTGCCGTGCAGAGGATTATAGAAAAATAAAGCTAACTTTATATTAAGTTACATTTGCTTGTTCTATTTAAAAACTATGGGCCAGATTCAGGTACAAATACGTTACGCTGCGGCGGCGTAAAGTATCCCATTTACGTTACACGCCGCAGGTTTACATCGTAAGTGCCTGATTCACAAAGCTCTTACCTGTAAACTTGCGGCGGTGTAACGTAAATCCGCTCGGCGCAAGCCCGCCTAATTCAAATGGGGCAGGCACCATTTAAATTAGGCGCGTTCCCGCGCCGAACGTACTGCGCATGATCCGTCCGTCAAATTACCCGACGTGCATTGCGCTAAATGACATCGCAAGGACGTCATTGGTTTCAACATTAACGTAAATGGCATCCAGCGCCATTCACGGACGACTTACGCAAACGACGTGAATTTTTAAATTTCGACGCGGGAACGACGGCCATACTTAACATGGGTTACACCACCTAGAGGGCAGCCTTAGTTTTACGCGGCGTATCTCGACGGAAACTACGTAAATTTAGAGCGACGGGTAAAGCGTACGTCTGTGAATCGCTGTAACTAGTCATTTGCATATTCTACGCCGACCTAGCGGCCGGCCTAGAATTGCATCCTAAGATCCGATGGTGTAAGTCAATTACACCTGTCGGATCTTAGGGCTATCTATGCGTAACTGATTCTATGAATCAGCCGCATAGTTACGATGGGCGGATCACAGACATACGACGGCGTATCAGGAGATACGCCGTCGTATCTCTTTTGTGAATCTGGCCCCATATTTTATAGGGTGTAAACAAAAACCTCTTGGTTACTCTCAATGAGACAGTACGAAAAGACTTTGACATTAAAACGACACACGACCGCACACGTACATTTATTCACACACTACAGCATGTATGCAAAAACCCTGCATTTCTGCATTTCATAACGAAACCCTCCCATTCTTTACAGTCAAGTCTTATAGGTGGATTCACAGAGAGTTAGGCCAGCGTATCAGTAGATACGCCGACCTAACTCGGAATCTGTGTCGACCTAAGTTTAAGTATATTCTCAAACTGAGATACACTTAAACCTATCTAAGATACGACGGCTTGCGCCGTCGTATCTTAGGGTGCAATATTTAGGCTGGCCGCTAGGTGGCGCTTCCATTGAGTTTGGCGTAGAATATGTAAATCACTAGATACGCCTATTCACGAACGTACGTCTGCTCGTCGCAGTAAAGCTACGCCGTTTCCGTAAGAGATAGGCCGCCTAAAGATAAACATGCCCCCTAGGTGGCGTAGCCAATGTTAAGTATGGATGGCCGTCGTTCCCGCGTCAAAATTTAAAATGTTTACGTCGTTTGCGTAAGTCGTCCGTGAATAGGGCTGGACGTAATTTACGTCCACGTCGAAACCAATACGTCCTTGCGGCATACTTTGCCGCAATGCACACTGGGATACGTACACGAACAGCGCATGCGCCGTTCGTAAAAACGTCAATCACATCAGGTCACCCCCCATTAACATAAAACACGCCCCCTCAGTCTAATTTGAATTAGGCGCGCTTACACCGGCCGCATTTACGCTACGCCGCCGTAACTTAGCAGGCAAGTACTTTGTGAATACAGTACTTGCCTAGCTAACTTACAGTGGCGTAGTGTAAATACGATACGCTACGCCGCCGCAAAGATGCGGCGGGATACTTGAATCCAGCTATTAGCCTCTGTTTGATCCGCAGTTGCCATGGTGCTGCACATGTGATCAGTTATGACACCAGCCATTTGAAAGCTTGAAAGTTGAGAACACAAGCAACTGTGACAGTTATTAATCATGAACTGCCTTGAATGCAACTGTTTTTACCAACAGTAAAATTGATTTTGTTCCATTTTAAGAAATATTTCCACCCTTGTCATTGCCACAGGAATGTTTTGTCACTCAGCATCCCTGGGTGGTAGGGGTATATATAGCAGGTGTGGGAAGAGCCAGTTGAGTTAGTTTCATAGTGAAGAATTTGAATGAGTAGGAATTCTTTTGAGGGAGGACAAAGTCTGAATACAAAAACGTGTCTCTTTTGAATTTGTGCTCCCCTTTATGTGAGTTTGGCTATCTGGCTGGGGCAGGCAGTGAAGTTAAAGAAGGATGTACATACCTTTACTCTAAAACCTGTTTCCCAGTACAGTTTCTGGTAATAAGATCCACCAGGTGCAACTCTTCATAGAGGCAGAGGCGTATCTATTGAAAATGGCGCCTATGGCAAGCACTGAAACTGCGCCCCTGTCAAACATTTGAAACCTTTCAGATAACCAGGGACAGGGAGGGACACAGTGCGACGAGGACAGAGAGGGACACTGAGGACCACTGGCGGCTGCTGCTGAATATTTTTGGGGGGGCGCAAACAAACTGAAAAAAAAAAATCAATTGCAGCCACTGTGCCATCAATGGCCAGTCATCGGCCGTCATGGGGGTGTGTCAGGGACGTTCTGCCCGCTTCCGTGGACGTGCGCCTGTGCGAACTACGGATCTCGCGCGCGCCTATGCACATGCGTGAGACACGGCCGTTGCCCGCATCTGTGCGCATGCGCACACGTTAGGCGCACGTCATGCGCAGCGTCCAGCTGCCTATAAAAGACACTGCCTGAATGGGGCACATCGCGGCTTGATCTGCATGTGTTCCTGTGTTCCTGTTTTGCATTCTGCATCCTGTTCCAGTGTATGACCCGGCTCCCTGACTCTGCTTCCTTCTCCAACCCTGACTCCGGCTTGTCGACTCTGCTTGTATCCTGCCTGATTACACAATACCTGAACCCGGCCTGGACTCTGACTACTCTTCTGCCTATTGTTTATGCTGATTCCTCCAAAGTGCATGATCCGGCTTGTCTGACTCCGCTGACCTACATCTGCTGCTCTGCTGACCCTCTTCGGCTGCTCTGCTAACCTGCACCCGCTGTTCCGTATTCTCTATCCTGCCGACCTGCATCACCTGCTTCCAGCAGTTCCAGCCTCCTCCGCAGCAACACCAGATCCGGCACCTTTACTTCACCGTGCTCAGAGACCACTGTCCCCATTCCAGCGGGCTCTAAGCCGGGGTTGTACGGGAGGTCTCCCTCCACGCTTCAGGCTCACACCCAGGTACGTAACAGGGTGCCTGTCACTCCCCCCCCCCAGGCCAAGTAGCAATATTAGCAATTGCTGTGCCAGTGCCGTGCTTCAGCAGGCCGGCCACAACGCCAGGAGCTACACTAGTGCGGGAGGCGGCCACAGGAGGACGGGTGGTTTTTTTTTCATGCGGGGGGTGGCTTTTTGCTGCCCCCCTCCCCATGGCGCCCATGGCACTTTCCATGGTTGCCATACCCTAGATACACCACTGCATAGAGGAGGGTGTGAGGAGGCAGAAGAAAATGAAAAAACATTGTGTTTGTCCTGTTGATTGATGGCAATTGTAATTAGTAGCTGCTGGGCCCTGTGTAATATTGTAATTTTTTGTCCCCGTGGTACTGAGAAATGAGGAGACATGTTGCTAGCCACTGTGCATATTAGGGGTGGAGTACTACCTTTAACATGAAGGTGCATGCCTTCGGGTGGATCTGAGGTATGAGGTACATACAACAGGGATAGTACACATTAACAGTAAATATAAAAATGTTTGTGTTTATCTGGTAATATTTTAATAATTGGGTTTAACTTGCTATTAGTAGTAAAACTAGTACAAAAATCTATAGTTTCATAGTAGGTGGGGTTGAATAAAAACAATATTCCATCTAGTTCTACCTGTGTAGGTGTACTAGTGTCAGTATTGGTATTCATTTCTGTGTTCACTAAGATGCATGTCCAAGAGTCTTTTAAAAGTATCAATACTGCTTGCTGACACCACCAATTGTGGAAGAGAGTTTCACATCCTTATCACCCCAACAGTGAAAAACCCCATACGCAGCTTAAGGTTAAACCGCTTCTCCTCCAATCTCATTGTGCGGCCCCGTATCCTCTTACATTGCTTGGGACTGAAAAGCTTTCTTTCTGCGCTAGGATCGCGATTGAGATATTTGTATATTGCTCTCATATCTCCTCTCAAGCGTCTCTTCTCCAGGGAGAATAAATTTAGTGTAGTGCTTGTAGTCGTTCCTCATAATTGAAGTCCTCCAGTCCCCTTTTTAATTTTGTTGTCCTTCTCTGGACCAGAACTGGACGAAATACTCCAGATGTGGCCTGACCAAAATTAAAAAAAGTGGCAGAATTATAGTTGTATCTCTGGAGTAAATTCCCTTTTTTATGCATGCTAATAGTCTGCTGGTTTTGCTTGCTGCAGCTTGACATTGCATGCTATTGCTCTGCTTGTTTTCTACCAGGACCTCCAGATCTTTTACCATCCTTGATTCCCCCAGAGGATCTCCCCTAGTAAAGTTTTTGTTTATTTTTTTACCCCCCCAAGTGCATCACATTACATTTCTCAACATTAAACCTAATTTGCCATGTAGTTGTCCACTCCATTATTTTATTCAGGTCTTCCTGTAAAATGTCTCCATCCTAATGTGAAGTTATTGTCCTGCCTTTTTTGTCATCCGCAAAAACTAAGATTGAGCTATTTATACCAACCTCTATATCATTTATGAATAAATTAAACAGAATTGGTCCCAAGATAGAGCTTTGGGGTACCCCACTTACCATTCCAGACCAGTCTAAGTACATGTTATATATCACCACCCTTTGGACACGCCTCTGTAACTAGTTTTCTATCCAAGAACAAACCCTATGGTCCATGCCTACAGACCACAGTTTGTAGATTAAGCATTTATGGGGAACTGTATCGAATGTTTTGGAAAACCCATATACACCACATCCACAGGCCTCCCCCTATCTAAATGGCAGCTCACTTCCTCATAGAATGTTAACAGATTGGTCTGGCAGGGAACAATCCTTTGTAAACCCATGCTGATTACTGCTAATGATACTGTTTTCATCCGAAAATTATTGGATGTAGTCCCTTATAATCCTCTCCAATAGTTTAAATACTGTTGATTTTAGGGGACTAGTTTCCAGGTATATGTCTCTGACCTTTTTTGAATATTAGTACTGCATGGGCTTTTCTCTAATCAGCTAGTACCATTCCTGTCAATATGCTGTCCAGAAAGATTAGGAATAATGGTCTAGCTATAACCTGACTGAGTTCTTTGAGGGCTCTCGGGTGTAGACTCAGTCCAATTTTCGCTGTGTGTGTTCAGGGATGTATGCCTGGAATGCAAGTATTCTGCATTCTGGGCATACATCTCTGAACACATATGGCCCTAAACAGCATTCAGTCCCATCCTGCTTTAATGTATTTTAGTCTGCCATAGACTTTAACTACAAAAATGACAGGACCAGTTTTTTGTTTTCCTTTTGGGACAAATGTTTTACATAAATAAAAGCTGATCATTTTAAGCACCCCTGTTAGTTTTAAATGGTTGATCTGTAAAAGTAAAAAAATAACCGACTTGCTGGTTGTAAGAAAAATGAAAAAAAAAACAAACTAAAAGATACTAATGCAGCCACCACACTGGTAGGATGCAGAATAATAGTTTTAGTTTTTTTTTGGGGGGGGGGGGGGGTTTAAATTAATACCACTTTAAAGAATGCATAACTGCTCAGATTTAATTTATACCGGTATTATGTGAGCAAATGATCTGCTGGAAAGTAGTATAGAGAAGGGCTGCCCTTGTTTAGAGTTCTAGAGGTTTTAGGTTTTGTGGAAGGATTCTGTTTGGCATGCCAGCTAAACACCTCTCTTTCCTTGTACAAGTGATGACAGTAAAGTGGATAGGTTATTGAAGAATTTGATGTAAGAGCAGGAGCAAATGTGTGTGCAGTGGCTCTTTAAAGGAAACAATGAATCATTAATAAAGTTCTCCTAGCATCAGATCTAACCAAAAGGATTGGTCTGGTGGCTAGGCTAAATTGTTTTATAAATACAGTAAATTTTGCTAAGACACAAATTTCCCATTGAAAAACAGGAAGTCCAGATATGTAGTGAATGGCAGCAATTAAAAAGTAAGTCAGAAAAAATAAATAAATAAATATATATCTGGCCGGTGAGATGTGCGTCTCCAGTTTGATGCTTATTTTTTCCCTATACAATGTGACTGGATATGTTTTAATTTATTTTTGGTTTTATAATAAATGGAATTACGCTATGTGGATTTTTCTCTGCCATTTATTTATACTTTGTAAGAGCATCCCATTGCCCAATTACTAAGACGTGACAAAGGAGAACTACAAAGCTCAGCACATCCAGGATATTCACACAAGCGCATATATAACTCCTGTCACTGGAAATCCACAGCTGGTGAATGAGTGGGGACATAGGAGGGGAACACAATTTTCTCTGCATTTGAGTTTACAGAACTTGGCACTTTTGCACAATGGAATTGTACATCACAATTAGGAAGATTTGAGATGATGGACTTTCATGTGAACTATGATATATGGGATTTTATGTATTTGTATTAATTATTCACTATTGATTGCTAGTAATTATTTTATTTTATTATTTTGTTTATATTCAAACACAAGCTTAGCAATTGAAAACCGATGCATTAAATCCACAAACATTGAATTAACCAGCTGAAAGTGACAAAATTGACAAATTATTTTTTCCACTTCATAAATATGTCACTATGTTTATTGGTGCACTTTGAATGTTGTATGCATTTCATAAATTAGCACTAGTTTATTGTTACCTGCTTTCTGTATTATGTAGGTAATTTTGCCCTTTTTGATGTACCTTGTTCATGCCTTCTTTTTTTTTTTTCAAGAGGTCAGTTGCACTTGTACATTTGTGAGCGTGGTAGAAATTATTTTGTTTTAATTACTGTACAACTTGCTCCTAAATTTTGATCTTAGCTTTGTAGTCATAAAAAAACGAAACACAGTTTATTGATGGAAAATGGAGAGAAGAAACTGCGCTAAAAACCCTAAACAAATAACTGAAAAAACGTTTCAAAGTTATTCAATTGGGAGCTGCGATTATCATGTAAACATATATACAAGAGCAAAACTGTGGAAGAAAAAGTTAATCGCACTTACCCTGTGACCATTCAATATTGAATTGAAATAAATAAATGAGTGGTAAATTAACAGTTAAACTGTTAATTTACCACTCATTTATTTATTTCAGTTCAATATTGAATGGTCACAGGGTAAGCACAGTTTATTGATAAAAACAATATTCAACCCCCTAAGAAGAAGCATCTTAAAGGGGTTTTCCACCCATTTTTTAAGTTTATTAAAAGTCAGCAGCTACAAAAAGTGTAGCTGCTGGCTTTTAATAAACTGACACTTACCTGCTCCACGGCTCCAGCAACGCGCCGGCCGGGGCTCCGCTCCTCACCCCTCCTTGCCGGCCGGCATCTTCATTTCTAGTGTGGGCACCCGGCAGTGACAGCTTTGGCTTCACGGCCGGGCACCCACTGCGCATGCGCGAGCGGCAGGGACTACTGTACATGACATTCTGACACTAAGTAAGCAGTGTTTTTTAAATTGTATCAGAAAATTCAGTAGAATATCAATAACTTTACTTAACCACTTACTGACTTGCCACTTGTACAGTATATACTGTATACGTGATTCTGCACTTCCGGGTTTTGGGCTGTGATTTTACACAGCGGGATCTGATCAGCGCGTCCCACAGACCCGATCTCCGCCAACACCCGCAGATTTTTCGTTACACCGACAGAATGCCAGTCTGCCTATGTAAAGAAGGCAGACTGTCATTCTGTCAGTACAGAAGACATGGATTCATATTTTTAGCACTGATCGCTGTAATAATGTCACTGGTCTCCAAAAAAGTGTCAAAAGTGTCAGTTAGGTGTCTGATTTGCCCACCGCAAAATTCCCGTCCCGCTATAAGTCGCTGATCGCCACCATTAGCAGTAAAAATTCCATAGTTTTGCTATAACTTTTGCACTAACCAATCAACATAAGCCTATTGGGATTTTTTTAGCAAAAATATGTAGCAGAATACATATTGGCGTAAATCGATGAAGAAATTCGATTTTTCATTTTTTTTTTTATTGTTTTTTTATTGTTTTAGAACAGAAAGTTAAAAGTATTTGATTTTTTTTTTAAATTGTCGTCGTTCTTTTTTTTTGGTAGCGCAAAAAAAACCCTGCAAAGATGGTCAAATACCACCAAAAGAAAGCTCTATATGTGGGGGAAAAAAGGACATACATTTTATTTGGGTACAGTGTCACACAACCGCACAATTGTCAGATAAAGTAACACAGTGCCATAATGCAAAAAATGGCCTGGTCAGGAAGGGGGGTACATTTTCAGCAGGTGTAGTGGTTAAGGATATTGCCTCAGTTATAGATAAGTGTGCATATTCACAGCCTTTTGAAAGGAAATCAGGTCACCTGGTCACCCCTGCTGTTGCTGAATACCTGCATCCGGTATCCTTTACAAAATGTTTGCGCTTGGGTTTAATATTGATGAATAAACTAGAAGTCTGTAGTCAGTACAAAAAACAGGTAAATGACAGAACAATCTGAATTATTTAAACTCTGACTGCAAACACAAACTCCTCTACTGTACAGAACACTAAATATACGGTATACAATACTTTTAACCAGCTTTCTATTGCAAGAATGACTAAACAGATCAAGGCACGATATGACAAACTTTTTTGTGATTTTTTTTTCTATCCAAAGAAGGACATACTATTAACATAGAAGTAACCATGTTCTCCCTCTCCAGTTTTATGGAAACAGGTAATTTTAATCTCCCACGAAATAAATATACCTACGAGTTTCAAGATAAGCCATAAAATGTGATAATATTTGGGGACCCTGGATTAAAGGGGTTGTAAAGGTTTGTTTTTTATTTCCTAATTAGGTTCCTTTAAGCTAGTACATTGTTGGTTCACTTACCTTTTCCTTTGATTTCCCTTCTAAATGTTTTTTTTCTTTGTCTGGATTTCTTACTTCCTGTTCCTCCTCAGTAAGCTTGCCCCCATCATCTGAGCCGTTCTGGCTGGGGGTTAGTCAGCGTGTGAACACATCGTTTCCCCGCAGGGAAGTAGTCCCAGTAGTCCCCCAGCTAGAACGGCTCGGATGATGGGGGCAAGCTTACTGAGGAGAAACAGGAAGTGAGAAATTCAGACAAAGAAAAAAAACATTTAGAAGGGAAATCAAAGGAAAAGGTAAGTGAACCAACAATGCGCTAGCTTAAAGGAACCTATTTAGAAAATAAAAGACTAACCTTTACAACCCCAGCATCCGATCGGAAGGGAATCATCTGGCTTTCAGAAAAAAACCCTCAAAACCCATCTATTCTGAAGGCAGAAAATAGTAGGAAATGGATACCAAGCGCCTTGAGGCGATTCAGTTCGCATGAGTAGCGCTATACAAGTTTCTCACTCACTCACTGCAGAATTCCTCAATAGAACATCCTCAATAAACTACAATAACCCAGTCCCACTGGAAGCCATACATGCCCATGCCAGCACACTGCAAGCTCCACCATGTTTTACAGATGACATTGTGTGCTTTGGATCATGAGGTGTTCCAAGCCTTCTCCACACTTTATTTCTGTCATTCTGATAAAGGTTATGATTAGTTTCATCTGTCCAAAGAATGCTTTTCCAGAACTGGTCTGGCTTTTTAGATGTTTTTTGGCAGAATCTAATCTGGCTTTTCTATTCTTCAGGCTTATGAATGTTTTGCACCTTGTGGTGAACCCTCTG
This sequence comes from Rana temporaria, assembly GCF_905171775.1. Taxonomy (NCBI): domain Eukaryota; kingdom Metazoa; phylum Chordata; class Amphibia; order Anura; family Ranidae; genus Rana; species Rana temporaria. The sequence continues at coordinate 114,072,411 of NC_053490.1, read as the reverse complement.
TATTTGCTCTTGTGAAGTCTTCCCCTGATTGTAGACTTTGACAATAATACGCCCACCTTCTGGAGAGTGTCCTTCACTTGTCTGGATGTTGTTTCTTTACCATAGAGAGGATCCTGCGATCATCCACCATTGTTGTCTTCCATGGATGTCCAGGCCTTTTTTATGTTGAGCTCACCAGTGCATTCTTCTTTCCTCAGAATGTACCAAACTGTTGATTTGGCCACTGCTAATGTTGCTGCTGTCACCTTGACGGATTTGCTTTGTTTTTGAAGCATTACAATGGCCTGTTTTATTTGCATGGACAGCTCCTTTGAACACATGATGTAGGTTCACAGGAATAGGTTCCAAATGCAAATAGCACACTTAGCCCAGGTTAACATTGAGAGCGGGTTTGAAACCATGCGTGTTCAGCGGAATTTGCACGGTATCCAACTGGCAATGCAGTCCTTCTTCGGGGGTGATTTGACAGACATCTGTGCGGGTTCATGCACAGATGTCTATTCAAATCGCCCCGAAAGTCGGCAAAAGTAGTACAGGAACTACTTTTGGGATTCGCCAACTTTGCAGCGCCGCACCAATTCAGACAGTGCCGTAGCCAGCAGTAGCTGCTGATTTGACATGTCAAATCGCATGTCAAAATGGCCTGATGTGAAGGTAGGCTATGAATCAACTCCAGACCTTTTACCTGCTTAATTGATGAAGAAATAATGAAGGACTGAACAAAAAAAGCTGACAGCTCATAGGACAGTAGGCAGAAAACACACATCATATTAAAATGATAACACTGGATTCAGAATTTTGTGGATTCAATAGGCCGCAGCCCTTTATTATTATAAATTATATTAACAACATATACTGTAATACCAATCTTAAAATTTTACCAACAACATATTTAGCACAGCTATTGCAGCTCGAGCTAATAAACATTAAACCTAATGTCCCCTTTCTTAAGAAACAGACAAAACCTTATGTGCTTTCTTCTTCGAATCCCAGCTGACTGCAACTCTAATGATGCATTTTTCTTCTTTTATAGGTACCAGCTCGTGTCAGGACTGTTGAACACAGCATGTAACTTTTAAAACATCAATCACAGGTAAGTACAAAAACTGTCAGTTTACGTTTTAACGGCTAGTTTACACTTGCTTCAAAACAATGCTTCAAACAGGCTTTGTTAAAGCTCTCTGAAAGCTAGTCAAAGCCCCTGTCACTATATAAAATGGTTAGCTTACTGCCCTGTTTACATCTTGTTTTTGCTTTGCTGTGCTTTGGCTTTGCTTAAAAATTGGCGAAGCTCGCTTGAAGCCGCTCGAAGCCTCACTGAAGCCCCACCAAAGGCTCATCAAAGCCCCATCAAAGCTCCACCTCATCGAAGGGCTTCAAAACATGGCTTCGGACATGCTTTGTTAAAGCTCTCTGAATGCCAGTCAAAGCCCCTGTCACTAAATAAAATTGTTAGCTTATAGTTCGGTTTACACCTTGCTTTTGCTTGGTGCTTCGATGAGGCTTCGATGAGGCTTTGGTGAGGCTTCAGTGGGGCTTCAAGCAAGCTTTGCCACAGACTTCTATGGAGGCTTTGAAGATGCTTGGGGTATAATTTTTTAAGCAAAGCAAAAGCAAGGTGTAAACAGGATTGTAAGCTAACCATTTAATTTAGTGACGGGCTTTGACTAGCGTTCAGAGAGCTTTAACAAAGCCTGTCCGAAGCCTCGTTTTGAAGCGTGTGTAAACTAGCCGTTAATGTGTGTTGAAGTGTAAATGAGCCCTAAACTTTTTGTTATGTCTGCCACTGTCCCATATGTGGGGGGCGGGGACATTTTATGCCCCACACTCCACTTCCAGGAGGAGCAGCTGTACTAACTATGCAATGTTAGTACAATGATCTCCCATGCTGTGCTAATGCATTCTGACAGGGGAATGCCCCCCCTGACAAATGGCCGGCTTCTGTTGGACTGGCTGCCATATACACGGCTGAATAACGGACGGTTTCTATTGAACCACCCACCAGGGTCGTTTATATTCATGGGCACTGCCCCCGGGCCCCACGTGCATTGGGGCCCCTGCAGCTTCACACCTCATGCCCTATCACTGTCTGTAAAATCAGCAGGAAGGAGCCAGCAGCCTCAAACTATAGTAACAGCAGCCACAGGACAAGAAAGAGTTAACAGCAGGAGCTGATCCGCCTCCTGCTGCTTACTGAGCCATAGGGCACTGCTGTAACTTGCCCCCTTCTTAAGCCACCTCCTTTGATTGAGAAGAAAAGACTATTGGAGCTATGCTGGAGCCTGGAGAAAGAACCAAGTGCCATGGGGACTGGGGTGGGGGCAAAGAGTAGAACTGTGCAGGAGAAGCAGAAGCCTCCATTTTGGTGCAGGAAATCTGAAGAATGTGTACCGGAAGAGATATTTACTGCAAGAACTTTCCAAATGTGGATTTATGCTTTGACATCCTTTTGTTTATTCTATCCTATGATTTTCTTATTCTATCATTTTCTATTCTATTATTTTCTATAATAGACTAGAAAAGAATATAACAGAAAATAAAAGAATAGAATATAATAGAGTAAAAAACAGATCAACATAGAATAGAAAATAAAATAACAGAGTGGAATAGGATATAAGAATAGAATAGAATAAAATAGAATATAATCATCTTCTGAAATTCGAATAGAAAAGCATAGAATACAAAATAATAGAATAAAAAAACAATAGAATGGAATAGAATAGAAAGAATATAATAATTTCCCAAGAATTCTAATAGAATCAATTTGATTTTGAATAGAATATAAAAGAATAGATTAGAATAGAAAAAAACAGAATAGTATAGAAAAAAAAACAGAATAATAGGATAAAAATTTCAATTCGGAACTAAACAAACTGCTCATGTCTAATCCACAGTCTCCATGGCTTGCTATCTTCCAGTAGGGTATGAAAAGGAGGGACGCAAATCGTCCATAAAACCCATGGTCAATATTTAAAAGATCGCCTTAGGTTTTGGGGTTATCTCTGAAGATAATCTGGACATGATGTTGGAACAATCAGGTGTTGGAACAACTTTACAGAAGTTTACTTTAAACAAGACCAAAAAAATCTTATGGTACAGAGAATTGTTTATAATAAAAGTTTAATGCCGCTTACACACGATCCGTTCGTCTGATGAAAATGGTCTGATGGACCGTTTTCATCAGACGAACCGATCGTGTGTGGGCCCCATCGTTTTTTTCCCATCGGTGGAAAAATTAGAACCTGTTTTAAGATTATCTGATGGTTAAAAAAACGGTTAAAAAACATTTCTCAAATGGCTTCAATTTGAGGTGTTTGAAGTAACGCAGCTTGGGCACATGAACTTTGTCTGCTGCTGCTCCTGATCTCAGCGAAGCGTGGACCTCTTTATACTGTTTCTTATACGAATTCCTCAGATAATTTATTTTGCTGTTTATCATGTTGTAATCAGCCTCTGGGATCCATGTCTGCAGATAAATGGTAAATTGTTCAATTGTTGCCCTTCTTACAACACTGTTGTGATACTGGTTGTTCTTGATCTCCCAGAGGTTGCGTAATTCCCTATATTTGTCTATGAACCTCATCAGGATCTCGGACTCTCTCAATTTATCCATATTTGCTAGAAGATCAAACAAAAGACATATAAACACTAGGTCAGTTTAAATTGTCCTAATCTTATCACAATCTGGACCTTTAAAAACAGAGGCCCAGATTCACAAAGGAGATACGACGGCATATCTCCAGATACGCCGTCGTATCTCTGAGTTGTGCCGTCGTATCTATGCGCCAGATTCATAGAATCAGTTACGCATAGATTTCTATTAGATCCAATCGGCCTAAGTCTCTTACGCCGTCGGATCGTAACTGCATATTTACGCTGGCCGCTAGGGGCGTGTACGCTGATTTACGCCTAGAAATATGTAAATAAGCTATATACGCAAATTCACGAAGGTACGCCCGGCCGACGCAGTACAGATACGCTGTTTACGTTAGGCTTTTCCCGGCGTAAAGTTACCCCTGCTATATGGTGGCGTACATGCGGCGTACCAATGTTAAGTATGGACATCGTTCCCACGTCAAATTTTGAATATTTTACATCGTTTGCGTAAGTCGTCCGTGAATTTGGCTGGACGTAATTTACGTTCACGTCAAAACCAATACGTCCTTGCGGCGTATTTGGAGCAATGCACACTGGGATATGTCAAAGGACGACGCATGCGCCATTCGTGAAAAACGTCAATCACGTCGGGTCATGGATATTTTACATAAAACACGCCCCCCTGTTCCACATTTGAATTAGGTGGGCTTACGCCAGCCAAATTAGGCCGCAATTTACGGAGCAAGTGCTTTGAGTGCTTTGAGAATACTGCACTAGCCCGTCTAAGTTGCGGAGGCGTAACGTAAATCGGATACGTTACGCCCACCTATAGATACGCCCCTGTACAAGAATCTGGCCCACAGTGTTTACTGCTGCCACTAATGCTGCCCAGCTCTACACCATTTTGTGTAATGATTATTTACCTGCAGACCCTGTGTTTACATCTAAATAAATAAGCGGCATTCATATGCAAAAGTAAAGAATGCATTCATAAAGGCACCATTCATGTGTATATCATGCCCCTCTGCAGTGATGAGATGATACACTGTTTAATAACCTCTGTCCAACAATCACAATCATTGCCTGATCTGATACACAGTAAAATAATCTGTTTTTGAGTCTCGCAGATATATATTGTATATGTCTCAGAGCAAATGGGGGGGCCCCAAGATTAATTTGGTCAAGCATCCAATCAACATAAACCCAACATCCCTGCCTTGATATCATGACTCAAGTATATATAGGCCACTGCTGGCCCCAGTTTCATTTTTACCTTTGTTTCAGTCGTTCGGCACTTCCGCTCGTCCTTACTCCGCGCACCCAACGTAGTCATGTCATTCTCATTATATATCCAGCGCATGCGTGAAACGCCACCCTCTTCGCCCGCCCATGACAGACTTTTTCCTCTATTCCACGCCTCTTCTCAGAGGGAAACGACAATATGGCGGTGTCACATGTGCGTGGTATACCCCGTACCGACGAGGAAAGCCCGGAGGCGGGAACGTCCCGATCCAGGCCCAGATGATACAAGGCCACGAATATGTCACTTGATGAGATGGAGGACATACTGCGGAGGAAAGATTGCGATGGCGATCATGGGCCATACCAGACCCCTAATCTGAGGAAGGCCCAAATAATGAACAAAGTGGCGAAGAGTCTTTACCATAAATTTTGGGTCAGGAGATCCAAGGAGTGGCTCCATAAAAGGTGGTTTGACCTGAAATTTCGAGAGCCGGAGCAGTATAGGAAGATTAAGAAAATTATTGACAAAAGTACATATTTTTCATGTGTTTATTGCAAATTTGTTTATTAGATTCTTGCATGTTTTTCTCCATGCTTGGTTGGCCTGGTTGTACTTTTGAACATGGCAACCTTAAGGTTTGTGGCCAAAGTGTATTATTTTTACGTTCGTAGTAAACATCGTTCCTCAAAAATCCGATTTTTTTCCGCAGATCCAGGAAAACCACACGTAGTTATGCCTATTTGGCCTAAAACAATGTTTAAAAACATTGTTGTCAAGATTATGTGTTTGTGCGAACTTACTAGAATGTGAAATGCAAACCTGATTCATTCAGCGTAAAAAGGAGAGGATACTAAGCAGCTGGTTACACATCTGTACTCAGGAGCACCCGTGTGACCCACCAAAACAACCTTTTTAGGGTCTCACACAAAGGATACTTGGGTGTGCCTCCATGTGTGTCACTTTGACAAAAAGCGTCAGTATTCCAGCTTTGGGAAAAACGTGATGATTTTATGAATGATCCAAAACAGACAATTGTACCCCACTTCCAAGCAATGTTTTCTATTTCTGCCCTCCAATATCTGTGTGCTGAGTATACCTTTTGTTTCATTTTCTTAGGGGAAAGAAGACTGGGAGGACAACATTCGGAGGAGGCTAGGATGCACAAACATGCTAAACAACACCAACCTCAGCATTTGGAGGAAGTAGATGTGGAAGAAGGAGAGGTTGAAGGAGGTATGGAAGAAGGAGGTGTGGAAGAAGGAGAGGTGGAAGAAGGAGAAGTGGAGATTATCAGCACAACAGGTCAGTGTCTGTCACCACAGCTTCAGGTAAAGAGATGTAGGCCTGCATATTTCTAATAAACCCTTTTTTTTTTCAGGGGATGAACATGGTGGTGTCACAGCAACTACTAGTTCTCCTTTTCTCAAGTGCTAGTGCAAAAATCGTGATACAAAAAATAATGGAATGTAGTAGTGAAATGGACATTATGAGGAATAGGATGAATGTCATTGAACAAAAAAATAAAAACATCATTGAAATGACTGACCCCCCCACACACACACCATTTTTATATGTTGTGTTCTGCACCCACATTTGCATTGGATAATCCAAAAAACAAAATTTGAAGATGCACACAGTGGGCCAGATTCAAGAAGCTATTGCGCCCGCGCAACCATAGGTTGCGCGGCGCAATAGCTGTTTTGCTCCCGCGTAGCGAATGCCCCTGATTCAGGAACATCGCTACGCGGACTGCAGCCTAGGATATGACAGGCATAAGCCTCCTTATGCCTTCATATCTCAGGCTGCATTCTTGCGTTGTCCGCTAGGGGGCGCGGCCATTGTGATCGGCGTATAGTATGCAAATTGCATACTACCACCGATTCACAAAAGTTGCGCGGGCCCTGCGCACGCAAGGTACGGCGTTTCCGTACGGCGACTTTAGCGCAAGGTTGCTCCTGCTATAGCAGGGGCAGCCAATGCTAAAGTATAGCCGCCCTTCCCGCTCGTGAAATTTAAATTTCACGTCGTTTACTTAAGTGATTCGTGAATGGCGCTGGACGCCATTCACGTTCACTTAGAAGCAAATGACGTCCTTGCGACGTCATTTGCCGCAATGCACGTCGGGAAAGTTTCCCGACGGAGCATGCGCTGTTCGCTCGGCGCGGGAGCGCGCCTAATTTAAATGATTCCAGCCCCTGGCGGGATCATTTACATTAGGCGCCCTTACGCCGGGCTATTTAGCATAGTGCCCGCGCAATTTACGGAGCTACTGCTCCGTGAATCGCGGGCATATCAAAATATTTGCGTGGGCGCAGAGCAAAAATCGTTGCCCTTTGCCCACGCAAATATTGCGCGGATCTACCTGAATCTGGCCCAGTGTGTCAACGTGTGCTATCTGCCATCACAGGATATCTATGTCTGTGCTTTGTGGGTGCAACCCCTTCCTCGCTATTCAAGTAGGTGAGAGGAAGGGTTTGCACCCCCAATACACATCCAATGATCCCCCATTAAAGCAGATACTGTAGCACATGTTGACATTTGGCATGGGATCAGGATAGAAATCCCCATTTTGCCCCACAAACTGTGTGCATCTTTAAATTTTGATTTGTTCAGGGGTGACATCACCCCATCTCATGTGTTTCTAAGGTTGAACTTTGTAAGTTCCATTGTTTGTAGATATTTTCTTGTTTTAACCATGCCTGGTTTTAGGCAAAAAAAAATTATTAAAAAACGCACAAGTTGTGCACAGATTAAACACCCAAAAAATCACATCAATGTGTGGCTTCTTCTTTCTATGCACAATACCAGTTTGTACATTTAAAAGTGAGTGATTACTGTGACAATTGTGGTTATTTACTAAAAAAGAGAAATCCGTTTGGCACTACAAGTACACTAGGAGAACCAGGGAGACAGATAAAAGAAACACAAGCAATAATGACAAAACAGGTTTTTCAAAGATCAAATTTTGTGTTTATTTTTTGGGTTCAAAAAATTATATATGGTCTGGCATAGCGATGGCCCCCCTACCCGTGAAGTACTCCACGTATTTCTGACGTACATCACAGGCAGTTTGGGGGGCCAAGCCATTACGGCCAGTGTCCAGGCCAGTCAGGGTTTTGGATAGTTCGGCCTCAGGCCCAAGATTAGATAGATACGAAACAGAATGTCTGCGCAGAAAATTGTGCAGTATGCAGTAGCAAAAAACAATGGTGTTAAGTTTATATTCCTTTTTTGAATTACCTTTACTTTCACATTTGTGGAAACCATCCAGCCTTGTTGTATATAAGTATGTATGGCGGCTGGCGATGGTTATGTCCGAGACGAAGCTACGCCACTAAGCACGGCGAAACGTGTTGAAGTCATCACCCCGTGCCTGTCAACTGACGTCTAAAGTGCGGTAAATGGGTGAACTGAGCGAGGGAGCCACGGAGCGAGTGCCCGAACTAACACAGAGCATTGACAGCAAGGAACTGGCATACACGCTAGAAGCGATCACTGACTGGAAACATACATATCCTGGGAAAGGGTACCGGAACATTTAACCACTTCCAGACCTTAGGTGTTTTTCAGATTCGGTGTTTGCAAGACTAAAACATTTTTTTCTGCTAGAAAATTACTTAAAACCCCCAAACATTATATATTTTTTTTTCTAACACCCTAGAGAATAAAATAGTGGTCATTCCAATACTTTTTGTCACACCGTATTTGCGCAGCGGTCTTACAAGCGCACTTTTTTTGGAAAAAATTCACTTTTTTTAATTAAAAAATAAGACAACAATAAATTTGGCCCAATTGTTTTATATATTTTGAAAGATAATGTTACGCCGAGTAAAATGATGCCCAACATGTCACGCTTAAAAATTGCGCCCGCTCGTGGCATGGCGTCAAACTTTTACCCTTAAAAATCTTGATAGGCGACGTTTAAAAAATTCTACAGGTTGCATTTTTTGAGTTACAGAGTAGGCCTAAGGCTAAAATTATTGCTCTCGCTCTAACGATCGCGGCGATACCTCACTTGTGTGGTTTGAATACCGTTTTCATATGTCGGCGCTACTCGCGTATGCGTTCGCTTCTACACGCGAGCTCGTCGGGACGGGGCGCTTTAAAAAAAATTGTTTTTGCTTTTCGCATTTATTTTTATTTATTTTAGAATTTTTAACACTGAAAAAAAAAAAAAAAATTATCACTTTTATTCCTATTACAAGGAATGTAAACATCCCTTGTAATAGAAAAAAGCATGACAGGTCCTCTTAAATATGAGATCTGGGGTCAAAAAGACCTCAGATCTCATATTTGGGCTTAAATGCAAAAAATAGAAAAAAAATAAAAAATGTCATTTTTTCAAATGACCAAAAAAAAAATTTGTCTCTTTAAGAGGCTGGGCGGGACTGACGTTTTGACGTCACTTCCGCCCAGCCGAGCTATGGGGACGGGCGAAGGAGATTTTTCCTTCAGTCCCGTCCCCGCTCACCAGCCGACAGCATCCGATCGCCTCCGCCGCTACCGACGGCTCCGGTAAGCGGCGGAGGGCACGGGAGAGCGGCGGGAGGGGGGGGGCCCTCTCCCGCCACCGATAACGGCGATCTCGCGGTGAATCCGCCGCGGAGACCGCCATTATCGGATTCCAGACCGCGCACACTAAAGATGGATACCTCGGTTGTGACAGCAGCTGCTGCCGTTACCGAGATATCCGTCTTTAAAAATAGGACGTACATCGTCGTGCGCAGGTCTGGAAGTGGTTAACTTGAACTGATTGAGATCATTGATGTTATTCCATCTATCCCCATGGCTCAGTGACTCCCCCCACGGGGTACTCACACCCAGCAACAAAGGAATAAAGTCGCCAGATCAAAAGGTGACAACAAGAAACTATTTGGTAACGTATCATGACTACTCACCAATTGCTTCAGTTACCAGTTGCTTGAATTGCCCTATATTGCTGTCATATTAACCACTTAAGGACCGCCTCCTGCAGATATACGTCCTCTTTAAGTGACCTGTACGTCCTCTTTAAGTGCCCAGTCGTGGGTTGCGGGCGCACGCCCGCGACCCGGTCCGAAGCGCCGTGACCACGGCCACAGGACCCCGCGGACCCGATCGCTGATGGAGTCCCGCGATCAGTCCCCGGAGCTGAAGAACGGGGAGAGCTGTGTGTAAACACAGCTTCCCCGTTCTTCACAGTGGCAGCTTCATTGATTGTGCGTTCCCTAATTAAGGGAAACACGATCAATGACGTCACATGTCCAGCCCCGCCCCCCTACAGTTAGAAAAACATATGAGGCCATAAATAACCCCTACAGCGCCCCCTAGTGGTTAACTCCTAAACTGCACTCTCATTTTCACAGTAAACAATGCATTTTTATAGCATTTTTTGCTGTGAAAATGACAATGGTCCCAAAAATGTGTCAAAATTGTCCGATGTGTCTGCCATAATGTCGCAGTCATGAAAAGAATCGCTGATCGCCGCCATTAGTAGTAAAAAAAAAAAATTAATAAAAATGCAATAAAACTATCTCCTATTTTGTAAACGCTATAAATTTTGCGCAAACTTATCGATAAACGCTTATTGCGATATTTTTTTATAATAATAGGTAGAAGAATCTGTATCGGCCTGTACCGAGGAAAAAAAAAGTGTTTTATATCTTTTTGGGGGATATTTATTATAGTAAAAAGTTAAAAATATTGCATTTTTTTCAAAATTGTCGCTCTATTTTTGTTTATAGTGCAAAAAATAAAAACCGCAGAGGTGATCAGATACCACCAAAATAAAGCTCTATTTGTGGGAAAAAAAGGACGCCAATTTTGTTTGGGAGCCACATCGCAAGACCGCGCAATTGTCAGTTAAAGTGACGCAGTGCCGAATCGCAAAAACTGGCCTTTACCTGCATAAAGGTCCGGGTCTTAAGTGGTTAAGCTCCAATACCCACCATGCACAATAGACGCATCGGTCACTAGTACTGTTTTTACCATTTGTACTAGGTCAATCTTTGCATATGGTGAGGCAAATTAATAGATGGAACTACTATTGCTTCCACTTATAGGATGCTAACAGATACTGCTGGAACTAAAAACTGGAATTGTTTTTCTTTTTTTTCATATTTAATTATTTTCTTTATTTTAAATAATCAAGGTTACAGAAAATTTCACATAGTAATATGTTATTGCATATAAGATATATGTTATCAATCATACAGTCTGAAGGAGACCATCAGGCAAGCAGGTCGGAAAAAATAAAGAAGAGAGGGAGAACTCGGATTTATACCATCCCGGTTCCCCTCCCCTATTTTTCTATTAGCCAACTTCCTATCCGAAGCCTGTTTTCCCATCTCCTCCAGGCCACTGTATTTCTTATTACATACTCTGTTCCCTTAACCTTCCTTATTCCCTACCTAACACCCCTTTAGTCTAATAAACAAAGCAAACCTCCCAGGAAAAAAAAAAACACCCTCCCCCTTCCCCTCTCCTCCCCCCCCCCCTCCCCGTCGGAGATGAATATATCCTCTCTTGTTTCTCCTCTTCAACTCCTCTCCGTCTACTCCCGTCCTGACAGATTCTGCTCTTTCTCTATTCCTCTAACATCCTCTTCCCTTCTTCCGTTTTCATGTACTGATTCCACCCTGTCCATGTTTCTACGTATTGTTCCTTTTTATTCCTAGCTGAGAATATTAAGTCTTCTATAGCTCCGGTCTCTCTCACTCTATTAAGCCATCTCGCAATAGATGGTGGTGTGCTATCTCTCCACTGTAATGTTATCCCTTGTTTGGCCGTATTTATCAGGTGACATATCACCGATTTTTTATATTCTCGCATTGGGATTTGTGAGCAATGGAGCAGGAAAAAGGCCGGATCATCCGGAATCTGGTGTTCCGTAAATTTTTGAACGATTCTCTGGACTTCTTTCCAGTAATCTCTTACTTTTACACATGACCAGAAAATGTGTAGTAAAGTTCCCTGCTCCAGCCCACATCTCCAACAATGCTCAGAATTTTCCTTGCTAAATCTGTGCAGCTTTTCTGGCGTATAGTACCATTGGGTCAGTAGTTTGTAGTTGGATTCCTGTATACGTGTGGATATTGAGGATTGTAATGCTAAATGTATTATGTGTTTACGCTGGGTCTGTGAAAAATTTCTCCCCAGATCTCTCTCCCATTTTCCCAATCCCGGCAACTCAAAGTCTTCTTGAGGGGAGTTCAATATTCTATACATCTTTGAACTTACTCTTTGTATTGGTTCCTCCTCATCACAATATTGTTCAAACTTAGTTAGTTGTCGCCGAAAATTAGATGGATGTCCCAAGGATCTTAAGAAGTAACTTAATTGAAATGCTTGCCAAGCGCTTAACTCATAGTTCCCCCCTCTCCTCGTCAAATCCTCTATTGATGGCCATACTACCCCGGCTGTGTTTATTTGTAAAAAGTGTGATACCTGCACCTTGCCCCTTTCTTTTAATTTGTTGAAAACTATTCCTCCTGTGCCTGGTGAAAATCCTGGATTCCCCAATATGGGAAATAGGGGGGAGCATTTTGTAGAAAATTTTGGATTTTTGCATATTTTAGCTGCAATTAACAGCGTTGGACCAATTGTGGGATGTTTCTTCATCTTACTTGGTAGTGTTTTATAACACCAAGGGGCCCTACTTAGTGCCATTGAGCAAGACTGCTGTTCAACTTCTACCCACCTTTTATAGTATCCGTTTCTACACCAGTCTATTAATCTCGTCAGGTGTGCCGCCTGGTAATATTTGGCAATATCTGGAACTGCCATCCCACCAAAGCACCTGGGTACCCTCATCACCTCTTTTTTTATCCTTGCCTTTTTCCCCGCCCAAATAAATCTCATCAAAAGAGACTCCATTTGTCGGAGAAAGGCCTGCGGTATATTCGTTGGCAGAGTTTGAAACAAATATGTAATTTTTGGCAGGATATTCATTTTAATTATGTTGTTTCTACCGAACCATGAGTGAAATCCGTGTTGCCACTTCTCAAGTAATGTTCTTACTGAGTTATAAAGCGGTGGAAAATTTATTTTAAAAACTTCTTTTAAGTTTGCTGGGATCAGGGTACCCAAGTATTTAAGTGCGGTCCTCCATTTAAAGCCAAAATTTTGTTGTATAATCTCCCGTTTCTGAGATATCATCGACACGCTCATTGCTTCCGATTTTGCTTGGTTTATTTTTAAGTTAGAGAACTCTCCAAATTTGATTATTTCTTTGACGAGATTGGGAAGAGAGACATGTGGGTTTGATACTGTGAACAGCATGTCGTCTGCAAAAGCTGTTACTTTATGACTCCCCTCCCCTATCTGGATACCCTGTATATCTGGGTTTTGGCGTATTTTGCTTAATAAGGGCTCCAGAGATAGCACAAATAGTAGCGGCGACAGGGGACATCCCTGGCGCGTTCCATTTGTAATTTGAAAATTTTTGGAAAATATCCCGTTTACTCTCACTGCCGCACGTATGTCTGTGTATACGCTCCCAATCCAGCTTAACATATTTTCCCCCATCCCAACATGTCTCAGCACTGAAAACAGGAACTTCCAACTCACTCTATCGAAGGCCTTCTCGGCGTCGGTATTTAGGAACACGCAAGGGATATCCCCGTCAACCGCCCCATGCACCAAGTTGAGGACCCTTATTGTGCCATCTCTTGCCTCCCTTGTGGGAACAAACCCTACTTGATCCCTATCAACTAGCTCGGGTAGCCATACCTGAATTCGTCTTGCTAATACTTTCGTGAAAAGTTTTAAATCGGAGTTTAGTAGCGAGATCGGCCTATAGCTACTACACTCCGCCGGGTCCTTCCCCTCTTTATGGATAACTGTAATATGGGCCAATAATGAGTCCGGCGGGAAAGTGGCCGTCTGGCCCACTTCATTAAAGAGTTTTGTTAACTGCCCTCCCAATAATGTTCCAAATTCTTTATAGTATCTTATTGTGTAGCCATCTGGGCCCGGGGCTTTCCCGTCCGCCATAGTTTTTAGTGCGGCCTCTAATTCTTCTGTCGAAATCGGGGTTTCTAAACTGTCTCGGGCGATTGGTGACAGCCTAGCTAGTTCAGTTACTGAGAGATATTCTTCTATTTTTGATGGCTCTACTGATGGCTGTTTCAGATTATATAGAGAGGAGTAATATCTACCAAACTCTTCCACTATGTCTTTTGGTTTCCGTTTTAATTGACCCTCCTTCCCCTTGATTTGTGGGACATATGTCTGTTGGCTCTTCTCTTTCAGTTTCCCAGCTAGCAATTTACTGCACTTATCTCCGAATTCATAATTTATTTTCCTTCCTCTTTGTATGCTTGCTTTGGCTTTATAACGTAAGATATCTGTAATCTGTCTTCTCAGGTGGCTCAGTTCTTTGCCTATCTGGGGGGGGTGTGATTTTTTATGTTATCCAGTTCCTGAATTTCTGCTAGTATATTTTTAACCTGTTGTTCTCGCTTCCTTTTTAAATTTGTTCCATGTCTAATCAAGACCCCTCTAATCACCGCCTTATGCGCTTCCCATACCATCCCTGGATTGCTCCCGGGGGTATCATTTATTTGGAAATATTCTGTAATTTCCCGAGCGACGTCTTCCCTCACTTCCTTGTTCTGCAGAAGGCTTTCATTTAGTCGCCACCTTCTCTCCTGGGTGGGCCCTGTATTAAACAGTATGATACGTAAACTGACCGGAGCATGGTCCGACCATGTTATACTACCAATAGATACCTCTACCACAGAGGAGATCAGATAGTGGGGGATCATGAACAGATCTATTCTAGAATACACCTGGTGTGGATTGGAGTAAAAAGTGTAATCCCTTTCCTCTCCGTTCATCGTCCTCCATGCGTCCACCAATTGAGCTTCGTAAAGACTGCGCATGACCCCCCGTCTGACCCCCTCTGTGGCAGATGAGGTTCCCTTCGAGGTGTCCATTTTTGGGTTCAGGGGGATATTAAAATCTCCCCCCAAGATTAACCTCCCTTCTGAAAATTCCATCAGCTCTTTCAAGATTTTCCTCATAAAGGTGTCTTGGTGCACATTAGGTAGATAGACCGTAGCTAGGGTTACTTTAATTCCTCCTATCGTCCCTTTCAGGAAGAGGTATCTTCCTTTTGGGTCTTGGTGTCTATCTTCCAAAGTCCATGGGATTCTATTTGATATCAATATAGAGACCCCTTTGGATTTTGCTTCCTGGTTTCCTGCGTGATAAGCTAATGGAAAGAACCTGTTTTGCAATAGGGGATACCCCTCCGTTCTAAAATGCGTCTCCTGAATGTAGGCTATGTCTGTCCCTGCTATCCGTAGGTCTTTCATCAACATCCTGCGTTTTTCAGGGACATTAAGTCCCTTAACGTTCATGGAGGTTATTTTTAATCCCTCCATCTCCGGCGTTGAAGGAAGGAGGAGGGGAAAGGAAGGACCAAAAAAAAAAAAAAAAAGGAAAAAGGATCCCCGCCCCTTAACCCCACCCTCCTACTCTACTTTTCCTTTCCCACCCGTTCCCCCCTCCCCTCTTCTAATTCCCCCCTAGGGAAGTTGCCCACTTTAAACCTCCCCCTCGATAGTTCGGTGGGCAATAACCTAATCTGGGGGCTGGTCCAATTGGGTGGCTCGGCACAAAAAAGAAACAAAAAAAAAGACCACTTAAACATACAACATAAAGAAAAGAAGAATAAAAAAATATATAAAACACCCCAGTCTGCTCCTCTCCCTCCCCCCACCCCCCCGACCATCTTTGTTACCCTATAGTCTTCTTTTCTGCCCACTTTGAAGGATTTCCGCTTTTTCTCTTACTCCTTCCTTACTCCTTCCTTCCTTCCCCTTACATTAACTCTCATGTGCTACATTGTCCCTGAATTTTCTGAATTTTCTTTTTCTTTCCCTACCTGCTAACTCCTCCCCTCCTCCTCATCATCCTCCACCCCCCCGACCCTCACTTCCCCTCCCCCCAGCCCCCCCCCCCAACCCTCACCCAGCCATCTTCCAGCCCCATCCCTATAAATATATTCTGTGCTCCTTAATCAGCCGGGGGTCATGGGGGGGGGGGGGAGGAATCTCCCCTCCCCCAACCCCAGGCCTAGTGCATAGTGTATCTAGATATGTTTCAACGCATTATATTGTATCACTTTGTGCATAGTGCTACTTCTTATGGTATCACGGTTTAATCTCACCATGATCCAATAACAGAAAAAAGAATGAAAGTGAAAAGTGATAACCACTCAAAAAAAAAAAAAAAAGACCCAGAAAAAAGGCAAAAGCCAAAGAAAAAAAGAAAAACACCATATGTCCTCATAGACACATTCTGAGGTACCTTATCTGTGCCCCTACATTCTAGTGTATATATGTTCAAACTTAACATCTACATCCGTGTGGTGTCCCTCAATCATGGGGGACTTATGGATTCTCCTCCGAGATGAAAGGGAGAATTTTAAAACCTAAACCCTCCAAACCCACCCCTCCTCCTAAGGAGAACAGTGGTTCAAAAAACCAAAAAACCAACAAAAGAAATCAGTTTTCCCAAAAAAATTAATAATTAATTAAATGGATGGGCCCCCCTCATATGGTCTGGGCACGAGGGCATGACAGGACATGGGAGGAGTACCCTCTTCATACTCATCTATATAAAGGAAGGAGGGAGGGGGGAGCGAAAACATATATATATATATATATATATATATATATATATAAAAAAAAAAAATAGAACGTGGGGCTGGAGATAAGAAAAAAAAAAAAAAAGAAAAAACCGGGGGGTGCTCCTTCCACAGGGAGTCATATTATCTAGGGATCAATGGAGCACGTTCACCTAAAAAAAAAGGGGGAAAAAGGCAAAAATAGAATATGCAACTTGTCCATAGACTCTGTATATAGGGGGACTGCTGCCCCCATTTTTAGCCGATCTCTGGTCTTCTTCTTTAATGGGGTACTATATCACTCTCCTTTCTCCACTCTGGCCTCCTCTGTCCTATAGGCTTGGCTATACCTCTCGAGATCCCTGGTAAGTGTTGTAGCCAATTTGGTACCTCTATCGCCTCTATGTCCATAAACTTAAACATCTCTGGGAGTTCTAGGGGTTGTTGTAAATGGAATGTCTGTGAGTTCCTTTTTATTATAACCGCAATTGGGTACCCCCATCGGTAAGTCCCTCCTGCTTGCTTAACTCTGTCCAGTACTGTACGTAGCATTGCCCTTCTCTGTAGGGTGGCGCGGGAGAGATCTGGCAGTATCTGTATCCGGGACCCCTCAAATATAATCTCTCCTGCAGCCCAGGCCTTCCGGCTTATAAGTTCCTTATGTGAGAAAAAGTGAAAACAACAAATTCTCTTGGCCTGTTTAAATTTTCTGATGGAGGCCCCAAGGCTCTATGCAGCCTCTCAAACTCAAGGGGCTGAGAGATAGGGGGGTTCATCAGTTGGTGACATATTGCTTCAATTGTTTGCTGTAAAACTTCTTTCCCGATTGACTCGGGTACCCCCCTAAACCTCAAATTCTTTCTCCTACTGCGGTCCTCGATTTCCTCAATTTTGAGCTGTAGGGAATCTACTTGCTGAGCCTGTGATCTCTGTACCTGTTCTAGGCTTGCCACCCGCCTCTCCAACAGCCCCCCCACAACTTCTACATTGGCCAACTTATCTGTCAGTTGCTGTACGTCTTCCTGTACAGTTTCCAGCTCCTTTCTGTAAGACTCCTCCATCCGCAGTACTAGAGCCTCCATCTCTGCTCTTGTGGGCAGAGCGAGTATGTCCGCACGTGTAGGGAGGGTGAGTAGCATTGCTTTCAGGTCTCTGAGCTCCGGCTCTTGTATTATCTCTCTGGCTTCCACCTCGTGGTGCTGCTGAGCCGTCTCTTCCTGGTCTGACCGCATCCCCCTCCGCATTACCCCTTCTCTCTCCTCTCTCGTGGCTGTCACTGGGGATAGTTTCCGATGTGTCGCTGTATCACTTTTCCCTGACACGCTGGGTATGTGTATGTCCGCGCTTGTAGTGTCACGTGGTACCGCGGATCGATTCCGGCTTGCAGCTGCTCTGGTCTGCGGGAAATATTGCTGAATCTCAGCCTGGACGCGGACTTTGGATAGCACCTCCTCCTTCTTCATCCCAGGTATGCACCGCTCGTAGCCAGCAACACCCGCCCGGGCTGCTCACGCTGCAGACGCCGTTTTTAGGTTAAGGCTGTGGGTATTCACTCGGCTTCCAATATTGGTCGGGAGGCGGACGGAGGTAAGAGGAGCTCTGGAGTTAGTGTGCCTCTACTCCACCGCCATTAGGCCACTCCCCATCAAGGAGAATAACTTTCTGGAATTGTTTTTCTAACAGAACTAACTACATTGCTAGCAGGACTGCATGAGCACTTCTCAATACATCCTTTTTTATTAATCTAAAAATTGGGACAGTCGACTAACCAATTTGTTTCTATAGTGTATATACACAAGTTTCATTTCCATTTGAAGTTATTTAGATGCCCCTAGACTAAATTAATTTAACTCTGCTCCTTCTCTCCTTTCACTCCATTCCCACACACTAGATCCAGACCCTTGTTAAAGCTCTCATTGGCTGTGTCAGGGCAGGTACTTGATAGTACCTACATACAGAAATTTCCCTCCCTGCCAACTACCCTTAATTAATTTATCCAATTGGATAGTACACGATTAGCGTCTGGATTTATAACGTCCGGACTAGTGCTGTGTCTATGTTATTTGTGAGTCCTGTTAGTCATTTATGTTCATGGCAATCTATTTTTATATGATTCCATTTCTCAAGAGGTTTTGCATAAGCTGCACTTTTTACATGTCATTTTTTGGAATAAAATTATTTTGTATTAATTCCGATTAGATCATTAGATCATTACCTGTTGCTATAGGTAACCGCTTTCAATTAGCCCTTTCTTAGGCTATCCCCTTTTCCTTCCCCTTTATTTTCTTGAAGGGAAATATGCATGTAGGCCATCAAGGAGCATTAAAAGCTTACAGCATGCATGGGGACAAAGGGGACATTCACGGCATATTACAATCATGGGAATTAGGGAAGAATGAAAGAAATACAATACATTAGCATACATTAAAGACATAGAATGTGATGTTAAAGGAGAAAACTTACCTTAAGATAGTCCTTCTGCATTACTTGGATTATGGCAGATTACGTCTCAGGGATTATGATCCCAAGCGCCTGGGGGGAGATGCCTGTCGAGAACTTGAGGTCCTGCAAGCTTCTCCCAGTCGCCAGGTACCTCAACGTGGCAATGAGCCTCTGCTCGGCAGTGATGGCTTGGCGCATCACAGTGTCCTGCCTGGTGATATAGGGGGACAACAAATCCAACAGCCAGTGAAAAACGGGGTTCGTCATACGGAGAAAGTTCCTGAAATCATCAGGGTTATTCTCCTGAATTTCCCGCAGCAGAGGCATATGAGAGAATTGGTCACGCTGGCGCAACCAATTCTTGGCCCATGAACTCCTCCTCACCCTGTTCAGATCGGGTAACAGTACGAACTGCAGAAGAAAGCCCATACGCAGCACAAACTCGGGAATGAGAACGCACTTCCAACATGGCTTTAAACCAGTCGGCTGGTCAGAACGAACTTTAAACAGAACGCAGCTAGCAACAGCAAGGCCTATAAAGAACGACCTGAAAACCAGAAAACGAGCAGATAGGAACGCACTGCAAAACAGATACGACCTGACTGCACGCACTGAAAGACAGATACGAACCCACAAGCACGAACTGAACACCAGAGAATGATCTGAAAAGCACGGAGACTGAAAAGCGCAAATCGGCTCTAACCAAACTTTTACTAACACGCGGTAACACGAAATCAGCAAAAGCAGCCCCAAGGGTGGCGCCATCGGATTTGAACTTCCCCTTTATAGTGCCTTCGTACGTGGTGTCACCGCGTTCTGACACGATCGTTTTTTTAACTGATGGTGTGTAGGCACGACTGATGAAAGTCAGCATCATCGGATATCTGATGAAAAAATCCATCTGTTCGTTTTCATCGGATGAACCGATCGTGTGTACAGGGCATAAGACAAAAAACTTTAAGGCAAGCCAACTACTCTGGGATATGGTTGACAACGTGGCTCCTTTATGGTTTTAGCATACTGTATGTATCCTAATGTGGTCAGAAGATAAAAATATAGGTCAGGGTTAAGATTGTTAGGTTTGAAACTATGCCAATGCAACTCAAACATCTACCAAACATGCTTTAAGCTTGACAAGGATAGACAGGCCAGCTCATGCTTTGCTTAATGTGAATATTCTGAATTAATTGCACTCTGTAACAACCTTGTAGCTGTTTAACATATTGCCTGCAGTATGTAACAATAAAGTTTAGCAATAAATATGCATGAAGGTCAGTTCAATTTAAGCTAAATGGATTATTTGTGAAATTTAAATTTGGATGAAAAATATAATTTAAATAAGCAAAACATCCGACAGACACTAATCTTTTAGTTCTACCTGACATAGTGACCACATTTTTGTGCATGTTCAGTTTTAATTACCAGGATGGAAAATAGTAGTTGGCATTTAGTGATATTATTTATAAATTGTTAGACCAGTGTTTCTCAACTAAATCCTACTTCCTGCACCACTCACATTACACTGATCCACCTGAACCCCTACACGGACCTAGCTGGCCATTACACTGGCCTACCTGACACCTACACTGACCTAACTGACACCAACACTGACCTAACTGACACCTACACTGACCTAACTGACACCTACACTGACTAACCTGACACCTACACTGACTAACCTGACACCTACACTGACTGACCCGACACCTACACTGACTGACCTGACACCAACACTGACCTAACTGACACCTACATTGACTATTACACTGACTGACACCTACACTGACACCTACATTGACTATTACACTGACTGACAGCTACACTGACCTAACTGACAACTACACTGACCTGACACTGAGGCCTCGTACACACGACAGAGTTTCTCGGCAGAATTCGGCGAGAAACTCGGTCAGAGCCGGATTCTGCCGAGAAACTCTGTCGTCTGTACACTTTCGGCCCGTTGGAGCCGCCGAGGAACTCGTCGAGAAAATAGAGAACATGTTCTCTATTTTCTCGTTGTTCTATGGGAGCTCTTGGCCCGCCGAGCTCCTCGGCGGCTTCAGGGCTGAACTCGACGAGGAACTCGACGTGTTTGGCACGTCGAGTTCCTCGGCCGTGTGTACGAGGCCTGACACTGACCTAACTGACACCTACACTCACCTGACACCTACACTGACCCAACTGACACCTACACTGACCTACCTGACACCTACACTGACTATTACACTGACTGACATATACACTGACTCCTCTTGGCGCCGTAATGCGCTCCGTGCTGGAACACATACGGCGCCCACGCGATGATGTCATTGCGTGACGCTGCGTGTGTTCCACCGTGGAACGCGGAAGTGCGCCGCGAATCGGCTGTTTTCTTGAATTCAGTGCTAATGCACTGCACCTGTCACCAGCCTATAAAGGCATTAATTTTAATAGAAACAGTGTTCTATTACTGTTTGTGTGGAGTAACGCCTGGGGCCTAATACTGAATTCTCACATAAAGAAGTGCATTGAAATCCTTGCTAACCGCAGTTGTGGTTCACTCCGTTCACCAGAGATGTTACAGAATAATAGAACCTTAATAATGAACCCAGTGGAGCTTGCCAACCATGTGGTCGCCCTTTCTCAAAAGGTAGACGCACTCGCTCAAACTGTACATAATCTGCAGTTGGAGAACCAAACACTGCAAGAATTAGTTGCGCAAATTCAAATGTGCCTCTTTTTCCCCATGAACCTAAGGTCAGTCCACCTGCACCTTTTACTGGTGATCGAAAGATCTACAGGGAATTCATTAATGCATGTAAATTAATGTTAGAACTATGCCCTTGCACCTTCCCCAATGACCGGATTAGGTGCTTACCCTCATATGCTATTTACGTGGTGAAACACATGCTTGGGCAAATACTTACCTGGAAAAAGAGGATCCAATCCTAAATTCATATCCACAATTTTTCATAAGTACAGGTATGTCCTTTCTTTATGATGACTTCAACAAGCAACTCACTGCGGAAAATGCTATCAGCAATCTCAAACAAGGTAACAGACCTGTTAAGGATTTTATAGCGGAATTTCAGAGGTGGGCCATAGAGACTAAGTGGAATGATGTTACACTCCGTAACCATTTCCGTCTTGGCCTTTCCAAACCTCTCAAGGATGAGTTCGCTAGAGCAGATCTTCCCCAGTCTCTTGATGACACCATACAACGTGCTATCACAATAGACAGTAGGTTAAGAGAGAGAGACAAGCTGAATGTTCATCGATTTCCGCAGCACCTGTCCCTACACCTCAAGACTTGAGCCTGTCCCCTTTTGAGAAAGGAATGGACATTGGGACCGTGCAACACTCCAGAAGTCGTTCAGGGCCTTCTGAGTGATGTCTTGGGAGACTTTCTGGACATGTGCGTAGTGGTGTGTCTGGAGGACGTAAATGTTTGCTCAGTTGAACCTTTGCAGCATCGGAGATATGTCGGATGGCTTCTTGCGGGACTCAGAGTGCATTTCCTCTGCGCTAAGCTTCAGAGGTTGTGTCTTTGAACAGACCATTATCTTTTCTTATGCCTTGTTGTTTTCCCAAAGGATGAGAAACTTTTTTTTGGTGTTCGCAAAAAATGTTTTCAGAAAGTATATAAAAAGAAATTCTGCTGAAAACCCCTTGCCTTGATGGGTCTCCACTTGAGATCCCCAGGAGGGTATCTTTTAAGAGGGGGGTACTGTAACAGGCAGGGGCGGTCCATCCATAGAGGGCGCTGGAGCGCCGCCCCCTCTGGTGGCTCCGCACCGCCACTGAAATAACATACATTCATGCATTGCATGAATGTATGTTATTGTTGCCAGCTGCCGCTGGTCTATTCAGATGGCCGGAACTTGAGCGCCGACCACCTGAACAACGGCAGCTGGTTGGCTGTGCGGAAGTGCCCATCAGAGCCAGTGGCTCTGATAGGCTTTCCGAGTACAGCCCTCATCTCCCGGATGCTTATCCTCGGAACGTACGGGAGGTGCGTTCCTTGGATAAGACTGACGGCCGTCTCAGCCAATCAGGTTCACCGATTCTGGTTATCGGTAACCTGATTGGCTGAAGCATCACCAAGGTGGGAGAAGACATCGAGGGACGTGGAAGGAGAAAGGTAAGTGCATTTTACAGGGCACAGTGGCATCAATGGGCACAGTGGCGACAAAGGGCACAGTGGTGACAATGGGCACAGTGGAAACAATTAAAGGGCACAGTGACATGCACAGTGGCAACAATGGGCACAGTGGCGACAATTAAAGAGCACAGTGGTGACAATTGGCACAGTGGCGACAATTGAGGGGCACAGTGGCTGCGTTTGATGGCATGGCACAGTGGTGACAATTGATGGCACAGTGGCTGTGTTTGATGGCATGGCACAGTGACTGCGTTTGATGACATGGCACATTGGCTGAATTTGATGGCATGGCACAGTGACTGCGTTTGATATCATGGCACAGTGGTGCGAATTGATGGCATAGTGACTGCATTTGATGGCATGCCACAGTGGTGATAATTGATGGCACAGTGGCTGCGTTTGATGGCATTGCACAGTGGTGACAATTGATGGCACAGTGGCTGCGTTTGGCATGGCACAGTGGTGCGAAATTGATGGCATAGTGACTGCATTTGATGGCATGGGACAGTGGTGATAATTGATGGCACAGTGGCTGCGTTTGATGGCATGGCACAGTGGTGACAATTGATGGCACAGTGGCTGCGTTTGATGGCATGGGACAGTGGTGACAATTGATGCCACAGTGGCTGCGTTTGATGGCATGGCACAGTGGTGACAATTGATGGCACAGTGGCTGCATTTGATGGGCACAGTGAGGCTGCAATTTTTTTCTTTTTTTTTTTTCGTTTGCGCCCCCCCAAAAATTTTGAGCACCAGCCGCCACTGGTAACAGGCGCTCCTCGCGGTGCTGTAATGTGTTCCGTGCTGAAAAGCATACGGCGCCCGCGCGATGACGTCATTGCGTGACGCCGCGTGCGTTCCACCGTGGAACGCGGAAGTGCTCCGCGAATCTTGAATTTAGTGCTGATGCACTGCACCTGTCACCAGCCTGTAAAGGCATTCATTTAAATCGAAACAGTGTTCTATTATTATCGGCCATAGCCGGCTAGGCTACCATCCTTCCCTGGACCTAGAGGCATCCCACTATTAAGGCTACAACAAACTACAGGTACCAGCAATCCTTAACCCTGGATACCTGCCTGATTGAAGTTAATCTAGATTGCCATTGCCAGGGACAACCTTCAAGACTTTCCTTGCTGACACCCTATTCTGCGGAATCCCTACTTGCTACACTGAAGCCCTGGAAGTAGCAATTGTATCACTTGTAGTTCTATAGAAACATCTGCTGCATACTTTCCACCTAAAACAATTGCTGATATTTATTATGGCTTGCGGCTATTTATATACTACTTGGGATAGACTGTTGTGCCTAAGTAATAAGTGGATACCCCAGTTGAAGTCCGTATAGTGACGAAACCGGTAGGGTGACCGTTCCAAACGTACCTCCGCTGCATTCCAAAACTTTTGAATTACTCCTTACACCTATCCCAAGGTGGGAGTTTGCTGCTATACTGTTTTTTTGCATTTTTTGTGATTGATTTTTCTGGTGTGCTGGTTTTTTCATCACGTGTGGCTGTGTCAGCCTCTTTTATGATTTTATGATTTTATTTTGCACTTTCTTCACGTATTGTGAATTTGGAATTTTTATACTATTAAATATAATAGTTTTACACCATGAGGAGCACCTCTATTTTTTTCTTCTTCCGCATATGTTTTGAGCCATTGCTGACAGTGAGACGTCTGGCATAATATCTTTGGACAACCAAGCCATCTTTGAATATACAAGTGACAACTTTAGGATCCAGACAATCGGTCTGTACAAGCCTTGACGACCCTCCCACCGTATGGTGAGTAGAGGGTCCAACTGCTCTGGTAAGAGTATCCACTCATTTTTATTTGTCGAGATTACCTTTGAAAAGTTGTCTGGTTGAAGATATCTGCTCCATTTCATAACTGGAAGAAGTTCTATATTCACTTTCTTCACATCACTTATAAGGACTTGGTGTGTGTGTGCCAGTTTTACAGGCACTTTTGATTGGTCAACACAGGACTTATTTTGCAGGACTATGTCCATTATTATTGTTTGATTTAAACCATTATTTTTATTTTGGGTTAAGGAATTGCATTAATTTGTATTTTCTAGCAAGTTGCAGGAATGCTATGTTAGTTCAGGACTGTACTTGCCAATACATTATTGTTCTGGTGAATAGGAGCTTGGTTGGTTAATAGCTGATGTATTTACTCACCACATAAGTGTCCTCACTGGTGTGTACCCTTTTGGGTCATTTACACTAGAGGCCTCTTTATAGGAAGGTCTTTTAGTTCCAGAACATTGGACTTAATATTATGATCGGGTGCTTACACTAAGCACTTGGTATAATTATTTACCAATTATAGTATATATATTCACCTCACATGGTTATACACTATATACAGTCTTTCAAAGTTGACGAAAGACCACCCTACACTGGGTTTTTTCCTCTTTTTTGTGGTATTTAGAGATCCTTTTTTAAGGGTTCTTTTTCTTATTTGGCGCTACATTTCTATTCACATGTCCATCATAGGAGCCGGGTGTACCAAGATGGCCGACCGCTCCGGAGCTAGGCCGAAGCCGGGGCCTTTCCTAAGGCCGAGGCAGCGGTGCGCTCCGCGGATTATGGATCGGTCACGATCCGTTGCATCACTAGTGGCAACGGACGGCCCGTTGCGCAGGCCACATGGCAAGGTCTCGCGGGCCGGATTCGGCCCACGGGCCTTGTGTTTGTCACCCCTGTCTTAAAGGGACATCTACTCACAAATTACCTGAGCTATATTGCTTGTCATATGCAACTATTAGTTGTCTTAACAACTCCTATTTACTACGTGCTTGACATAAGTGTACATTTCTTATGGGCCTTGCCCTAACTTTTCTATGCTAAGGGTTGATGGTATTTCATACCAACTCCCTTAGTGGCCTAATACATCTCTATATGCTTATGTGATATGATGTAGAGAACCCCCAAACTCCTGTTGCTTGGAGTGACGCCTGGGGTCCCGTACTGATAATCACTTGCATATAGAGGTGTATTGGAATCTTAGGGCCAAATCCACAAAGCAGATGCGCCGACTTAACTCGAGATTTCTAATTTTACACCGCTTGTATCTTTGCGCCCGATCCTCAAAACGAAAATTCAAGTTTTTTCTGTCCTACCTAAAATAATTACACCGGCGCATCCTCTGACGCAAATTACGCTAGTCACGCCGCTTTTTTTTGATAGGCAAAGATGCAAATGAGGGAGATAGGGCGATCCACAAAATTAAGTGTGTGCGCCGTAGATTACGCCCTGTGCGCCGTAGATTACGCCCTGTGCGCACCTGTTAGTTTCCTGGAGCAAAATTAGACCTTATAAAAGCAGCCCTAATTTTACACCTGCCCTGTAAAGGTCTGCTGAAGCAACAGCATTGAGGAAGAGCTGACAACACATCTTTGCTGGACTTCAATCTGACTGTCAAAATGCCCGGCCCATCCATGATTCTAACGGCACTCGCTACATTACAGGCGCAAAGAAGGAGGAGGGCACAGAGGAGGAGGAGGAGGGCACAGGAGAGGGTATACCGCCCACGCCAAGATCTCTTTGGCATGACTGCCTCTGAGGTCTATGGCAACTTCTGCTTTAACCAGGAAGCCATCCTGGACTTTTATCACATTGCTGGGTTCCCACGGACCATCGGGGCCATTGACTGTACCCATGTGGCACTACAGCCCCCCCCCCCATGAGACAGAGCACCTGTTCCGGAATCGCAAAAACTGGCATTCCATAAATGTCCAGGTGATTGTAGATGCCCATGGCCTCATCTGGCATGTCTGTGCCAAATTTTCTGGTTCGTGCCATGACAGCTATATATTCTGGCAGACCAACATATCTCGAGATTTGGAGCTGAACATGTATGGAGACAGCTGGCTGATTGGTGAGTGACATGGGTGTCAGGTATGCCCCCCCCATGATGCAGACATCACAAGGGGCACATGCATGACTAATATCCTCCTGTCTTTTCCCTTCCAGGTGACTCTGGATATGCCCTGGGACCACATCTGATGACCCCATTCAGGAACCCCCAAACCCCAGGAGAGCAACGCTACAACGACGCTCATATTCGCACCCGGGCAGTTGTGGAGTGAACATTTGGGCTGCTGAAGTCCCGCTTCAGATGCCTGGACAAGACTGGGGGTACATTGTTGTATTCCCCAGACTTTGTGTGCCAACTAATCGGTGCTTGTTGCATTCTTCACAACTTTGCCATGAGAAGGGGACTGGAGATTAACTTACGTGCTGACCTGACCCCCCACCCAGACAATCCCCCCCTAACCCACTCTACCCGGTCTACTGAGGGCACAGTAGCCAGGAGACGCCTCGCAGAAGGCATTTTTTCACAGTAAACGCACATGAATTATGTCACATTGAGAATGTTTTTTTTCTCTGGAAACGCACATTAATTATGTCACAATGAGAATGCATGAATGCACACCACTGTGGTCCCTAGCACAGACACATCACATGCACATCGAATTGGATTAGATCCAAGTACCCCCCCCCCCTTTGGTACTTGGGAGCAGTAACGCCACGCCACGGCTCCAATTATGTCACTGTGCATTCATACACCATTCAGGAACCTGGGATCACTTCTCCCTGGTCCTGGGGATCCCTTCTCCACCAAAACTGAGGGTGACACCCTTATTTTATCAGGAATGCCACCCCCCCACATTCACACATCATTCACACACATAAACCAAATCATAAGAACAGTATAATAAACAAAATCATAAAAAAAATAAAAAAAAATAAAAAGTACCCCTGCAATTTAATTCCTTCAGCGAGTGCTCCGTCTGGGCTGCCCACGGGCACAGGCACGGCCACGGGCACGGATAACTGGAGGATCTTCACGGGGGGGTGTGAGCAGGGGAGGGAGTATCTTCACGGGGGGGTGTGAGCAGGGGAGGGAGTATCTTCATGGGGGGGGCAGGGGACGGAGGAGCCTCCCCTGGTGTCTGACCTCCGGCTGGCCTGCCCTCCAAGGCCACTGCTATCCTGTTCAGACAGACAATGATGGCAGCCGTATTGGCCTGGCCAGCCCGGGTGTTGTCCTGCACAGCCCGGGTGTTGTCCTGCACAGCCCGGGTGAGGGCAGTCCCCTTCTGGGCCATGCCTGTTGTGGCGGTATGCAGGGACCACAAACAGGTGATGACCCCCAATGAATTGGTGGCCACATCACTGAGTGACTCCCTCATTACATCCAGGCTGTGCTCCATCTTGCTCATAGTTTTTTTGATGTCACCCAGACTGCGGGTCTGCTGGGCATTGTCCCTTAGCAGACTGGCCGGCAGACGCTCAGACACCCCCCTGGTGTCCTGGGTCGCCATCCTGCCTGCCCCTGAGGCTTGTGGCCTGGGAGGAGGGGATAGAGTGACCCTTGTGGGTTGCGGCCTGTTGGGGGAGGAGTGGGAGGGGCTACCCCTGATGGTGGCCTGACTGGTGCCAGCCTCTGGGGTAGCCTCTGGGGGAGCCTCAAGGCTAGCCTCAAGGGTATCCTCAAATGTCATGAGATCAGTGGCAATAAGGATTTCCCGGCCAATCTGGAGATCTTCTTCCTCCTCCCCCTCATCCTCCTCCCCCTCACCCTCCTCCCCCTCAGCCTCCTCCCCCCTCAGCCTCCTCATGAGGGGAGGTTTGGCCACTCCCCTCCCCTGGGGACTCAGCAGCCTCCTGTCTTTGGGGTGGTGCAGCAGCCTGGCCTGATGGGCCAGCAATCTCCTGGTCATCTGTGGAGGACACCAAACAATCACAGGTTTGACGATCCACACACTTGGCACATCTTCCCTTCCCCCACCCACACATGCTAATCACCAAATAGAAAAACAAAAACCTTACCTGTCCTCACAGGAACATCAGACTGATAACCAGGCAGGCCCACCACCTGCTCTGGCTCAAAACACCGGGCCACTGCCCATTCCTCCTCAGTCAGGAGGGGGAACATGCCCCATCCGGCTATGGGCAGTGAGCTTGGCCACCTTATTGCGGACCACGCTCCTCAGATCATTGATCTTTTTCTTGATGCCAGCGGGGGTCCTCGTCTCCCCCCCCCCCCCCCCCCCCCCGCATTTATGTGATCTGTAATTTTGGCATATATCCTCTTCCTTTGGGCCGGGGAGGTGTTCCGGCTATCAGGCCCATGTAAATATCTTCCATATTGGATGATATACCTGGCAAGGATTTGCTTTTCAACATGCGAAAAATTCAGCTTCCTGCGTTTGGGGGCCATCACAGACACCACCCAGCAACAAGAAAACAAACAGGACAAACACACAAAAATACACACACAACAAACACACAAAAATACACACACAACAAACACACAGAAATACACACACAAGCAGACAGCTACTACAAAGTCAAAAACAAACACAAAAAAAACAAACACAAAATCCAAGCAGAAAAAAAACAAACAAACACTTAGCAGAAAAAATCAAACAAAAAATACACTTATCAGAAACAAACAACAACTACTATCTAATACTCCTCCAACACTTCTCTATCACACACAACTTACCAACAAACACTGACAAACTAAGAGCAGAAGCAAATTGCTCATGGAAGGGAACACAGGGAAATACTTTTGCAAGGGAAGTGTGTTTGACTGGGGCTATTTAAGCACAGGGCGATCCTCAAACTAAGTACACTTGGCCTTTTACCTGTTTCACTGATTGCGTCCAGCAAAGTTCTGCACATGCGCAGTGAGCAGCAAATTCGTGCGCGCATGCGCAGTATGGCCGGCCCTTCATTTGCATGGGGTCACGGCTCATTACAATGAAGCACGCCCACTTCCTTCCCACTTGCCATAACCCCGCCTTACGCCTCTGAATTTTGTGCGCAAATGCGCTGTGGATACGGCACTTACGACACCAACTTAGGGCGCCGTAACTTAAATGACATAAGTTTTCAGAAACTTAATTTGCGCCGCTGGCTGTGGATTTGGCCCTTAGAGTATATACTATAATTTTAAACGCTAAGCTCTGGTCGCATTTTGTAATGCGTCCATCCTTAGTAGCTCAACACCTTTCTTTATGTGAGAGAGAGATGATGTAGAGAACCCCCAAACTCCTGTTTGTATGGTGTGTCGCATGGGGCCTAATACTGAATTCTCACATAAAGAAGTGCATTGAAATCCTTGCTAACCGCAGATGTGGTTCACTACGTTCAACAGAGCTGTTGCACTGACACATACACTGATCCCCCTTCCTGACACATACACAGACCCACCTGACTCCTACTTCCTGCACTACTCACACACACCCCCCTCCACACAGTTTGGTGCAGATCCATCCTCCTCCTTACCTCTGCTTGCTGGGGCCAGGCCAGTGCCATCCACCCGGTCCATGGTGTCCCTGACGGGCCGGAGCCAGAAAGCAGCTAACAGACCCTGCACCTTCATTCTCCCATCTCCACCGAGCCTCTCCCCACCCCTCCGCCCGCTGTACGCACATCACCGTGCCAGAGGGACAGGCAAAGGAAAAGCCCCGGCGGCTCACACTTTGCAGTGCTTGTCCCGCCGTCATTTTCAGTGTTTCCCGGTGCACTGTGATTGGGTGTATAGGGGTCATGTGCGGAGGCGGGACTTCAAGAGCAACCGTGATAGTGGACAGGCCAGCCCCACGCCGCACATGACCCCCATATGCCCAATCACAGGGTGCCGGACACTAAACATGGCGGCCGGAGATCGGGGGACACGGAAATTTAAATTAGGAGAAGGCAGCCACTACTAGTATGAGATTTCGTGCCCCCCTAAATGTCGTGCCCGGGGCCACGGCACCCCCTGCACCCCCCACGCTATGCCACTGCTTCTATTGCAGAGTTGGAGAGCTGCAGTTTAAATGATAATTCCACCACTGAACCATGATCTGTATTTAGGGTGTAACATGGTGCAAATTGAACCTTCACCCCAAACTGTCCCTTCTCATTCCCTATGACTGTATGCAGGGGGTTCTTCTTAATGCATGGCCGCATTACCAAGATCTTTGAATAAGTTCTGCCTTCCACTGAGACAGATAGGACTTGTAGATCTCAATGGAACAGAAGTGTGGGAATATCACACTCAAAGTATATTGACACTTCCTCCCACTCTCATACTGAAAGTCTGTGGGTAGGGGCAGAGAGCTTGAGGAAAAGTCAGCAGGAGCCTGACATTGCACTCGTGTTCCACTGATCACAGTTGCAATACTTTGGAGGCTCATTTAAAAAAAAATCTAAAATGCACATTTTTATTCGCTGCAAATTATATGTAATTGTATTCAGGGCCGCCATCAGGGGCGTACAGGCAGTACACCTGTAAGGGGCCCAGAGGTCCCCAGGGGCCCGGATGTCCCCAGGGGCCCGGATGGCAACCCCCCTTTAAAAAAAAAAAGATGGCAACCCCCCTTTTTTTTTATTTCTTTTTTATTAAAAAATATATATATATATATTTTATATATTTTTATTTTATTTTTTATTAAAGGGCCAATTTTTTTTTTTTAGAGGTCCGGAGGTCCCCAGGGCCCCGGATGGCAACCCCCCTTTTTTTATTTATTTTTTATAAAAAATAAAAATATTTTTTAATATATTTTTATTTTATTTTTTATTAAAGGGCCAATTTTTTTTATAAATGTTTATTTATTTATTAAAGGGCCCAGAGGTTTATTTATTATTATTATTATTATTAAAGGGCCCAGAGGTCCCGGATGGCAATCCCCCCTTTTTTGTAATTTACTTTTATAAAAAGTTTAAAGGGCCCAGAGGTCCCCAGGGCCCCAGGTGGCAACCCCCCTTTTTTTTAAAATAAATATATATTTATATATATATATAGATCAATTTTTTTATTTCTTTTTTTATTTTTATTTTATCATATATATTTTTCTTTATTTTTTTTTTTGTAAAGGGCCCCCCCCGCTTCTCAATTCATAATTCCTGATGGTGGCCCTGATTGTATTTTCCTGACACAAGCATGACAGCATATACATATGGGTATAGGCTCTGCCCCTCGCCCAATCAGGATTGGTTATACTATATATAAATGAGTCACACCCCCCCAGGCGGCATTCTCTTTTTGTTCCTCTAATACTCACCGGTTATAACTATGGAAAGAAGATTTTTTATTTTGCCCTCACCTTGCTGGATTCATCTGGCCAGCTGCACAGGTTCAGCCTCTCCTGTGATGATGCTCTCTCCATTCAGGTGTAAACCGCCTACACAAGGGAGTCGCCCCCCCCCCCCCCAGGTCCGGGGACTGGGGTGCAGGATACTGGTCTCTGGAGACAGGTAAGATGCCCCCCATCCAGGCAACATGGATCTCTCCCTTCTGTGCACTGCTCTACATGGCTACAGGGCCCCCTTCATACTGCAGGGAACTGCGGACTCCCTCTGGGTGGTAGGACACCAAAGCAGTCAGCAGGGACACGAGTTACAGGGCGGTGCCCACCTCCAACGTGGTCCCGGGTGACTTCTGGTGGTCGTACTTCAGGCTGCCTATCCAAAGATGGCCCCCAGTTGAATTCCGGCCATCAGAGGTGTACCAAGATGGCGCAGAGGTGACTTCCGGTTCGCTGAGAGCAGCCGGGATGCTCAGGAACCGCCGGTGTAGCAATTAGGTTACACCTGGAGAGGAAGCAGACTACCCTCTCACTCCCTGAGTGCTGGAGGGGTGGTTTAAACAGATTGTGCCTGTTTGTGCCATGTTTCTAGCTTTCACTGTCAGCAGCAGCAATAGAATAGGAATGGAATGGAAAGGCTCTCACGCTATCGGTGCTAGAACTCTAGGGGGCACTGCTGCAGTCACCAGACGTTTGTCCTCGCCAGAAATGGGTATAAATGTGAATAGGTGATAGTGACTGTGCTGTGTGGCTAAGGGGGTGAAAAAGAGGGGCCCACAGTGTGAGCGGGGTAGCCACTAGGGGCAATGGCCACTGTGGACAAAATAAACCCCTTAGATTTTAGGATGCCCTCCTCAGTAGCCAGGCCGCTAGTCTCCACTTGTGTACCTGAGGGCAGAGAACTGGGCCCTGCGAGAGGAGATCCTCTCAGGGCGGTAGGAGAAGGGGAGGTTCTACAGCCAGCTGCTTGAGCACTGAGAACCATGCCCTCTTGGGCCAATGTGGTGCCACTGGGATCAGGGAAGTGCTTTCCAACTGAAACTTCCCCAGAACTGTGGGCAATAATAATGGTGGTGGGAATGCATAGCACATTCTGAACTCCCAGCTTTGGGTCAGTGCGTCCACCCCCAGTACTCCCTCTCCTCTGTTTAGAAAAAAAAAAAAAGAGAGGGCCTTCGCATTTTCTTTTGACGCAAAGAGGTCCACCTCTGGAGGTCTCTCTCTCAGAAAGACTGCTGAGAGAGAGTGTTGATCTCGGCCCAGCCCAGGATGTCTGTTGCTAGGGCCGACAGAACTCCGCTCCTTGTGCCGCCCTGCTTTTTTAGGTAGGCTACGGCCAAGGTATTGTCCGACCTCACCTGAGTGTGGTGTCCCCGGAGTTCCTCTTGGAAAAATCTGAGGGCCAGCCCCACTGCCCTTAGTTCCTTCCAATTGGACGATCTCTTTAGATCTTCGATCCCCCAGGTGCCCTGCACTGGAAGGGACCCCAGGTGAGCCCCCCCAGCCCTTACCACTTGCGTCTGTGGTTACTACCCGAGATAACGGGATAAGCCACAGCCGACCCTGCGACAGGTTTGTAAATTTCCTCCACCACCAGAGAGATCTTTTTACTTGATCTGGTACCTGAATAAAGGTGTCTAGAGCCTCTAGACTGTGGTCCCACACCCTTAAGACAAAGGCCTGCAGGGGGCAAAAGTGTAGTCCTGCCCATTGGACTGCTGGGAGGGTGGATGTCAGCAGACCTAGTGTTAACATTAGAGATCTTATCGAGACCTGCTAGTTGCATTGTAGGAGGGCCACCGCTCTGTCTAACTTTAAGACCTTCTCTGTTGGGAGAAACACTCTAAAGAGTGTTGAGTCCAACCAGTATACCAGGTATGTGATAAGCTGTGAGGGGATTAGACTGGATTTCTCCAAGTTCAGTAGCCACAGGTCTGTTAGGATTTTCATCGTCATCTCCAAATCTTTGGAAAGCTGTTTTGGGGTTGCTGCGAATAGGAGCAGGTCGTCCAGGTACGCTATGATGGATACTCCCTGGAGTCGAAGAAACGCCACGGGTTCTGCCAAGACCTTGGTAAAGATGCGGGGAGATGAGGATAGCCCGAATGGCAGAGCCTGGAAATGCAGGTGTACAATTGTTCCATCTAGATCTACCACTAGCCGCAGAAAACTCTGAGAGTTTTCTGCGATCGGGACGTGTAGATACGCGTCCCTGAGGTCCAGAGATACCATGAAGCAGTTGTGGGGGAGAAGGGCCCTGACTGTGAAAATCGACTCCATGCGGAACCGCTTGTAGGTAATTGACCTGTTCAGGGGTTTTAAATTCAGGATTAGTCTGAATTTTCCGGAAGTCTTCTTCATAACAAAAATGTGTGAATAGAATCCCTTCCCCTCTTCTGCCTCTGGAATTTTGCGGACCTATTCACATACGACTAACGCAAAAAAAAAATGTAAAATTCGACGCGGGAATGACGGCCATACTTTAACATGGCAAGTCTAAAATAGGCCACAAAATAGCAGCACTAGCCGACTAGCGACGACGTAAGAGAATGCGACGGCCGCGCGTACCTTCGTGAATCGCCGTAAACAGCTAATTAGCATACCCGACGCGGAAAACTACGCAAACTCCACCCAGCGGGCACCGAAGTATTGCACCTATGATCCGAAGGCGTACGAAGCCTTGTCGGATCGAAGCCAGAAGCCGTCGTATCTTGGTTTGAGGATTCAAACTAAAGATACGATGCAGCAAATTTGAAAATACGCCGGAGTATCAGTAGATACTCCGGCGTATTTCTTCTGTGAATCTGGCCCCTTGTTTTTTGCTTGGCTGCTCAGGAGGGCGAAAAATCGCCCATCCTCTGCCCCTGCCTTTTGGAGTCCAAGTCTTCTTCTGCCCTTTAGGCTTGGGTGCCCCCTCTGTCTTTGCGGACAAAACCCCTTCTTTGACTGCACTGGGGCCTTTAGTTTAAGAGGAAAGGATTTCTTCTTATCCGCCGTGTGGTCTAGAACGGTTTCTAGACCTGGGCCAAAAAGTAGGTCACCCGTCAGGGGTATCCCGCATAACTTGCCCTTAGAGGCGCTGTCACCCAGCCAAGTATTGAGCCAGAGGGCTCTCCTGGCAGAGTTAGCCAGGGCCGCCGACCTGGCCGACATGCAGATAGATTACGCTGAGGTGTCAGCTATATAAGCGATTCCTCGCAGGATTGTGGGAAAGGAGGACAAGGTATCTTTAGTCGTACCGGCCTCAATGTACTCCTGGATCTTGTTGAGCCAGTGCTCTAAGTTGCGGGCCACAACTGTAACAGCCATCTCTGGCTTTAAATTTCCCATTGTAGAGTCCCATGTCTTTTTAAGAAGGGAGTGTATCCTCTTGTCAATCACATCAGCTAAGGCTCCCATGTCCTTGAACGCTAGGTCCGTGTTTATAGAGACCTGGGAGAAGGCTGCGTCTAATTTGGGGGTCTTATTCCAAATAGACACCGGGTCCTCTGAAAAAGGAAACCTTCTTTTAAAGGAACCTGGAAAAGAAGGGTTTCCTCTCGGAAATCCTGCCATTCCTTTTTAACTGTGTTAACCAGTACCATGGAGGGTTAAGGTATTTTGGTCGGTCTGGATACCGAGGGTCGTATAAATTGCCCCCAAGAGGTCTTCTACCTCATCCAGGGACAACTTATATCTGGAGGGCTTGCCGGATTCCCCATCCTGGCCCTCCTCCTCTGAGCCCTGAGAATCAGAGGTAGCACTATCTGTACGTGCCTGTTCAACACCTAGAATGTCCCTACAGGAGGCACACTTCCTTCTAGAGGCATGGGACGACCTTGACTTTTCAGTAGCTTTCTGAAAAACATGTACAAAAAAGGGCAGAAAAAAACAAACAGAAAATGGGCAGACAGATAAAACCCCGGGAGTGCACTGACCCTCTATCCTGCAGGGATCAGAGCCTCCCCCCCTGACCACCCAGAGGGATTGCCCCCCATAGACAGAAACCATGTATGGAGGGTATTCCTAGATAGAGAGGAACCCCCCTTAGGGCACTCTTACCTTAAGAAGGCTGAAAGTAGTGTCACTGGGTGTCAAATGAGCGTCCACTTCCGACATGGCCGCAGGTGATTGCTGCTATGGAGTCTCACGCTGCCTGTGCGCGTTCCTGACTCTCTCCAGCGTGTGCCTGGTCCCCTATCAGCTCCAGGACCCAGAACCGAAAGTCGCGAGTCAAAGGGGAAACATCCACCCTCCGCCGAAAAACAACGTCACCCGCCGTCCGGCCTGCTGGTTCCAAAAATGCGGCATGTAGAAAAAACAGGGAGGATGCCTCCATGCTGCAGCCCTGTGGATGCGATAGGGGACCCCCTTAGCCTGCTGCCGCGCTCGACAAGGATGGGGTGGCTTCAGACGGTGGGTAAGTACCGCACCTATGGTACCCTGGAAGCCCCAGCTTCTCTCAAAGGTTCTAAAAGCGGCCCCAGTCCCCTGACTGAACGGCCTGGTTCCAAGCACAGCGTCTTCCCTCCGGAGGAAACACTAACAACTGAAGTCCGGCAGGGGAAGTGAGAATTTATGGGCTGGCGCAGTGTTTCCTGAGGAAGGGGAGGAGCCTTTGTCTCTCATTGTGGCTGTCCTGAAAGACGAAATGGGAAAATACTACCTGAAGTTAAAAAAAAGCATTCTCTTGTTTGAATCGAAGAGGTGAATGGGGATTATCTATGACGAATGGAAAAAAGTTGACAAGAAACCATCCCTGTCGAACAGATTAAAAAAAATGTATCTATTCAAGCAGGAAGAGGTCCACTCATGGGAAGTATCTCCACTAGTAAACGCAGCTGTCATTAGACTAGCTACGCACATCACATTACTAATGGACGACGCAGTCTTCTTCAAAGATCTCTCAGAAAGAAAGATAGACACAGAACTAAAGAAAATGTATACTTCGGCGGTAAGCACCCTGGGCCAGATCCTCAAAAGAGATACGGCGGAGTAACTGCTGTTACTCCGTCGTATCCCTGGTCCTAACTATGGAACTGATCCACAGACTCAGTTTCCCATAGTTAGGACGAAGATCCGACATGTGTAATTGAATTACACTGTCGGATCTTAAGGATGCAATTCTAGGCCGGCCGCTAGGTGGCGAGGCCATTGAGGCCGGCGTAGAATATGCAAATGA
Source organism: Rana temporaria (assembly GCF_905171775.1). Classification (NCBI taxonomy): domain Eukaryota; kingdom Metazoa; phylum Chordata; class Amphibia; order Anura; family Ranidae; genus Rana; species Rana temporaria. The sequence continues at coordinate 114,035,116 of NC_053490.1, read as the reverse complement.
CCAGTTACGGCGATCCACGAACGCTCCGACGGGCCCGTCGCTCTAAATCTACGTCGTTTACGTCGAGTTCCGCCGCGTAAAACTAGGGCTAAGGCCTAGTTGTCTTAAGCCATGTTAAGTATGGCCGTCGTTCCCGCGTCGAATTTTAAATTCTACGTCGTTTGCATAAGACGTCCGTGAATGGCGCTGGACGCCATTTACGTTAACGTCTAAGCAAATGACGTCGGAGCGACGTCAGTTAGCGCAATGCACGTCGGGTAATTTACCCGACGGAGCATGCGCAGTACGTCCGGCGCGGGAGCGCGCCTAATTTAAATGGGACTCGCCCATTTGAATAGGAACGCCTTGCGCCGGACGGATTTAAGTTACAGCGCCGCAAAATTCCAGGTAAGTGCTTTGTGGATCGGCACCTAACTTGGGAATTTTGCGGCGGAGTAACTTAAATCCGAAAAGTTACGTTGCGCCGCGGCTTTGTGGATAACCCCCCCTGTTATTATCAGTAGCCAAAGCCATAAAAACATTGTCAGAGAGTGCGGAGGCAGAATTAGCAGCAGGGACAGAAAACACTGCAGGAGTGAAGATACTGAACAAGAATAAGTTGGCAGGTGATTTAGTGCGTGAAGTTTTAATCGACGCGATATGTTGCTCGAACCAGGGTGATGCTATCGTCAGTGATGGCAAATAGCTCATCAAAATTAAACTTGTGTCGTAGTCTCTTTGATGGGGCGGTCTTATTTGGCAGCAAGTTGGAAGCCGCTATTTCCTTCCAACTAGGTAGAGTAGATGAAATACGCTTACTGAATCCAAAGGATCTACTTGTCAGCGACAGTAAATCGTAAAGGCATGGAAAATCCAGAGAAAGGATCGACTCAGCTGGTCAGACCACTCTGAGGAACCACAGACTTGGCCTTGCAGGGAACCGACAATCCTTGGCTGGGAAACCCTTGGTAAATGAGTATCAATCCGGATTGTAGGAATGGACCCAAAGGCACAGGGAAACCTCTTACTTCCAGCAGGTGTTGAATGATGAAAAAGACGACACCCAAATAGGATATGACAGAGCACAATAATGAAGCTCCAAAAAACTGTAATCTATGCAATAGATAGAGGAAACCTGTGAATATGTCTTGAGCTCATTTATTTAGTTTATATTTAATAGCCTTGTAAAGTGCAGCACTTTCCAATATTTGGCACCCCAGATATAATAATGTGGTAACCCTAAAAAAGCCACATAGAACCTACAGGACAGAAGTGCTCAAATACAAGGCAGCTGATAACATCAGAAGCCGGAAGGGCGGTATGTGTGATGAGTCTTTTCTATGTATATGCAAAAGGTTTAATTGTTTTGAATGACATCGGGTAAAAGTGGTAATTAATGAGAATAGTGAATGCTAGAAGAGCGATTTGTGTTTGTTTTTTTGTTTTTTTTATTCGTGAGTTGTAATAGCTAAAGATAATTGAGTTTGGCTCATTACTCGGGGCAGGGTGAGAACATTAGTACAAAAATAATTGTGCATTGTGTGGATTGTTTAGTTGTAAAATGGAACTTATATATGCATATGTTAAAAAGTATGCCTCTGCCAGTTATCATTAATGTGCAGATGAACCTCTTAAAAGCCAGTGTAATGTACTATTGTCTCAGTGTCAGCAACATAATGCCAGATTAGTGGGTAAACAGATAAGGAAATTGGAAAAATAGAGATTGGCTAATGAAATTGCAGTGTTGCTCAGAATTAAGGTAATATCTGATCAAATGGGAGAGAAATGGGAGAGAAATGGGAAGCAGAGAGGAGACGTGTTGGTGAAGACGTAGAAAAATTCAGTGAAAAACTTTGAAAGATTGCAACAGCATCCAGTAATGAGATGGAGAAGTTACAGACAAAAGCAGATAGCTAGCCGGGAATAAATAGTGATCTGCGAGAGCAGCTTCAGACGCACAGCATGGACAGTAGATATGTGCATTCCCGTTCGTACGAATGTTATTTTCGTACGAAAATATTCATTTTCGTACCCGCAGAATAATGTGTACATACAAAAAAATTTAAGCACCAAAATACGAAAACGACGGGATTACGAATGAGTCGCATAACTAACAACCGCAAATACGAACGAACGATCCGACGAAAATACGACAAAATGAAAACGGCAAAAGAACGAATATGACATCTATAACAAAAGACTTGCATTCTGTATTTTGTTTGAATCCTTGTTCTGTTCGTATTTTGATTTTCAGTCGTATGTTCATATGACATCTAACAAAAGATTTTCATTCTGTATTTTGTTTGAATCCTTTTTCTGTTTGTATGTTCATATGACATCTCATAACAAAAGATTTGTATTCTGTATTCTGAATTCCTTTTTTCTGTTCGTAATTTGGTTTCAAAATACAGAATGCAAATCTTTTGTTAGAAGATGTCATTTTCGTTTATTTGAATGGACAGTGAGTGTAGTTAGTTAGTGAAGCAGCTTCTCTTTTGTGCCGAGTACAGTAGTACAGTAAAGCCAAATACACTTTTCTGTGGATTTTCGTCTGAAGGGAGAGATCAGTTGGCCAGACTTTTGAACCTGGAACCCAAAAATGGTTTTCTGATGGAGTTTAAAAACGAACGAACGTTCGGTAAAACGATCGTTTTTATGTTTGTTGTTAAAAAAGTCTGACCAAGTGTATGGGGCTTAACAATAGTTAATATGGATGAGCCGCGTGTTGAAAGTGCCGCGAATCCCGCGATATATTTACGAAAGTACAAAATGACGAAAATTCACGAAAATTATTGTCTAACAAGTAACGAACATGAATTAAACAGAATAACGAACCATCCCGCATGTACGAAAATAAAACGGTAACCAAAATACGAAACGATCGGAATACGAAAAATTGCGTCGTACGAAAAACGAACGGGAACGAACAGGAAAACGGGCGTCTTAAGTAAAACGAACGGGAACGAACCTACGGAACGATATGAAATGGAACAAAAAAAAGCGAAAAAAAAAACTGTGCACATGTCTAATGGACAGTGAGATGAAGAGCAAACTTTTAGAATCATTGCAAATAAAGTTGTCAGAGATGGAAGAGTTTGGTTATATCTTTAGAAAGGAAATTAGCAAAGGCACACTCCCAGCTTCTTACTAAAGAGCAATATATAGTATCGCTTAATGAGAACAAAGGCACATGTCAATTGGCCAGTATCTGCACAGTCACTGAGGAAAAGACCCGTTATGAAACACAGTCAGATATTGCACCTATAGCTGCAAAACAGAATAACAGTTTGATTACAATCCAAGAGAGACTTACATTATGCCAGGTTCTGGGTGAATTTAACAGTCTGGAATCACCAATGAGCCTGTCCAATAAATTTAAGGCTCTAGTACCTAAATTTCACTTGAGTAATGAGAATGCATGCTCTCTTCTGAAAGCATGGCTACCAGGACCTGTGGTAGGCAAGTTATCGGCACAGGTTAATGATAACTTAGCAGATGCAGAAATGCGGAGGAGAGAGTTGCGGCGTATTGTGGACAGTTGTGATAATGGTATGAGTGATTTGCAACAAATAAAATTTAGGAGAGGAGATGACCCGATATTGTTCTGCAGTGAGTATCTTGCATTGTATACGAAAGTGTTCAACTGTCCTGACTTATTGGAGGATGATGCAAGTTTCATATACTCAATGGCCAATAAATGTTATGTAAGCTACCCCGCTAGAATGGCTCTGAGAAATGCTAGATCCTACCAAAATGTTGTCAATATCCTGCGAGACTTCTGTCAAGAGTCCACTCATAGGGAATATGGGTCAAAGGCAGATTTATCCGTAATAAGTAGAGGTACAGGAAGGCATAGAGAGTTCAGACGTTCTAAATGGAATAGAGCCCTTAAGATTGCTAGCATGCAGCAGGAAGCTCCAGAAATACAGGTATCTGCAATGAACCCCCCCTAGTATAAGAACAGCCTAACACAAAAGTCTGATATGAAAGATAGCAGCCAGGACAGAGCACACAATTCTCAAAAGGAGATAATAAATGACAGCCAACGCCCTAATTACAGCCAACAAGACTGGATAAACAATCCAATGTGTGCCCCCTGGGCTAATCTACCATTATTTATTTATTTATTTTTATTTATTTATTATTATTTGTTTGTGAAGCGCACATATACCACCAGTCGATGGTGCCAAAGCGCTTTGTGACAGATTGCCCGGATGTTCTGGCGAGGGTAGCATAAATAAACGCAACTGCTGCAGAGCAGGAGGAGATAGAGAAGAAGAGAGAAGAAGAGAAAAAGGAGAGGGAGAGAAAGATTTAAAAGTCAGCGAGTGGATGAACAAAGGAAAACTGGCCTAGGATTGGAATGCTTGGAGAAATAGCCAGGTCTTCAGCTTTTTCCTGAATGTATATAGGCTTGGGGAGATACGAATGGTAAGCGGGGGTTTGGTTCCAGAGAGTTACCCCCGCAGAGCCCATCCATTTTTACCCTATGGAATTTAGCCTATCGGTATTGCCAGTGATTAAAGCTTTGTTGGCTGAACGGAGACAGCGTCTAGGTGTATAGTGTGGGGTCAGGTCTGATAAAAACTGAGGGCCCAGCTGGTGGTAACCCCTGTAAATCAGACAGAGGATTTTAAAATCAGCACGTTTTATAACAGGGAGCCAGAGGAGTTCTTTGAGCACAGGGCTGATGTGATCTTGCTTTTGAAGATTGTAAATAAGCCTGGCTGCTTGATTCTGCACCAGCTGCAGTTTCTTGGACCATTTAATGGGAATGCCTAGAACAGTGGTTCTCAACACCCACTTACAGGCCAGATTTTAAAAATTACCTTGAGGAAAACGTTTCAGTTAATTTCAGTTATTTTGAAAACGTTTCAGTTATTTTGAAAACGTGACCTGTTAGTGGGTCCCGAGTTGAGAACCACTGGCCTTGAAGGACTCCGTTTGAAAAGTCTAGGCGAGAGATAATTAGTGCCTGGACTAAGTCTTTCCTTTGATCTTGGGTCAGGAGATGTTTGGTCTTGCGGATGAGTCGTAAAAAATGGGTAGCTCTCGAAACCGATTGTCTGACCTGGGGAATCATACTTAGTTTTTCGTCCAGGATAACCCCCAGGACCATCACCTTATCTTTCGGTTTTGGTGTCAAGCCCAACTCGGTGGGCCAGTTTTGAAGGAAGTCAGTCTTGCCTTTTCCAACTACCATGACCTCTGTTTTGCTTCCATTAAGGCACAATTTGTTGATGGCCATCCAGTGGTAAATATCACGCAGACAATTGGCCAATCTTAAGGGCATGTCAGGGTAAGTTAGATCATCAACTATCAACTGGACGTCGTCCGCATACAGATGGAACCAGAGTCCATATTTGGCAATAATGTCGGGTAAAGGCCTAAGATAAGCGTTAAAGAGAATGGGGGACAGGGCGGATCCCTGTGGAACCCCATTCTCCACTGTGGTAATCGGGGATAGGAACGTTCCCATCTTAACTTGGTGGGTGTGGGCTGTTAAAAAATCACGGAACCAGGCGAGGGCAGTCTCTCCCAGCCCGAAAGTGGACTTGAGTCTGGTTAGCAGGATAGAATGATCCACGGTGTCAAAGGCTGCGGACAGGTCAAGCAGCACCAGGGCTGCTGGCCTGCCTGCATCCAACACGCTGAGGATCTTCTCTCGGGTGGACAGAGCTACCAGCTCTGCTCCCCTACCCGGGCGGAAGCCGGACTGTAGATCGTGGAAGAGCGGGCCATCCTCACAATGAGTTTGAAGCTGGAGAAGGGCCTCACTTTCAATAACTCTAGCTAAAAAATGAGAACCTGAGATGGGTCGAAAGTTGTTGGTGTCAGTCGGGTCCAAGCCGGCTTTTTTTAAAAATGGAGTCAGAAAGCCGTGTTTTAAAGTTGCGGGAACAATCCCAAGTTGGAGTGAGCGATAGACTAGGTAGCATAAGTCATCAATAATGGTATGTAGATTCTCCTGGATGAGCCAAGCGGGGCAGACTTCTCCAGGATAGTAGGAAAGGAAAAATCCCCCAAGGTGGGGCTTTAACAGTAACAATAGATTCAATGAGGGTAAATAAGTACAATAAAATATGTTTATTAAAGGGTACAAAAATTTATGAAAACAAATTGTTTAAAAACAAAGTGCATAGTTGCGTTATGGACTCATCCACAGGGATAAATTCAGGCCCTACGCATTTCGGAGTAAAGTCCCTTCTTCAGGGTACAATGTCCGTGTGGGTTTGTACTGTATACAATATAAATAAAAAGTATTACATCAAAAATGTGTTACAAAAGATTGTTTATTGTACAAAACAGGGAAAAACATGAATTTAATTAGCACAATACATAAGTCGTACTCGTCACCAAGTATGCAAACTCATAAAGAACCGGAGGACCTCAAATCGGTGGCGCCATGGCTCCTGAGATGGAAAGGAGCAACGGGAACGGGCAAAAAAGGGGGCCTCCCTCTCCTCCAGGCCAACCCGGGGCGAGCACTCTGGAGCGTGAAAAATATATACACTGCCCCTGCGTAAGCAAAAGACAGTGTATACATGTAGGTACATGAGTGTAATATAGAGAAGTTTCAAAATTGCTGGTCATATAAATTTATTAAGCAAAACAATATCAAACAGTTACTGTCAGCAAGAGTATATATAAAAAAGATTGGATGATTGGCAATATGTTTAAAATAGATTAATTAAGGACCCTAAATAGCAGGGCTGAAGCTGCATACCTGAAAGGGAAGGATGTAATGCCGAAAGTGGCCAGAGGGGTCAGAAGAGAGCTCGTTGGTACTCTGTATATGAAAAGCATATGTATAACATAAGTGTAAGGTTAGAAAGTCTGCCAGGTCCCCCCTCCTTGTTTTTAATATGGATGGTACCAAAAACACCCCAGCAAGCCAACAGGTTTACTTAGAGTTTAGGAAGTAAAAAAAGCATATAAAGTACCTTAAAAGATATTCGCTAATCACCGCCGCCATCTGCCGTGACCGGCATGTTAGGCGGCGGTGGTGTTTTTATGTGTGAGCTTGATGAAGAGGGTGGGCGGGGACTGGGCGCACACGAGCTACCTGATTGGAGAGACGCCATAGGGAGGAGGCAGATGGGGCGAGGGCGGGCGGGCGGGAGAGGTGGCGCATGACGCGATCGCATCGAAAACGCCTACAGTGCCGCCCACCATCGTCACAGACCCGGAAGAGAATGCCGTATGCGGACACCGCATTGGTCAGCGAATCCTAAGGCATATCCAGGTTGTGATAGAGACATAGCAAGGAAGCCCGAGCGACGGAGAGGAAAGGGAAAGCTGGCAATGCAAACCATCACACATGCCAGCAGTACCGCCCACAAATGTCTCTGCTCTAAGGACCCACAATTGGGAATGCCCTATAGAAGGAGCCCACACAGGGCAAACAAAGGGCAATAACAAAAATGCAAGGAGGCATATGTATAAAATACTGTAAGAAAAATAAATAATAAATAATAAAAATAAAAATGAAAAAAGGGGCTGGAGGATGGCAGCATATTTGTAAGTAAGACTAATGGCAAGTCACTAGGTATGCCATAGCGGACCCATTGGTTACAGCAACTAATGAAACTAAAGTAATATCTTTTTTTAGAGAGAATCCCCCTGTTTGATGGGAGAATCCTGGACTTGTATTAAACATGCTACCAGAGGCCAAAGTGGGAAAAAAATTCCCACATTGACCAAAACAGTGACGCCAAACCGGGTCCAGGGAGAGTGTGGGTGACACAAGAATGCATCACACCTCTCCCTGCTGACGCAAGGAATGTCCCTGAAGTCAAAGCCCCTCAAAGAGCGGCAGCGACCAAGGTCAAAATTAGACCGCCCCCAAGATCGGGGGATCGACCTACGTGCGCCAGACCTACAGGGATAGTAAGTAGTTCTCAATTTCAAAATCAGGGCTTCCAGGTCATGGGCTTTTACCGATTTGAAATTAAAACGTTTTTTTCTTGGCAGTGGTTCGTGTTAGGCGGAAATTGGTTAGAGAGGCCTAGAGAGTTGTTAGCGCATTGCGTGAGGATACGAGGATACGATACTTTGCTCGAGAATCCCAACGAGATGTTATTGCATAGCTCTTGGGATGGCACAATGTGTTCCTGGAATCTTTTAGGGGCACAAAGTTCCTTCATAACTTTGAACAATTCAGATTGTTTGTTGTTTGCTTTCCTGATCTGTGTCTGGAGAAATGTTCTTTTTGTTAAACGGATTCTTTTAGCGTAACATTTTGGCGATTTTATATGCTAAAAGGTCTTTGGCAGATTTGGTTTTGATCCATTTTCTTTCGTGACAACGGCAGATGGTTTTATAGAGATGGAGGGAATCGTTGTACCAAGGTCTAGATTTTGTAAGTCTAGGTCTATTTTTATGGATAGTCAGAGGAGCTAAGGTGTTTAGTGTGGTAGTTAGTTTTTGTTCGAATAATAAAATAGCATTTTCCAGCGAGTTTGTGTCTCGTTCTAGGTCTTCCAGCACGACTTCCTTGGGATCCAAGTGGAATGACAAAAGGTGCTGTTTTTGATACGTTTTGGAAAATGAAATTTGTGGTAATCTTATTAAAATTTCAGATAGGGGGCCCAGAATCATTGTTTTTTTTTACATAGGAGAGCGTAGGGCGAAGGCGGGAAGTTTTCAGCTCACCATTTTATGGTCAGACCAGGGGATGTCGGTGATAGTAATATCCTCATGGGCACAGTTTAATGTGAATAAAGCGTCAAACCGATGACCTTTGTTGTGTGTGGGTCCATTGACGAGTTGGAAAAAAACAAGTTCCGTCATATCCTGTAAGAGGAGGTTGGCGGTGGAAGCCGAGGGATCTTCCAGCCAGTAGTTTAGATCACCTTGAACTATAATCCTGTCAGCCAGGGTTAGTGCCTGTAGGATGTAGGCGTTGAAGTCTGCAATAAAGGTGGCGTCTCCTAAACCTGGAGGATGGTAAATAGTGAGGAGGAGGAAACTGTTGTTGTTGTCAATCAGGCATCGGGTGGCCAGCGCTTCAAAGGAGGAAGCGTAGGGGATGGACAGTTCCGAACATGCAATGGATTGGTCAAAGATGACTGCGACCCCACCGCCTATGCGAGAGCCTGGGCGGTTTTTAGTGATAATGTTGTACCCCTTTGGTAGCATGTCATCCAGAAGGGCAGGGTAGTTGGCTTTGAACCATGTTTCGGTGATAGATATAATATGGGGGTGCATCCTAGAAAGTAAGGATTCTATGTCGTGTCGGTTTTTTCCAGCTGACCGTACATTAAAGTGGAGGTTCACCTAAAAATAAACTTTTAACATTGCATTTATGAGATTAATGACAATTAGAATCGGCTGTTTTTTTTAAAAAAAATACGTCCGTACATACCGTTTCCTATATGTGTTCTCACCGCCGCTTCCGGGTATGATGGTCGGGGCTGGGCGTTCCTAATTGATTGACAGGCATCCGACCGACGCATACAGTGCGTCACGAGATGCCAAAAGAAGCCGAACGTCGGTGCGGCTCTATACGGCGCCTGCGCACCGACGTTCGGCTTCTTTCGGCATCTTGTGACGCGATGTATGAGTCGGTCGGATGCCTATCAATCAATTAGGAACGCCCAGCCCCGACCATCATACCCGGAAGCGGCGGTGAGAACACATATAGGAAACGGTATGTACGGACGTATTTTTAAAAAAAAACAGCCGATTCTAATTGTCATTAATCTCATAAATGCAATGTTAAAAGTTTCTTTTTAGGTGAACCTCCACTTTAACCTCCCTGGCGGTATGATTCTTTCAGAAAAAACATGCTGAAAGCGGTACCATTATTTGCAAGGAAATTTGGCGTTTTATATTGTAGGTCTGTAATTTTTAGAAATAACTCACTTAAATCTGACCAAACAAGATTCTAATAGGCATCCCGGGTATGACATTTTTTTAAAAACAAAATTATAAATTATAATATAATAAATAATTATAAATAATTATAACAAATAATAATATAATTATAATAAAAATTATTCAATAATGTAATCAAATTAAAATCACTGAAATTTGCTCAGTTGCAGAATTGTTGCTGTCATTATTATTTTTTTTTTTATGACGAATTTCCCCACAAATCGCTATCGCACAATTCTGCAAGTGATTATAATTTATTATCGCTGTTTTTTAGCTGATCTAAAACTATTTTTGACATAAAGGGACACTTTTGGTTGCTATGGACAATCTACAGTTTGCAGGGAGAAAGAAACGTTTTTATTATATAAAATGACATGCATGACACAGGACAGACCACTAGGGACAGGGGGGGTGTGTTTTTTTTTACATACAGTACTGTAATCTATAAGATTACAGTATACTGTATGTAAGGTGTTTGTTTACGTTTTTGAATTTGGCGCCGTTCTCCGTCCCCGTGCGTCGTAACGTCGCAGGGAATGGAGATCGGCGTCACACGGAGGCACTATGTGAATCGAGCGAGGTCCCGCTCGCTCACACAGCGCGGTGGCATCGCTGGATCCAGGGACAAGGTAAGTAAAAAGTGCCTCTGGATCTAGCGAGGCAAGCCCGAGACTGACTCGGGGTTACCGATCGTAGCAGGAAAATCTAACCCCGAGTCAGTCTCGGGAACACCGCCAGGCAGGTTAAGGTGTGCTAGGTGAAAGAGTTCAACTGATTTTGGTATGACTTTCCGGTTATTTGCTTGTACTGTAGTGGTGCATCTGACTTTCCCTATGCCTTTGGAGGCACAGAGGGTGGAGATGTGCGAGGATAGTTGGGTCATGTGATTATTCAACAGTCGTAGTTGACTAAAAGCATAATACAGTTTACCTTTGTGTGTCTGGGTTACACAGCAGGATGGTAGCTGTTGGTCCTGGGGAGGTACACCGAGGGCAATATAGTAGGGTGCGGGCTGTTCCGGCTGGGCGAGACGCGGCGGCACCATTTTATGGGCGGAAGCCGAGTCCTGAGTGGCAGGCGTCCTGGTAGCCTGGGTAACCCTCTTCGCATACACAGCGCTCCACAGTCAACTTGCTGCGGTCGGAGCAGAGGGTTTATAGTTAGAAGGCCCAGGTAAACAACTATGTCAGGCTCAGAAAAGTTCATTAAGGCCCCCAATAGGTGTGTTAAGAAGGCTAAGGTGCACTAAGATGGCCACCGAGTCACTGCTAGGCTTGGAGGAATACACAGGGCTGTTGTATGAGCCATTCTGGCTTGTATGTAGTTGGATGCAGATGGCGTTGTCATTTTTTCTGTGTAATATGGCAAAGTTTACCAATACTGCCTGCTTAGTATAGAAAAATATGGCAATTGTTACCCTTGCATTATAAAATGGAAAAGGCTTGAAAAGTCAATTGTTGTAATAATTGTGTATAATAACTGTCTTTGTTTGCAAACAATGAAAAAAATATTAAACAATAGTCAGACATTGATGGATTATCCACTTGCCGACCTCCGTAGATATACGTCAGCAGAATGGCACGGACAGGCACATCAACGTACCTGTACATGCTCTGCTTGAAGGGGGGGGGGGGGTCCGCCCCCCCCCCCCCCCCCCGCTACATGCGGCGGTCGGTAAGCCTCGGGGAGCGATCCGTGACGACGGCGCGGCTATTCGTTTATAATCGCTCCCCGGAGCTGAAGAACGGGGAGAGCCGTGTGTAAACTGGATCCCCTGAGAACTCCAACCACCTCCAGGAACACCATCATCATTGTCACCAGTTCCAGATTCCTGGTCCAATCAGAGTGTAAAGGTCCTACCGGAAAAGCGCTTTAGGAGTGTCTGGAGAGTTACCCCTGTAAGGCAATCGGCCTACGCAAGCCTTGAAGACCCCCCACCGTATGGTGAGATGTGGGTCTACTCCATCCGGTAAGGGCATAATTTATTTATTTCTACTGCTGATTCTTTCTGGAGATAAGACACCGTTTACCAAAAAGATTGATGTTCCTTTGGACTGTATAAACTTTATGCATACAAGCCATTTACATGCAGGAAATGGGACTTCATGGTTCATGACAACCATTGTTCGTTTCATATATTATTGACACTTTATGAATACCACAGTCATTTGTTTTTATTCATGTGCACAGCTTTTTGTATTGTGAATTTCACCTTTCCTGTTGATCTGGAATGCTGTTTGAGTTGATACACTCATTATTCACGGTTTAGTGATCCAGGGACTCACCCCATTGACCTCAATGTAGTGGAGCCCCCTTTGATCACTTCGTATGTACTCACTGTTCAAATCACATTGATTTTGCTGAGTCTACATTTATTATTGCCCTACAGGGCATTTGTGTTTTTATTGGCGCCGCATCTTTTTCTTCATATTTTGTTTCACAGTTTTTCCATGTTGTGCTGGCAGCCTTACACATTTCTTGATTCATATTTTTCACCAACACATTGTAATATAGCGCACTATCATTTATATTTTTATTCCCCGTGCTTCACTATGGCGGCGCATCGATCGAGTGATCCCTTTTATAGGGAAGACTCGATCGATGATGTCAGTCCTACAGCCACACCCCCTACAGTAGTAAACACACACCAAGTTAACACTAAATGTTACAGCGCCCCCTGTGTTTAACTCCCAAACTGCAACTGTCATTTTCACAATAAAGAATGCAATTTAAATGCATTTTTTGCTGTGAAAATGACAATGGTCCCAAAAATGTGTCAAAATTGTCCGAAGTGTCCGCCATAATGTCGCAGTCACTAAAAAAATCGCTGATCGCCGCCATTAGTAGTAAAAAAAATAAAAATGCAATAAAACTATCCCCTATTTTGTAAACGCTATAAATTTTGCGCGCAAACCAACCGATAAACGATTATTGCGATTTTTTTTTACCAAAAATAGGTAGAAGAATACGTATCGGCCTAAACTGAGGGAAGAAAAAATGTATATATGTTTTTGGGGGATATTTATTATAGCAAAAAGTAAAAAATATTGCATTTTTTTCAAAATTGTCGCTCTATTTTTGTTTATAGCGCAAAAAATAAAAACCGCAGAGGTCATCAAATACCACCAAAAGAAAGCTCTATTTGTGGGGAAAATTTTGTTTGGGAGCCACGTCGCACGACCGCGCAATTGTCTGTTAAAGCGACGCAGTCCCGAACTGTAAAAACCCCTTGGGTGTTTAGGCAGCATATTGGTCTGGGGCTTAAGTGGTTATAGAGTTAGTAAACAAAAAATGTAGCGCTAACAAACTCAAAATTATATAGTACCAAGTGAGGTAACAACTCTCATCGTGTAAGAGCATAAAAATAAACAATTAGCATGGATGAAAGTGACTAAAACAATGCTCAATGTAAAACAAAAAATGAATAAAGTCAATATTTAAAGATGAGTGGACATCAGATGGAATGATTGATGCAGGAAAACAGGTGAGCTGCAATCCAGTGATTAAGATGCAACAGGTGTATAAGTTGTCTGTAGAACCCCGTGAAGATCACAATCACATCAAAGTATGAAATAGGTAAAACACTCTTACCAGATGGTGTTGGACTCTACTACCTTACAGCAAAGAGTCAGCCAAACATTGTGGTCTTTGAGAGCCGGGACCACTAGAAACCAGACTTAGATCACATGCAGAGCTGGAACTCCAATGGAATGGACAACAGGAACCCGCAGTGCTTGAATGGTGTATTTGCGTCAATGCCACAGGCTCTGAGTAGGATCTTTGGACCATCAATCAGGAGATGCAGGCAGAGGACGTGGCTAGAGCTCACAATGAAGCCATGCGGTGGATGATATGAAAATGGGAAGAAAAAGGAACTCCAATGGTGCAGGTCAATTAAAACCAATAGGTTTATTTGTAAAAGTCATAAAAATGACAAAGATAAAAGTGATCACGTACAGGGGTAGCAATGTGGGGTGCTCAATGGCAATACCCGACGCGTTTCGGCTCAGTAAGCCTTCAACAGGGGCATAAAGATGCACACCCACATTGCTTGCTTAAATACACATAGTGGTTACAGGGCCCTCCCCCAACAGGGTGGTGCCATGAAACAGGATATGATGTAACAAGTATGCGTTGTAACAAACATATAAATGAATAAAAAACACAATAGATCTTCCAATCTAATATGCATAAACTACCGATATCACATGCATCACCGAATAGAGCTGGCATCATTTTTAGAGGTGCCCGCTCGGTTCAAAGTGACATAGCCCCTAACACTATCGATCCCCCAAAAAAGGTATCTTTCTTTCCCGAGGCTAATGGATTCTACCCATGCCGTTCCTGCAACGTTTGTGTCGCTAATACTATAGTCAGACGTAAAATGGATTCATTCTCTTCAACGGTGACAGGTCGTATATATACAATGAAGCAGTTTACAACTTGCTTTACAAGCTATATTGTCTATCTCATAACATGTCCTTGCAAATCCCAATATGTGGGACGGACTATAAGGAATTTTTCTATCAGGGTTAATGAGCATATAGCAAAGATCAAAAAGGGTTGCCCCAAACATACGGTGTCACGGCACTATCTCGAACACCATCACTCTGATCCAAAGGGATCATTGTTCCAGGTGATTGATAGATTTGTTCCTCATTGGAGAGGTGATTCCAGAATCAGGGGTGTCTCAAGACTTGAGACTTTTTGGATACACGAGCTCAAGTGTTATACCCCATATGGTATGAACGTCGAATGGGACGTCAATTGTTACATCAACCAGGGGTGAGCACTTTGAGTTCTCGTGTCCATTCTATACAATAATATTTTTTGAACATTTTTTGATATTCCTTAAATATTCTTTATATCACCCCATATGTGTTATATATGATACTCTTTTTCATGTCCATTTCCATTTGCTATGGATCCATGGAGAGAGTTTCATATATTTTTTATATTTTAGTCTTTTGTTGAGTTCAGGTCTATTCATTTACTACATTTACTAGTGCAGACTCAATGTGGTTGATAATTATTATCCATGTTGTCCCTCCGCAGTAAAGATTACTCTCATTAATCTTCTGATTTAATACTGTGTCATTTGGTGGCCTGCGCTGTCCCAGTCTGGGCGGGACATTGGGGGCCACCTTTGCACTGTATGTAAATAATCTCCCTGACACTTCCCGTTCCATATGGGAATTTATTCAGAGCATTTCCCTACATGCCCTATTGGTTGATATCTCACCTTAATTTAGAGACATATATCTAAGTGTCTGATCTGTTTAGTACTTGACACTTTGAGTCTTACTGTGAGTTTGCTCACTGGGTGAGTGCAACGTCTCTAGGCTGCTACAGCCTGTGAGTCTGTGGTATCTATTATGGCTTCTCCGATTGGTTGACGGTAGTGCGTCACGCGATATGCTGTCAGCCCCACGGTGTACGCCGATTGGTGGATGCGGCGGCGTGATGTACACCCGCCCTCCGGTCGGTATGGTTAAGTCCCCAGCTCTCTGTCAGACACTGACTACAAGGCACGCCCCCCGATGCCCTATTGGTACGTGTATTCTCTCGCGTCTGATAGGCTATCGGGAGGCATCTGCCGATTGGCCGGCGCGGCTTTTGGCCACGCCTTCTGTCACGTCCGATTGGTGCTTGCGCGGTTTGTACATACCAGCGCTGCACCGATCGGAGTCATTGCGGGGTTGTTCCCCATTTACCTACCATCCATGGGGGACTCTAGTTTTACATAACAGCACTGTCACCCACGGATGACAGGTTGCTGAGAGCCCGTTTTTTTCACTACATCGATTATGTAAAGGCCACAATTTAACATGGTAGTGCAGTGTCCCCATACACAACATTCAGGCAGTTTCCCTGTCTGGTGACACAATTACGAGCTATGTCTGTTTCCGCTGTTTTTTAAAATGTTGTATATCATTCTAAGCTACATCATGTCATAGTATGCAATGTCTTCATTTGTGAATTCACTTATGGGGAATTTGTTAGCTTCCAATATGAGGATTACTATATATAGGTGGCAGTCTGTTGATGCTCTATCATGGTGGATCATCGATTGTGAACTTTTTCACAATATACCGTGGTGGTATATTGTTCCCATAGACATTAATTAGAGAGTTCCTTGTTTGGTGACACAGTATAAGTCATGTTTTTTGCTGAACTATAAAGTGTTGCAGAATATTAGCTCCGACCAATATGACATATGCATTATGTTGAGATTTATTGTATGTGATGCATGTGATATCGGTAGTTTATGCATATTAGATTGGAAGATCTATTGTGTTTTTTATTCATTTATATGTTTGTTACAACGCATACTTGTTACATCATATCCTGTTTCATGGCACCACCCTGTTGGGGGAGGGCCCTGTAACCACTATGTGTATTTAAGCAAGCAATGTGGGGGTGCATCTTTATGCCCCTGTTGAAGGCTTACTGAGCCGAAACGCGTCGGGTATTGCCATTGAGCACCCCACATTGCTACCCCTGTACGTGATCACTTTTATCTTTGTCATTTTTATGACTTTTACAAATAAACCTATTGGTTTTAATTGACCTGCACCATTGGAGTTCCTTTTTCTTCCCATTTTCATATCATCCACCGCATGGCTTCATTGTGAGCTCTAGCCACGTCCTCTGCCTGCATCTCCTGATTGATGGTCCAAAGATCCTACTCAGAGCCTGTGGCATTGACGCAAATACACCATTCAAGCACTGCGGGTTCCTGTTGTCCATTCCATTGGAGTTCCAGCTCTGCATGTGATCTAAGTCCGGTTTCTAGTGGTCCCGGCTCTCAAAGACCACAATGTTTGGCTGACTCTTTGCTGTAAGGTAGTAGAGTCCAACACCATCTGGTAAGAGTGTTTTACCTATTTCATACTTTGATGTGATTGTGATCTTCACGGGGTTCTACAGACAACTTATACACCTGTTGCATCTTAATCACTGGATTGCAGCTCACCTGTTTTCCTGCATCAATCATTCCATCTGATGTCCACTCATCTTTAAATATTGACTTTATTCATTTTTTGTTTTACATTGAGCATTGTTTTAGTCACTTTCATCCATGCTAATTGTTTATTTTTATGCTCTTACACTATGAGAGTTGTTACCTCACTTGGTACTATATAATTTTGAGTTTGTTAGCGCTACATTTTTTGTTTACTATCTTGCTGGCTTTGTTTGTTTGTATGTAGCAGCTTGGTACTTATTTTTATATCAGCGCAGTTTTTTCTTTAATTTGGTTATAGAGTTACAAGTGAGGTTACAAATGATTGTGATGAAGTACAGATGTTTGTTTTTCCCATTAACTAATTATTTTCCAGATAGAAATGAGCACTTACTCTTCTCAGGAGGAAAGTCCATGGATGTCTTTAATTAAAAGTTGAGTGTTTTGTTCAGGTGGAAAAATTGTTAGGATTTATCCACCTGAAAGGGAGAGTAGTGCATACATCTTAGAGTACAGATAATGCATTGTTATTTTAATGCTTAAAATTTAGAATTTTTTAGAAGCAACGTTCAAATTCATTTTTTTTATTATTTTAGATTTTTGCTTGTACCATGGGGATCCATTTTAGAATGGGTTCATCCAAGAGGAATCATGGTGTTAAGTCAGGAACACTAAGGGCCTTATTCTGAGAGACTTACGCCGACGTATCAGTAGATACGCCATTGTAAGTCCGAATGTGCACCGTCATATCTATGCGCTCATTCTTAAAATGAGATACGCCTGAATTTTGCCAAGATACGACCGACGTAAGTCTCCTACGCCGTCGTATCTTGGGTGCATATTTACGCTGGCCGCAAGGGGCGCTTCAGTTGATTTACGTGTCAAATATGTAAATGAGCTAGATACGCCGATTCACAAACGTACTTGCGCCCGTCGCTGTAATCTACGTCGTTTACCTAAGGCGTTTTAAACCACCAAAAAGCAGGTCTAAGTCATTTAGGGTATGGACGTCGGAAGTGGCGTCGGATTTTACGTAAGTCGCACGTGAATGGGGCTGGGCGTAACTGAGGTTTCACGAGACGTCGTATCGTAGGGAGTATTTGCGACGTGATTCTGAGCATGCGAGCATGCGCGCATGCGCCGTTCGTTCGGCCATGCATTCACATGGGGTCACGATTAATTTCAATACAACACGCCCACTACCAGCCTACTTTGAATTACGCGGGCTTACGCCGGCCCATTTACACTACGCAGCCGTAACTTAGGGAGCAAGTGCTTTGTGAATACTGTACTTGCCTCTCTATGTTACATGGGCGTAGCGCATATGAGATGCGCTACGCCCGCTTAAACATACGCCGCTCTACGTGAATCTGGCTGTAAGTTCCTGTGTTATGAGATATTATGGATAAGAATTGATTCTGCCCTTGTGTTTAACTTCCAGAATCTTGGTGGAGCGAAATTGGAGAGGATTCTGGAACAGAGATGAAAAATGTTCATCTGGTTGGCAGTTCGTCTGTGCCATACCACACCGAAAATTTGTTATGATAAACATTCAGGAGAGAAAATATTCAGATTAATACTTGAAATATAAGGTTTCTTTTTCTTATGGACAATTTTTGCAATAATACTGAATCTGAAAGACTTTGCCCAACAACGAGACACGTGAAACATTTTGCCAGAGTCTCTCCTGTCATTTATGAATGAAAATGGACTATGAATACAAATGCAATGGGTTGAAGGTTGGGGAAGGAATATAACGTATCCAATCCTTCAGAACAAGAGTTGTAAAATATGTTTTTTTATTATGAAAGAAGGAAATGTTTTTTTTGTTTTAGATGTATTGTCATAACTGAATATGGTGCAGGTACCTAGGAGGCTGGCACTTATGCATAATACAGTGTCGGTTGGCCAGACTAGAGGGTGCCAGGTGATACATCAATGGGATGAAAACATCTTCGTAGGGGCGGTGTCTCAATCTTAGCAGTCCTATAGAGAAGCTCTCGGTTACTGGACATGTGGGAGATACACCTAATTGATGTCTTACCTGAGAGGTTGAAACCCTGCATGGGTAATGCCAGTAAAAGGCAATAAACGCTGGCTACCAGGGTACAGTATGCCATCACCACATGGCGCTTCAGCATCTCGCAGTAGTTGATAGAGTCCTAGTAACCTATATGTGCTGAATATACTCTGAATCAAATGCGGTATATTAGTGGCTTGCTCTCAGAGATGTGCGGACACAGAGTGAGGTTCAGGACGCTTATCTCTGAGGAGTAACCAGAAGAGGAGGGATGTATTCAGCACTATATTGGGGGGAATAGGATCCACTGTAAAGTGGCTCAAGATTCTGTCAACCAGGGTGAGAGGTTGGTAGAGAGTGTGAGATAGTATAGGACAGACATGTCATTGGCTCTGGTGTGCACGCAGCGGCAGGCGGAGTTATCAACCACCATCAAGCTGATTGTACAGTCTCCCTATGAGGGGCAGTGGCCTGATGAGTTATCATCGCCGCTCAGTAAGACTTTGCAAAACACATCGCTTACACTAATCCAAAGTGGTAGTCGAATGCCTGGATGGGCTGCACTGGTTTGGATTGTGAAAGGTTGTGCTGTATGATCCATATACAGAAGTGCAGACTCTGTCTGTATATTTTGTGGCGTCAATGGGCTTACTGACTGGGGATTCTATCTTGTTGCATCTGTGGCTAAATGACCCACATGTGGTCAGAGAGTACGGAAGCTGGGGGCAGGTTTATATTTCCCTCTGTTGAAAAAGCATGACCATGATGTCCTCTGCATACCAGGTTAATACACAGTACTCTGTGTTCTGGATGGAGAGATCATTGCTGGGAAGGAAGCACCTGGGTATTATTTAGGATGTAGACAAGTTTTTCCTTGTCCTAAAGGATACCAATGTAACGTCAGTCATGAAACAAGGGTATTTCTTGAACCTAACAGTAGGTAGAGGTGCATGATATACCCTGGGCATGGTCACTGGAATCCAGTCACAGGGATGGAATTGTGTGGGTTTTTTGTCATTGTTTGAGATTTATATGTGTTGTTAGACTCAAAACTTATATAGAGAGCTCTCCTGCTTATCTATGCAAGTTGAGGGACGAATTGACGGTGGGGTCTCTTCGTACAAATTAGAGACTTTGCTGCCAATTTAGATCCCTGAACTACCGCAGACAGGCCAAGTTGCAGTAGGAAAAACCACTGTGAACAAGCCTGCATAATCCCGACTCGTATTTACAGTAAAGAGTTATAGAAGGTTGGGAGCGGGATATGTAATTTGATGGGTCATTTATATATATATATATATATATATATATATATATATATATATATATATATATATATATATATAGAGATATTATGGTAATTGTTGATTTATGTCATGGTGTAGTGTGATAAAGGTGTATTTTAGACTAGTAAGATGGGCAAGTAAGGCCCTCCTCGAGATTCTAGGTTGAAAACTGGTTGTTATGCTGCTCTGAGTGTGTGCTGGTGAATGGTGAGTGAATGGACACCCCTTGCCTGTACTACACCTCTTTCATGAAGATGTCAGAAAGAAGAAGAAGAAGATACGAAATGGTGACATGGAAGCCGTCACGGAAGAATGATGTTGGTGTGTCACCCAGTAGCAAAGCGGCACGTGTTGGGAAGCACAGCACGGTAAAACCATTATGGACTGTTCCAAAGAGCTGTTTCTGAAGCACATGTTGGAACACAGTTAAGGACTGTTCCAGAGGTATTGGTTCATATATGTTGGAAGTCAGTTATGGACTGTTTCATAGGAGCCGGTTCTGAAGCCTATGTTGAGAGGCGCAACACGGTAAAACCATTGTGGGCTATTCCATAGGAGCTGTTTCTGAAGCATATGCAGTTAAAGACTGTTCCATAGGTTCTGGTCCAGAAGCACGGATTGGGAAACACAGCACGTTAGGACCGTGATGAACTGTTCAATGGGAACCATGGCTGAAGTAGGGTGATATGCGCCCTTCAGGCGCAAAGCGGCATATGTTGCAGGGCAATTCAGCTGCCTGTACAGCGAATGACACTTGCAATCTTTAAAGGCACAAAGAATTTTTGTCCTCAGGCAAAATCTGCACAGCAGGGGGGCCTGGCTCATATGTGTAAACAATACTCTACAAGCCAGCTGGAGGAGGGGCTGCCCTACGAACAGTGATTGGTCCAAAGGCAAATGGGAGGGAGTTTTGAATGAGTGTTGAGTCAGTGTGGCTGGAACTCAGAGCTCTCTGTTCTCTCGGGCGCTTGGTGAGTAAGGCCTAGCTCTATCTCTCTACCTCTTGCTTCCTGCCACGTGCTCAATGGGAGCTCTCAGCTCATTGCCCAACCAGCTGATTTTACAGATGTGATAAGTATCTTTGAATTTCTCTTGTGTATATATATATATATATATATATATATTGTTATGTTAAATGTGTGACGTTGGATATATCCCTATTTCTTGGGAATAAGCAAGAGATGTTAATTTTACCAGCAGCAGTGCGTGTGTGTGTCTTAACTTCTTGAGGCCCGCGCTATAGCCGAATGACGGCTACAGCGCGGACCTGAATATCCAACTGGACGTCAATTGACGTCCGCCCCTTTGGGCGTTCCCCGCGTGCGCTCCAGAGCGCGCAGCAGGGAAACTCTGTGTTGGCCGTGTCTCTTGGACACAGCCAATTACAGATCGCCGCGAACGGCCAATCAGAGTGGCCGTTTGCGATGCGATCTGTGCGGCCAATGAGAGATGATCTCATATGTAAACATATGAGATCATCTCTCATTGCCGGCTCACACAGAGACAGCGTCCTGTCTCTGGAGAGGGGACCGATCTGTGTCCCTTGTACATAGGGACACAGATCGGTCACCTCCCCCAGTCACCCCCCTTCACCTACAGTTAGAACACTATGCAGGGAATACATTTAACCCCTTCCTCACCCCCTAGTGTTAACCCCTTCAATGCCAGTCACATTTATACAGTAATTAGTGCATATTTATAGCACTGATCGCAGTATAAATGTGAATGGCGCTAAAAATGTGTCAAAAGTGTCCGATGTGTCCGCCATAACGTTGCAGTCCCAATAAAAATCGCAGATCGCCGCCATTTCTAGTAAAAAAAAAAAATAATAAAAAATAATATTTCTGTCCCCTATTTTGTAGGTGCTATAACTTTTGCGCTT
Organism: Rana temporaria; assembly: GCF_905171775.1. Lineage (NCBI taxonomy): Eukaryota > Metazoa > Chordata > Amphibia > Anura > Ranidae > Rana > Rana temporaria. Next base: position 114,013,106 of record NC_053490.1, on the reverse strand, counting down.
ATTGCGATTTTTTTTTTTTACCAAAAATATGTAGAAGAATACGTATCGGCCTAAACTGAGAAAAAAATTTTTTTTTTTTTTTAAATTGGCATATTTATTATAGCAACAAGTAAAAAATATTGTATTTTTTTTCAAAATTGTCGCTCTTTTTTGTTTATAGCGCAAAAAATAAAAACCGCACAGCAATCAAATACCACCAAAAGAAAGCTCTACTTGTGGGGAAAAAGGACATCAATTTTGTTTGGGAGCCACGTCGCACGACCGCGCAATTGTCAGTTAAAGCGATGCCGTGCCGGAAGCTGAAATTTCACCTGGGCAGGAGGGGGGTATATGTGCCCAGTAAGCAAGTGGTTAATAGGCGTGGACCAATGAATCCATTTATGCAATAGATAGAGGAAACCTGTGAATATCTCTTGAGCTCATTAATTTAGTTTAGTTTAGCCTTTTCCAATACATACACACAATCGTGAAAAAAAATGCTTGAGCAATGCGCGATGATGTACAACATGTACGACGGCACTATAAAGGGGAAGTTCCATTCGAATGGCACCACCCTTTGGGCTGCTTATGCAAATTTCCCTTCTCATAATTTGCTTCTGAGCATGCGCGTTTTTTCCCCCCGTCGTTAAAGCCTACACACGACTGTTTTTCACGACGAGAAAAACGATAATGTGAAAAACGACGAGAAAAAATAGAGCAGGTTCGAAATTTTTAATGCCCATTTTTCTCGTCGAGAAAAATGCTCAGGAGCCTACACACGATCATTTTTAATGACCAATTAAACAAATTGCATTTTTCTCGTCATAAAAAACGGTCGTGTGTACGCGGCATTAGGACATTGCCACAGCATCTTCCTAAAGTAAACAAACCATTTCATAGAAGACAGGAAATTGTCCTCCCAACAATTCAGAAGGATGCATCTACGTAGTTAGACACACAAATTAGATGTCGGATCTATCCTTGAGGCATCCATACAGAGGACGGCCTCTTTCAGAAGGGCAGAAAACTTGTTTGTTATCCCAGGTGAAATAGGAAAAGGGCTGGCAGCATCCACAAGGACATTGGCATTGTGGATGGTTAGGACCATTAGGAGAGCTTATGAAGCAAAAACCTGGAACCTCCATCAAACGTGAGCGTTCACTCAACAAGGAGTCTGGCGGCGTTGTGGACAGAATTCAGGGGTGTATCTCCAGAAATAATATGCAATATGCAAAAAGTGGCGTCACTAGGGTTGGTGTCACCACCCTCCAGTCTATCCTGCCCAGCGTCCTGCAGGCAGCGCATGGTCATGGGGCGCACCCCCAAATGGCCCCTGTAAATGATAGTATAGGAGGGTATAGGGCAGAGTTGTAGTGGTATAGGGCAGGTTATGGTGGTATAGTGACAGATTAGGATGGCATAGGGCAAGTTGGGGTGTCATAGGGCAGTTTGGGGTGGCATAGGCATAGAGCATGTTGGGGTGGTATAGGGGCAAGTTGGGGTGGTATCGGGGCAGGTTGGGGTGGCATAGGACAGGTTGGGTGGTATAGGACAGGTTGCGGTGGCATAGTGCCAGGTTGGGGTGGCATAGGACAGGTTGGGGTGGAATATGGCAGGTTGGGGTGGCATAGGGAAGGTTAGGACTGTGCAGCGATAGTGTGCACTGAACAATAACTTACAGCATCATGCCTAGCGATGAAGACCCGGGCGGCACTGCAGAGTCCTCGCCTCTATCTCTTTCAGCTGCGGGATCAACCATAGTGAAGAAGTCTGTGGGAGGAGTGGAGGAGGCAGCCACACCCCCATCTCCGCCCACCAACTCCGTCCTCAGGAGATATTGGAGAACCCAGAGGGGCCGAGTGACAGCTTAACCTGATAGGTGAGTGTTATAGGCATCCTCGCTCCCCCGCAAGGCTTGGTGCCCTGCTCGCACCGCTCCGCAAGCACAAGCAATATAATTATAAAACAGTGTGTAGCGGCAGGCGGCAGCCCCAGTGTCACCCCTCTGGTAGGTGTCACCCTGTGCGGCCCGCACCCCCACGCAATGCCACTGGCCGCAACTTGGTCTAAATATAGCACATTTCTGATGATGTAGTAGATCCAGCAGCCTTAAAGGGGTTCTAAAGGTTTGTTTTTTATTTTCTAAATAGGTTACTTTAAGCTAGTACATTGTTGGTTCACTTACCTTTTCCTTCAATTTCCCTTCTAATTTTTTTTTTCTTTGTTTTCTTTGTCTGAATTTCTTACTTCCTGTTCCTCCTCAGTAAGGTGTTCAGTAAGCTGTTCTAAATTACTTTCCACCGCTCGGATGGTGGTGGAAAGCTTACTGAGGAGAAACAGGAAATGAGAAATTCAAACAAAGAAAAAAAACATTTAGAAGGGAAATCGAAGGAAAAGGTTAGTGAACCAACAATGCACTAGCTTAAAGGAACCAATTTAGAAAATAAAAGACGAACCTTTACAACCCCTTTAACTTCTATAGAGTTTGTTTGTTCTGTGCTGACCAGGGTTGATAATTAATAAAATACTTCAACATACCCTCCCTTGTGATTTTGGGGGCATGCTACATCCCATACGTGTATGCTGTCATGCTTGTGTCAGAAAAACTGAAAATGTTATACTTACCTGATGGTAGTTTTCCTTTTCTGATGCATAAGCATGACAGCATACAGGTCCCTCCCTTTTGGGCTTTGCATTTGAGTATAGATACGAGAATGCCACCTGGGGGGAGGTGACTCATTTATATAAAGTATAACCAATCCTGATTGGGCGAGGGGCGGTGCCTATACTCATATGTGTATGCTGTCATGCTTATGCATCAGGAAAGGAAAATTACTGTCAGGGAAGTATAACATTTTTATATTTTTGTTTACCACTTCAGCCCTGGAAGGATTTAACCCCTTTCTGACCAGAGCGCTTTTTGCGAATCGGCACTACGTAGCTTTAAATGACAATTGCGCGGTCGTGCAAAATTGCACCAAAATGAAATTGATGTTCTTTTTTCCCCACAAATAGAGCTTTCTTTTGGTGGCATTTGATCACCTCTATTTTTTGCACTATAAACAAAAGAGCGATAATTTAGAAAAAAATGCATTTTTTTACTTTTTGCTATAATAAATATCCCCCAAAAATAAATAAAAAAAACGTTTTTTTTCCCTCAGTTTAGGCCGTTATGTATTCTTCTACATATTTTTGGTTAAAAAAAGTTATAGGGTGTACAAATAGGGGATAGTTTTAATATTTTTATTATAATTTTTTTTACGGCGATCTGTGATTTTTATCGTGACTGCGACATTATGGCGGACACATCGGACACTTTTTGAGACCATTGTCATTTATACAGGGATCAGTGCTATAAAAATGCACTGATTACTGTGTAAATGACACTGGCAGGGAAGGGGTTGACCATTAGGGGGCGAAGAAGGGGTTAAGTGTGACCTAGGGAGTGATTCTAACTGTGGGGGGGCTGGGCTACAAGTGACACTACAGTGATCACTGCTCCGATGACAGGGAGCAGTATATCACTGTACTGTCACTAGGCAGAACAGGGAAATTCCTTGTTTACATGATCGCGGGCCGCTGGCAAACATCAAGTTTGCGGGGCCTGCACACGGCTTCTTAAAGGGAACGTACCTGTACGCCCATTTGCCCACCACTGCTATTCTACCGACGTATATTGGCGTGCAGCGGTCGGCAAGTGGTTAAAGATGGACTCTATAGAAGGGACAAAACACATGGAGTAGAGAGAATATGCTGCTCACCCCGGTATATACAACAGAGAAAGTTTCCCAAGTGGGTTTTTTGGCAGCTAAAGTGACGAGTTAGATGCAATTTGTGAAAATAGTATTTATTCACATGTATCAAAGAGGGACTGGGGGGTATAAATAGGTTGCAACATTACAAAGGACATTACAAATTCACATAATATTTACAGTACACAACAAATGATTTATACAGCTAGATACAATAAACATTGCATATATAGACAATAACACTGACGCGTTTCGACCATAATGGTCTTCTTTAGAGGTATCGAGGTTGTGACTGAAAGAAAATTGCAAAAAATTATATTAAACATATTCGCATATTTTAATCCACCCATCTGCCCCACCCTAATCTCCATATGTGTAGAGACACCTTTCATTTAGAAAAGGGGTGGGGGGTGGAGGAAGGAAAACATTGCAGTATATAGGTGATATAAGAAAGATTGATTAAAATCGATCATTACCAGTAAAAGAGTACAAAAAAGCGTCTTGATGAAGCTTTGCTGTCGCATTCAAGGAGGTCCGGCTGTCCTCCCAAGGATCGCTCCAACCCTGGGGCTTCCACGCGAGAGTCCAAAGTGTGCTATGTGGTCCCGTGTAACTCAACAGGGGGTCACCCAAAGGGGGGGCAAGGCCCAAGGATAGTGGGCGGGGGAGGAGGGGGAGATCACATGAAGGGAAGGAAAAGCCTGCAATAGGATGATTGACATTAAAAATTGAGGCAAATGTATATGTATGTATACATGCGTAAAGGATGCCTATAAAATAATATTTAGTTGAGGGTGCCGTATGTTGTCGGCCCTAAAAAAGATTTTGGGGGCAGTAGAGAGTAAAACATTTGAATAAGGAAAATCCTGGTGTAACAAGGTATATAGGTCAAACAATCAAAAGGGAGGATTGTGTGTGAGGATAAAAGGGTGAAGAGAAGGTGAATAAAAGGAATAAGGGGACAGTGAAGGAATCAGTGCAAAAAATAGTGAATGAAAAAAAAAAAAGAAAAAGAAAAAGAAGAGGGAAGGGAAAGCAAGTGCTGGAAAAATAAAGAAAAATTAAACAGATGAAGATGGGGATAAAAAGAGGAGGGGACTGAACAGACAGGAAAGGGAAGAAAAGGAAAAAATAATAAAAAATAATAATAATAATAATAATAATATATTTATATTTATTTTTTATTATTTTTTCCTTTTCTTCCCTTTCCTGTCTGTTCAGTCCCCTCCTCTTTTTATCCCCATCTTCATCTGTTTAATTTTTCTTTATTTTTCCAGCACTTGCTTTTCCTTCCCTCTTTTTCCTTTTTTTTTTTCATTCACTATTTTTTGCACTGATTCCTTCACTGTCCCCTTATTCCTTTTATTCACCTTCTCTTCACCCTTTTATCCTCACACACAATCCTCCCTTTTGATTGTTTGACCTATATACCTTGTTACACCAGGATTTTCCTTATTCAAATGTTTTACTCTCTACTGCCCCCAAAATCTTTTTTAGGGCCGACAACATACGGCACCCTCAACTAAATATTATTTTATAGGCATCCTTTACGCATGTATACATACATATACATTTGCCTCAATTTTTAATGTCAATCATCCTATTGCAGGCTTTTCCTTCCTGTCAGGGATCTGCCACCTAAGGGTTAACAGTGCAGACTGATTCCAATGATTGGCAACAGGCTGCCTTATTTAAACCCCTCAGCAGCACTGTGTCCTTGCTGTCAGACCTGCATCTTATCCAGAGACCTGATCCTGAACCTGCATCATTCTGACCTGGCTTTCTGACTCCGCTGCCATCTCCAGTCCTGACCTGCTCTGTTTACCTGTCTGCAAGATCCTCTGTTGCCGAATCCAGCTTGAAATCTGACCATTCCTTGCCTGCTGCTTTTGTCTGTACTGATCTTCCGTGTATGACCTGGCCTGTCTGACTCCTCTCCTGCTGTCGCCTGCACCTGCATGTGCATGTTGCTCTCAGGCACACCTGCATCCAGTGACCTGCGTCCGCTAACCTGCATCTGGTGACCTGCGTCCGCAGACCTGCATCCGCTGACCTGCATCCCGCTGACCAGCATCCTGCTAACCAGTTAATCGGCATCCGCTGACCTGCATCCGCTGACCTGCATCCGGTGACCTGCATCCGCTGATCTGCATCCAGCTGACCTGCAGCTACAGCGCTTCAGCCCTTCTCATTAGACTTCATCTCCAATCTCAGAGACTCTGCAGGCACTCATACCCCACTGTGCTCCTACGGTCACTGTCTCAACCCCAGTGATCCCAGAACCAGGACTGTACGAGAGGTCTCCCTCTGCACGTCAGGCTCACTCCCAAGGTACGTGTCAGTATCTGACAGCCATGCCTGAGCCTGCAAGAGGGACCTCTTGCACCGAGATCTGCCAACTCCTCTCTGATCTCTCTCTAGAGGTGAAGTGTCTCCAGGATGGCCATGCACGCTTAGAGGGACAAATGCAACACCAGGCTACCACCACAGATCCACCTACCAACAGGATACCTACAGAAGCCACTTCTGCACCCTCTATAACAATGCTGCCTCCAGAGCCAAGGGTCCCCATCCCAGAGAGGTTCTCCGGGGACCGAAGTAAGTTTCGGGCGTTTCGCAATGCATGCGAGTTGTACTTCTCCCTGCAACCCCTAACGTTCTCCCAGGAAACTACTAAAGTGGGGTTTGTCATTTCATTACTGCTGGGGGAACCTCAGTCCTGGGCACATAATTTGCTTGAAGAACGTCATGTTTCACTGGACTCCTTGTCCTCCTTTTTCAAGGTCATGTCGCTCCTTTATGAGGATCCCCAACGGATTTCCACAGCCGAAGCTGCTCTTCATGCACTCCAGCAAGGCCGCAGAGCGGTCGAGGACTATATAATGGACTTTAGGCGCTGGAGTGCAGATACCCAATGGAATCATGCAGCCTTACGGCACCAGTTCCGCTTAGGCCTGTCTGAAAGATTAAAAGATGAACTGGCCCGAGTTGGCATACCAGACTCTTTGGAGAACCTAATGGCATTGGTTATCCAGATAGATCGGCGCCTTCGGGAACGCAGTGCAGAAAAAATAAAACAGACTCGTCCCACCTGGATGTTACCTCGTGTGGTCATGACCACACATCCTGCTGCCAACAGACCTGTCTCAGCTAGATCTTTGCCAATCTCTCCTGAACCAGTGCAAGTCGGTTTAATAAGACCCTCGTTATCTGCTGAGGAACGTTCACGCCGGAAACGGCTTAATCTCTGCCTGTACTGTGGGGGGGCCGGCCACTATGTACATTCATGTCCAGTAAAAACCCAAAGATGTTTGTCCATCTCGCCTATCAGCCAACCAGCACCCTCTGCCAATACAACTGACCTGGCCCTTTGCATCTCTTTCCAGCTCCCAGGAAGGACTGTGCCTGCTACTGCAATTATAGACTCTGGAGCATGTAGTTGCTTTATTGATTTGAACTTTGCCAACCAACAGTGCATTCCACTCCAGCACAGGGCACAAGGACTCTCCATCTTTCTGGCAGATGGTTCCCGTATTAAATCTGGCCTGGTCACCCAGGAGACTCCATTTTTACCCGTAGTCACGGCCACGGGTCATAAGGAACTTCTTAAACTCGATGCAATTGCATCTCCCCTGTTCCCGGTCATCCTCGGCCTACCATGGCTCCAGGCCCACAATCCGCAAGTTAACTGGGTCACCGGGGAAATAAAGTTCCAGTCCTCTTACTGTCAAGAACATTGCTTGCCCTCACTTCCTAAGGTGTCGGGCCCGCTGCTATGCCTGGAATCTGATACAGAGTTACTCTCACAAGTACCCAAGCCATATCACGAGTTTTTAGATGTGTTCAGCAAATGGGGGGCTGAGACTCTTCCTCCCCACCGTTCATACGATTGCCCAATTGAGCTATTGCCTGGAGCCGAGATCCCCTTTGGGCGGATCTTCCCCCTGTCCGAACGGGAACTAGAGGTTTTAAAGGAATATGTAGACGAGAACCTTAAAAGGGGATTCATCCGACCATCCACCTCTCCAGCAGGGGCCGGAATCTTTTTTGTGGAGAAAAAAGACCACTCCTTACGTCCTTGTGTGGATTACCGGGAACTAAATAAAGTGACAGTTAAGAACCGGTATCCTTTACCCCTGGTGCCCGAGCTGTTCCAGAGACTGAGAACTACCGCTGTTTTTACTAAACTTGATCTTCGAGGGGCTTATAATTTAGTTCGTATCCGTGCAGGGGACGAATGGAAAACGGCCTTCCGTACCAGGTTCGGCCACTTTGAGTATTTGGTGATGCCCTTCGGCCTGTGCAATGCCCCGGCCACTTTTCAGCACTTTGTAAACGATATCTTCAGAGACTGGCTAGATATCTTTGTAATCGTTTACCTTGACGACATCCTGATTTTTTCCACATCCTTGGATCAACACCGGAAACACGTTAAGATGGTACTCTGCCGCCTCCGTCAGCATGGGTTATATGCCAAGCCAGAAAAGTGTGAATTCGAGCGGCAGAGTATTCAGTTCTTGGGCTTGGTTATTTCCACGGAGGGGTTTAAGATGGACCCACAAAAGGCAACAGCTGTTCTGGATTGGCCTGCACCCTCAGACAAGAAAGGGGTGCAGCGTTTTGTTGGCTTTGCCAATTTTTACAGGAGATTTATAAAAGGATTCTCTGCAATCATTTCCCCCATTACTCAGCTCACAAAGCAGAACATCCGTTTCCACTGGAACTCCGAGGCCCAGGCTGCCTTTTCTACACTGAAGTGACTTTTTACCTCTGCTCCCATCCTGAGCCACCCAGATCCCGCACTACCTTACCTACTCGAGGTAGATGCTTCGGAAACAGCGGTAGGGGCAGTTATCTCCCAGCGTCAAGGCCTCAAAGATCTCATGCATCCCATAGCTTTTTTCTCCCGTAAACTCTCCCCAGCCGAAAGAAATTACGATGTGGGGGATCGTGAACTTTTGGCCATTAAGGCCGCACTAGAAGAGTGGCGGTATCTCTTAGAGGGCGCAGCACATCCCATACTTATTTATACGGATCACAAGAATCTGGAGTATTTGAGAACTGCCAAGCGCCTGAAGCCGCGTCAAGCACGGTGGGCGCTATTCTTTTCCAGATTTTCATTTCACATCACCTATCGGCCAGGATCAAGAAACACCAAGCCAGACGCTCTCTCACGCATGTTCGATGATCCAAAAGATGCCTCAGTTCCGGATACTATTCTATCCGAAGGCAACTTTTTGCTGGTCCAGACAGATCTGATGTCCAGCTTAAAGCAAGTTTCAGCAGGAATGCCCAGTCCACCACGGGTGTCCTTGATACCCAGGGATGGGTTACTTTGGAAAGACAGTAAAATCTTTGTACCGACAAGTTTCCAGACCAAAGTTCTGAGCCTCTGCAGGCACTCATACCCCACTGTGCTCCTACGGTCACTGTCTCAACCCCAGTGATCCTGGAACCAGGACGGTACGAGAGGTCTCCCTCTGCACGTTAGGCTCACTCCCAAGGTACGTGTCACTTCCCTTCATGTGATCTCCCCCTCCTCCCCCGCCCACTATCCTTGGGCCTTGCCCCCCCTTTGGGTGACCCCCTGTTGAGTTACACGGGACCACATAGCACACTTTGGACTCTCGCGTGGGAGCCCCAGGGTTGGAGCGATCCTTGGGAGGACGGCCGGACCTCCTTGAATGCGACAGCAAAGCTTCATCAAGATGCTTTTTTGTACTCTTACTGGTAATGATCGATTTTAATCAATCTTTCTTATATCACCTATATACTGCAAGGTTTTCCTTCCTCCACCCCCCACCCCTTTTCTAAATGAAAGGTGTCTCTACACATATGGAGATTAGGGTGGGGCAGATGAGTGGATTAAAATATGCGAATATGTTTAATATAATTTTTTGCAATTTTCTTTCAGTCACAACCTAAATACCTCTGAAGAACGCGTCAGGGTTATTGTCTATATATGCAATGTTTATTGTATCTAGCTGTATAAATCATTTGTTGTGTACTGTAAATATGATGTGAATTTTTAATGTCCTTTGTAATGTTGCAACCTATTTATACCCCCCAGTCCCTCTTTGATACATGTGAATAAATACTATTTTCACAAATTGCAACTAACTCGTCACTTTAGCTGCCAAAAAACCCACTTGGGAAACTTTCTCTGTTGTTAAAGATGGACTCTATGCCTGTAACAAAGCTAAGGGCTAAGTTCTCTGCCTGACTTCTATAGTTCAGAGAGAAGTGTTCCCGTGGAGAGCTGTGACTGCATTTCCACCTATTAGTAACGTGCTAACCTGGTAATTGCACAGTTAACCTTCATTTTGTCAATTCTTGAAAGCTCTGACTAATATGTACAAGTACTAAAAAAACAAAAACCAGAATGCACTGGATGGCACAGAAAAGTATTTTAATCAATATGCCAAAATAAAAATGAAGATGCACTTAAACACGGAATATCAATTAGCAGTGCATTTAGCAAATCCATTCCCTCTAGAATGTCCGAACTGAAGGTTGAAATAGTGTTCTACCCCAAACATACTGTACATACTATAAAGCTTTATGCTATACTTCTACACCTAAATATATATAAATTGCTGTCACTTTCACTATAAATATATTTATCATGTTGCACATGCATTGTTGTTTTGCCTTTAAATAATTATTTTGTCCTTTCTTCACTGGGTGATGTTCCTTTTTTGTGCTTTAGCTTCCATACATCACCTGCAGTATTCTACTGGAGCTAGACACAATACAATTTTTTTACGTATATGATGTTCAACTGTGAAGATCTGCACTAGCTTTTAATTAAAGGATAAGTTTGCCTTTTGAAACATGTTACATGTTCCACCTGTATTTAGAGTGGAACATGTAACATGTTTCAACAGCTGCATTCTCTCCCCCCTCCCTGTGACAGTGAGTAGGGGATCTTCTCCACGTGCCCGCTGTCACTATTTGAAAAGGACGTGATCGTGTGGGGATCTATCCACACGTCTGCGTCATTTATTCACAGTTTCCTGCAAATGCACAAATCACAACTACCGTCAGCCATTGCAACTGACAGCTTGAAGTTCTGAATGGACTGCAAGGTCACTGATGAGCGACCTCATAGTTAATTCACAAGCCCTGCAGCTTGTAAACAGTCAGCCTGTATGCAAGTAAGGGCTGAAAGTTGCAGGGCTTGTCTGAGGAGCCTGGCATTGCACCCCTTAAACACTGATCATGGGTGCAATGCGTTCTAGGCATCGTAGGGAAAAAATAATAAACACATTTTTTTTCCTGCAAAAATATGTGCATTTATTGTGTAGCAGGTACTTCTCCAGATCAGATGCCACTCCTGTATCAGATGCATCCAGAGAAAAACCTTGCCTCACCGAGCCGCCCCAATTAGGGATGAGCTTCGAGTTCGAGTCGAACTCATGTTCGACTCGAACATTGCCTGTTCGCGAACAGCAAACAATTTGGTGTGTTTGCGGCAAATTCGAAAAGCCGTGGAACACCCTGTTAAAGTCTATGGGAGAAATCTAAAGTGCTAATTTTAAAGGCTAATATGCAAGTTATTGTCCTAAAAAGTGTTTAACTACTAGCCGACCAGCTTGAGCTGCTGGGGCACTACAAGTCAGGAGATGGGGGCAGCAGTGTGTTCAATCAGGCAGATTTTTGGGGGAAAAGTGCTGCTGTGTATACTGTGTATCTGTGTGTGTGTATGTATATGTATATGTATATGTATATGTATATATATATATATATATATATATATATATATATATATATATATATATATATATATACGTCCATAACGGACGCCGCCTCATCTCTCCTCCACCTGTCTATGCATAGCATGAATCTATCTATGGTCGCCACAGGCTCAAATAGGCACCCAAAAAGGTGAACAGCGGGCACCATGCTGGACTTTCGCTGTTCACGCAGCTGTGTGTTAGGAAAGTGAGATTATTTCACTGGGTAGAGGTATCGTAGGCCGGCCTGGGGTTCCCCTTTAGCCACAGCATCCCACACACACCAAAAGTTATTGGGGAGTCTATTTAATGTATACATATTGTTACCTATTGCTTTTGTTGTTTGCATAGTGTTCCTGACTGTTTTCTTTAAGCGGTTTCATCCAAGTCCAAGTCCTGGGTACTTACACAGGTCCTGGCTGACTAATGTTAACCTGAATTTTACTTTTCTTCAAGTAAACTACAAGAAGAACCGCGTTGTGTATTCCTGCTGAGTATATCCATGATTCACATTGCTAGGTGTGGCAGAGGGGCTGGGACAGTTCATTGGGGTTGAAAGGCAGAGTAACGGACTGAAACAAAAGCAGCTCCCTCGGGGTCTGCTACAATACTTTTTTCCTAAAAGGTGAAATTATGTTTTAAAGCTTTCTATCATCTCTGCAGGATGTCATTTGGATCAAGTCACTGTCTGCTAAGTCTACTAAGGCCCCGTACACACGAGAGGATCCATCCGCTGGAATTGATCCGCGGACCGGCTCCAGCGTATAGATCCCCTGGTGTGTACAATCCAGCGGATCTGTTTCCGCAGATTTTTATCCCCTGGGATGGATTTCAAGCGGATAAAAATTTGAAGACATGCTTTAAAATCTATCCGCTTGAATCCATCCCAACGGATCGTCATCATCGCGGCGACGGCGCGACACGTCATCGCAATGGGATTTCGGCGCGGATTTCGATCCTATGGTGAGTACACTCCATCGGATCCAAATCCGCGGAAATCCTCGAGAGGATTTATCCGCAGAAACGGTCCGCTGGACCGTATCCGCGGATAAATCCTCTCGTGTGTACTAGGCCTTAAGACTGTAAATTACAGCTATCTTGCCACAACTGGGTAATTTTTAGAGATTACACTTGCAGTGCTTAGAATTGGAGAGGCAGAACAAGAGGCAGAGAGGCAGAACAAGCTCCAGCAAGAAACCATGTAGCTTTAGTCAAAATCCTCTTTAGCAACAGTTAAAGCGGGGGTTCGCCCAAAAATCAACTTTCTGCCATTTGATCCAGCATACTGCTGACATCTGCAGTATGCTGGTGTTTTTTTTTTGTACTTTTATTAGCCGTTGTTATCCGGCTCCGAGCGGGGACACCAGCATACTGCAGATGTCAGCAGTATGCTGGATCTAATGGCAGAAAGTTGATTTTTGGGTGAACCTCCGCTTTAACAACATCTATAGCTCTGGAATACACAGTGAAATTTAATATCATTCAGGATATATTGCATCTTAGGACAGTGTAGCCATAGTCATACCTGCAAGCGAATCACAACAGCCTACAACCTACATGCAGTGTTGCCAACCGTCATTATTTTTACTGGCAACCAAAATGGGCACTTCTCTCCTGCTAGTAAATTCCAGTGACAAGAAAAGGGCGCCAGAATATTACCCCTTTTGATGGGAGTGTTCAGCCCCCGTGCATTATACAAAACAATTTTTAAAGGTACCCATTTTATCTGCCAGGTAATCGCCTTCCCCTCTCTCACCATTTTACTGTTCAATCCTAATTGGTTCCTGTAGTTCTTTTCAGTATATCGGCAGGTTTTCAATAGGCAATCTACATTGTCGCATCCAGTATCCTATTTCTTATAGGTAGGAGCAATGGCGGCCCCCCCCCCCCGAGTCAGTTAAAAAATAATAAAAAAACAAATAATACATTTTTTAAACATGTCCCTTTAAAAAAAAAAAAGCAAAAACAAGGTGCTTATGTGCATTGTGTCCGGCGCCGGGCGCAGTGCAGGACGAGTAGCGTCACGTCTGTGCAATCACAAGATCGCAGACGAGGCGCTACATTGGCAGGAAAAAAATGCCTTTGTGGCGGAGCCCATCGCGCCACAGCTTCCGGCGCGATGGACTATATTGTGGCCGGGCGGGTGCATCAGGAAGTGACGTCGGCACTCTGCAACTCTGAGGGACGCATCCCGTGAGCCAGACCATAATCTAAGATAAAGAAGCCAGCTCCCCCCACTTATTACACTGTATTATTTTTATGGTCAGCAAAACAGCGGGTGGCAAACCCGCCCCCCCCCGCTTATTAACTGTATATTTTAAGTTCGGCTAAAATATCGGCCGTTCGGCGGCAAAGCAACCCCCCCCCCGCATTTTCAATGTTCGGCATCAACGCTTATTAACTTTTTTTTATTTCATCAAAATAGCGACAGGCATCCAATTGCAAGCCCCCTCCGCCCGCCAATTATTACGATTTTTTTTATGTTCGGCGACAATAGCGCCCGTATCACCCCCCCAATGCAGTATGACCGCAGCCTCTGTTAATCTTATGCAGTATGTCCGCAGTCACTTGTAATCTCGTGCAGTATGTCCGCAGTATCTGGTAATCTAATGCAGTATGTCCGCAGTCTCTGGTAATTTTGTGCAGTATGTCCGCAGTCTCTGGTAATCGAATGCAGTATGTCCGCAGTCTCTGGTAATCTTGTGCAGTATGTCCGCAGTATCTGGTAATCTAATGCAGTATGTTTGCAGCCTCTGGTAATTTTGTGCAGTATGTCCGCAGTCTCTGGTAATTTCGTGCAGTATGTCCGCAGTCTCTGGTAATCTCGTGCAGTATGTCCGCAGTCTCTGGTAATCTCGTGCAGTATGTCCGCAGTCTCTGGTAATCTTGTGCAGTATGTCCGCAGTCTCTGGTAATCTCGTGCAGTATGTCCGCAGTCTCTGGTAATCTCGTGCAGTATGTCCGCAGTTTCTGGTAATCTTGTGCAGTATGTCCGCAGTTTCTGGTAATCTTGTGCAGTATGTCCGCAGTCCCTGGTAATCTTGTGCAGTATGTCCGCAGTCTTTGGTAATCTTGTGCAGTATGTCCGCAGTCTTTGGTAATCTTGTGCCAACAAAAACCTGGGGAATGCCCAGGGAAAAACCAAGCCTACTTGCCGACCAGCTAGCAGACAACCAATTAACCTGTCTAACACTATGCGTTAAAAACAGGGGTCTAGTCCGCACGCATTTGCATACGCATGCGTGAGCCACAGAGCCGCGCCAAGGCACCCTGTAATATCTGTGGTCCTAACACTAAACAATGAGTGTCCCCACAGTGGAGGCACATGCATTTTAATGGATAGATAGGGGCAGGTGGACTGAAGGGGAGCCACCCCTTCTTAAAGGTACAAGAGCACACCAAACACCCAGCATATAGCACAGTGGCTGCAAAGGTGTTGGTGCACTGCTGGACACTACAAGCACCATAGGTGAAACACAAACATGTCCACCGCCCCCATCTATAGCTGGCTATCGCAGTAAGTAGCATTGGAAGGCTAAAACAGATAACAACAAAAACCTGGGGAATGCCCAGGGAAAAACCAAGCCTACTTACCGACCAGCTAGCAGACAACCAATTAACCTGTTTAACACTATGCGTTAAAAACAGGGGTCTAGTCCGCACGCATTTGCATACGCATGCGTGAGCCACAGAGCCGCGCCAAGGCACCCTGTAATATCTGTGGTCCTAACACTAAACAATGAGTGTCTATTGTGCAGTATGTCCACAGTCTTTGGTAATCTTGTGCAGTATGTCCACAGTCTCTGGTAATCTCGTGCAGTATGTCCGCAGTCTCTGGTAATCTTGTGCAGTATGTCCGCATTCTCTGGTAATCTTGTGCAGTATGTCCACAGTTTCTGGTAATTTCGTGCAGTATGTCCGCAGTCTCTGGTAATCTTGTGCAGTATGTCCGCAGTCTTTGGTAATCTTGTGCAGTATGTCCGCAGTCTCTGGTAATCTTGTGCAGTATGTCCGCAGTCTTTGGTAATCTTGTGCAGTATGTCCGCAGTCTCTGGTAATCTTGTGCAGTATGTCCGCAGTCCCTGGTAATCTTGTGCAGTATGTCCGCAGTCTTTGGTAATCTTGTGCAGTATGTCCGCAGTCTCTGGTAATCGAATGCAGTATGTCCGCAGTCTCTGGTAATCTTGTGCAGTATGTCCGCAGTCTCTGGTAATCTTGTGCAGTATGTCCGCAGTTTCTGGTAATTTCGTGCAGTGTGTCCGCAGTCTTTGGTAATCTTGTGCAGTATGTCCGCAGTCTTTGGTAATCTTGTGCAGTATGTCCACAGTCTTTGGTAATCTTGTGCAGTATGTCCGCAGTCTCTGGTAATCTCGTGCAGTATGTCCGCAGTCTCTGATAATCTCATGCCCATTTAGAGTCCTTCATTACTAACAGTGTAATTTTTTAGTTTGTTTGTGCTGATCTGTAAGGCTGCGCTATATACCATGATTTGTGATGCTGGGGCTGTATATTCTGTCCTGTGATGCTGAGCTGTATACTCCTGACACTATAAGTGGAAGCAAGTGGAATACAGGGGACAGAGTGGGTAGATTCTACAAGAGGTGTGGCTTATAAAAAGTGGGAGGGACCAAACATGGATGGGTGAGGTCTTGCGCCCCCCATCCTAAAACTTCACCAGCCGCCACTGGGTAGGAGAGAACCCCAAACCGTACCCACCCTTCCTCCCTCACCGATCCCGCCCCCCATCCAACCCCCCAACTCACCTTCAGACCCCCTGCTAACCCTCCCAAAACCCTCACCCCCACCCCCCCCTTTTCTCTAAAAATGGGGGATTGCGGCCTTCCCAATGCCCAAAGATCCGAGGCCCTCCTTCTCCATCCGGCCCTACGATTCACCCCCCAGAGGTTGAGCTCTGGAAGTGGGTCCCCACCGGGACCACTGCCCCCCCCCCCAAAATTGAGGGGAGAACCCCACCACTCCCCCATTCGTATTTCATTTAATTTTTTCATTTTCAATTTTACCCAAAATATGGCCGAATACTTTATCCAATTTTTCTTGGAGATCTTCCCCTTGCTGATCCGGTAAACCTTGGATCCTCAGGTTTTTACGCCTGTTACGGTTTTCCTGATCTTCCATTCGGTACCTTATGTTCTGTTCCCTCTGTAACTTCATCTGCTTTTTTAACTCTGTCACTTCAGCTGCTTGGTAGGCCAATTTTTCTTCGGTTTCTTCTACTCTTCTTAGTATACGATTCATATCCTCATGTAATATAGATATTTCACTTTTTAGCGAAAGCTCCATCCTCGAAATTGATAATTCCAATCTTGAGAACATCTCTGATAGCTCTCCTTTTGATGGAGGTAGATCTTTATGACTGGTTCCGTATGTTCCCTCTACTTCATCCTCTGTCTCTGCAATTGTAACAATTTCAGATTGCCTTCTCTGACCGTTTTTCTGTAGGCCCTCTGATACTTTACTTTTGGCCCCTAATATTTTACTAGGGCTATCTTTAGCGCCGTTTTGAGTCATATATTTTTTATAGAGCCCAGGCTGGCGCTTATTTTGGGGGCGTTTGCTGCTGCTCCCCTTACCGGTCTGCCTCTCATTCTTGCTTCCTTTGCTCTGGTATAGGAAAAACCGCAAGAAAAAAGGTGAAGAAGCAGATAAACCCAAGCAAAAGCTGATAGGGAATCCCACTATTTAAAGGAAGTGAGGGTAGGGTAGTTTTTAATCGGTTTCCCCTTCTAGGCGCCAAAACATAGGGAAACAAAAAAAAAAAAAAAAAAAGGAAAATTATATTATGCTGGCACTTTAGTTTTCCTGCGTCCTCTCCCCTTCTCCTTTTTTCCTTTCTTTTTCTTTCCTTAATTGGCCGGTCGGACAGCTATTCCGTTTGCAATTTAATCAGTTCAGTCAAATCAGGCAGCAGAGTAACAAAGTAAGACCAAAACCCCAGCGAGGTTATATTATGCTGATACTTTAGATTATAAACATTCCGTATCCTGCATTTCTTGCATTTTTTTTATTTAGGAGAGACCCACTATTCTTGCCGGAGGGCATCCAAACTATATTATTGCGCTTACCTTGCGTTTGCTATATATATTGCTATATTTTGCTTATCCCAATATGCTCTATTTTAATATTGTCTTTTAGCAGCAATTTGGCCAGTAGCGCAGCGATCTGGCCGTTTTAAGCATGGCAATATAGCAATTCCGCAATAAAAAAATCGCATATGACTTGGTTATATACCCTCTTGCAAAAAATAAAAATAGTCACAGTCCAATACAGTCCATCCAATACAACTTTTCAGGTAAAGAACATTAAAGGAGAAAGAGGTGACTCACCCTTTGTTGATTTTCTTGCTGGTGTTGTCTATCTGTTAAAATAACAAGTTTTATACCAGTTGTGACCTCGGGGACCTCGGAGGGTGAATGCAGATTATCTGGGTGAGTACTTCCTCCTTAACGGTTGAATGTACACAAGCCGTTTTTAATTTTAGGAGCCTGGGGCTAGTTGGTGCAGTTATGCCGATAAAACTGCTCGCAATGGTGTACTCTGCACGGCTGCAATCAGAGACCCACAGGAAGGCACCTTTCTCCCATCTCCCTTAGTGCCTCACTCGGCCGCACATGCAATGTACACGGTCCTCTGTTCACTCCAGTTCACTGCTGTTTAACTGATAACAGCACACTGCTCCCAGCTACTCGCCCCTTCACTCCTACTCACTCCTGCTCTCCTCTCCGATCTCCTGCTTCAGACTTCAGACATCCACTCCACACCGTGCTCCGTGGTCCAGGCCCCAAGCAGGGAGACCAGACGTTCGCTCGAAACGGAGGTGAGAGGGGATTAGGTGGGGAGAACCCACACTGATGCGCTGGCCGCGCTGATTGCTCTGAGCGGGCTGCAGGTTTTGCGGGGGGTTTTGCGGAGGGGGGGACCGGCAGTCACTCAACGCATACCTAGGGAGTTCGTGGAGCTCATGGGCCTAGCAGCAGCTGCCAACAGACTCCCGCATCAGGCTCCGCCCTCCTATATTAGGGGAATTCCGATTGCAATAGGAACAGCGAAAAAAAAGGAGAGCAGGAGGAAAGGTGATGAGTTACATAAAATAATCTTTGATCTCGAACAGCGTCACAAATAAACAGGTGATCATGAAGTCAAACGCGCCATTATTCTAAAAAGAGAGGAATTAAGAGATCTCATTGAACAGGAAAACAGAACGGCCCTCTATAGACTTAAGAAAAAGAGGTATCAATGGGGGGATCTGTCAGGAAAATACCTATCCAAACTGTTAAAAAAAAAAAATCTAGGACTAACTTTATTGAAAGCATACAAACGGGTAAGGATGGAAAGGTATACACAACCTCTGAAATTGCAAGAGTATTTCAAGAATATTATGGGAAGCTGCACTCGATAAGCCCCAAAGAGACCCTCCAGACAAAGTAAAAATGCGGTCAGATAATATATAAAAAAAATACCAGCGGATAAATTTAATAGCTTAGAAGACCCCATTACGGAAGCGGAAATACAGGAGAGAAGCCCAGGTCCCGACGGGCTGACGACCGCATACTATAAGAAGTTTAGCGATATTTTGGTCCCCAAGATGTGCTCCTATATGAATGGTATCGGCGCCGACGTGAAGCTGTTCGCTAAAATATTAGCAGGCAGAATGAAGTCAATAATAAAAGATCTGGTGCTTACCAATCAAGAGGGTTTTATCCCAGGCAGGGAAAGTAGGGATAATAGTATTAGAACGCTCCTATTGACAAAAATAAAAGAAAGTAAATCCCCAGGTCTACTACTGTCAATAGACGCTGAAAAAGCATTTGACAGAATAGACTAGGGATTTCTACAAAATACATTAGAGGCATATGGGGTGGGACCTAAGATGTTGGGGTGGATAAATGCTCTTTACAACCACCCAACCACTAGAGTTAAAATAAATAAGATAGTATCAGGGTCTTTTGAGATGTTTAATGGGACCCGACAGGGGTGTCCCCTGTCCCCATTACTGTTTATCCTATCTCTAGAACCACTGCTGGCTGGGATTATAAATAATCCCGACATCATGGGGATACGGATAGAAGAAGAGGAATACAAACTTGCGGCGTACGCCGATGATATTCTGCTCTACATAATGAACTCAACGATAACTCTCCCTAACTTATTAAAAACCTCTTAAAATATATGGGGAGGTATCAAATTTCAAAATGAATCCCCTAAAATCAGAAATACTTAACATAAGCTTCAAAGCACAGGAGGAATGTAGATACAAACAAGACTTCCCCTTTATCTGGAGAGACACGGAGTTAAAATATTTAGGAGTCAATATTACATCATCACCTGAGTCAATTTGCCAACATAATTACATTCCACTACTGAATGATACAAAATCGCATCTAGACAGAGGTCTATGCTAGGGAGAATAAATAGTTTTAAAATGCTAACCCTCCCCAAGATTTTATACAAAATACAAATGTTACCGATCTCACTTCCGGAAGCATAATTTAAAACACTAAAAAAGCTATTAGGTAGGTTTATATGGCAGAATAAAAAAACCCTGCATAAGTATGGCAATATTAACAAGAGATAAGGCACACGGAGGTTTGGGGGTACCGGACATTACCACATATTACAAGGCAATCAATATGGCACGGGTGGTTGATTGGGTGAAATAAAATAAAGAGAAAACGTGGGTTAAATTGGAAAGTAGTATGAATAAAGCAATATTAGGGAAAGAGATTTGGATCCCGGCACATTTTAGACATTTAAATGAGCACATGCACATGATCACACTGACATTAATGTCAATTTGGGATATGGTACACAAAAAGGAAAAATTAAGATATAATTCCCCACTAATCCCACTAAAAGACACAAATTATTTTGCACCGGGGATGGCTAGTTTGTTTGGTAACTGGATTAAAAAAAAAGATGCACAATTAAATGATATATTAAAAGAAGGCAAAATATGCACTTATGAGGAATTGAAAATAAAAAAATAAATATTTGATTTAAACAGATTGCGGTATGCACAGCTGAAACACTTAGTGGAATACCTCCCTTATCCGATTAGGCCGGAGGGTAATCTGCTCCCACTAAAGCGATTGTGCTTAACGCCAAACGGAAAGGGTGGGATCTCCCAGATTTATAAAATTTTGATTGGGCTAAAAATTTCGGGGCCACCACCATATATAAAAAAATGGGAAGAGGAGTTGGAAACAGGTGAAACTGAGACAGATGTTGGGAAAATATTAAAGCTGACACATATCACATCAACCAATTGTGGTTTGATAGAAATGAATTACAAAAGCCTAGCACGCTGGTATATAACCCCGGACATAGCACACCACTATCAAAGAGAAACCTCTGAATTTTGTTTGAGGGGCTGTTCGGAACCGGGAATGTCGCACTTATGGTGGACTTGCCCAAAAATTAAAACATACTGTAATAAAGTGATCTTAGTAACAGAGGAAATTACTGGAATTAAATTACCAGAAGAGGCGTGGGTATGCCTGTTTCACGGGACTAAAAAAATTTTTTTTTTTTTTTGTACTTTATATGTTTATTTGTTTTTTTCTTTTCTTTACATAAAACAGCATATGGAAAGGCACAGGGCAAATACTCTGCCAAAAACAAACATGAATACAATCCTCTTGACAAAAAAAATACATACATATTCGCTCTGGACCCTCCCATAAACTCCCTCACTAAATCTTCCCACTCTAACCCTTTTCTTAGTCATCACTCTCTCTCACAGAGAGACAAGTGATGCATCTGCCCTTTCCCAGCTCCCCCCCCCCTCAAAAGACGAGAGAGAAAAAAAAAAAGAAAAAAAGATAAAAGAGGGGGAGAGAGAAGGGGAACCCCATCCTCTCCCTCCCTTAAACCACAATTCATAGCAGGAAAGTCGGTTTATCCTTCATATTATATTTTACATTATAATTCCCTGCGCGTATCCGATTCTTCATTTATCAGGTTCAGTCATTAATCTTTTCCCCTCATCTGAATTTTTAAACAAATTCCAGCTCTTCCACGTTTCTTTGTATAGTTTATTTTTACCCTTAGCTGAGAGAACTAGGTCTTCCATAGCTTCTATATCTCTAACTCTATTTATCCACTCTAAAACTGTTGGTGACGTAGTATCCCTCCACCGTAAGGGTATACCTGCTTTAGCTGCATTCACCAAATGGCACAGTACTGAGTTCCGATAAGTCTGAACTGGGATCTCAGATAGGTGAAGTAGGAAAAAAGCGGGATCATTGGGTATTTTTAACTCAGAAATTTTTTGCAAGATTCTCATAATTGACAACCAATAAACTCTTATTTTTTTACAAAACCAAAATATATGAATCAATGTCCCGCTTTCTTCTCCACATCTCCAACATCTGTCAGAATTTTCATTGCAGAATTTTTTGAGTCGTACTGGAGTATGGTACCACTGCATCAAGATTTTATAGTTTAATTCTTGAATTCGTGTACAGATTGAAGAGTTTAGAGTCAAAAAGATAATCTGTTTACGTTGTAATGCAGAGAAGGTCCTATCTAGGTCCTTCTCCCATTTGTTAAGGCCTGGTATCTCCTGATCCTCCCTAAATTTATTTAATAGTCCATACATTTTAGAGATCCCTCGGGCTAGTGGTTCTAAATCATTACAGTATGACTCAAAAATTACTTAATTGCAACGCCTGCCAGATATTGACTTCAAAAGGACCTCCTATTTGTATTAATGTTTTAATCGATGGCCAGTTTTCTGATATAATAAAATGTGAGGCCCGATATACTCCTTTCTCTATTAATAACCGGAAACATCCTCTTTCATTACCCGGACTAAAACTTGGGTTCCCCAATATGGGAAACAAAGGTGATCGCACTGTAGAAAAGTTCCCGTTTTGGCATATACGTGCAGTAATTTTTAGTGTTGTGCCAATTATAGGGTGATTTTTAAGAGGAGCCGGTAATACTGTATAGCACCAAGGTGCTCTACCTAAAGGAACTGTACTCAGCTGTTGTTCTATGTCAACCCACCTCTTAGATCTAACATGTTTACACCAGTCCACTAATCTAGATAGATGTACTGCATAATAATACTTAAATATATCTGGGACCCCCATTCCACCAAGATTCTTAGGCATAGTCAACAGATCTCTTTTAATCCTAGGACGTTTCCCGGCCCAGATAAAATTCATAAATAAACTACGTATCTGACGCAAAAAAGTCACTGGAATCTTAATTGGTAGCGCCTGAAGTAAATACAAAATTTTCGGAAGAACGGACATTTTGATTATACAAACCAAGAATGGGAACCAAGTCGCCATTTGTCAAGTAGGGCTCGTAATAGATTATACATTGGTAAAAAATTCATTTTAAAAATGTCCTTTTCTTTTGATGGAATATTTGTGCCCAAGTATCTAAGCATTGGACTCCATTTAAAACAAAAATTCGCCCGAATGGAATCCCGGGAAAGAGGGGATAGTGACATGCTCATGGCCTCTGATTTAGTCTGATTTATTTTTAAATTAGAGAGAGTGCCATATTTCTCAATCTCACTCAGCAAAGTAGGGAGAGAAATATGAGGCTCGGTTACTGAAAAAAGCATATCATCCGCATAAGCAGAAACCTTGTGGATTCCTTCCCCAACCCTAATACCCCGTATATCCGGATTCAGGCGAATTCTGTTCAGCAATGGTTCCAAAGAGAGAACGAAGAGAAGGGGTGAGAGGGGGCAGCCCTGGCGAGTACCATTCGAGATGCTGAAGGGTTCAGAAAGGACCCCATTTGCCTTTACAACCGCTTGAGGGTTTGTATAAACACTTTTAATCCAGCTAATCATTCGTTCTCCCATTCCTATTTGTTTCAGCACCTCAAATAAGAACCGCCAGTCTACCCTATCAAACGCCTTCTCCGCGTCTGTATTTAAAAATACACATGGTATTTTTTTATCATTTACCTGATTAATCAAATTAAGAACTTTTGTTGTATTATCTCTACCTTCTCTCGTGGGGACGAACCCTACTTGGTCTAAATCTATTATTTGGGGGATCCATGATTGTATTCTGGTTGCTAATATTTTCGTAAATATTTTTAAATCTGTGTTCAGTAACGAAATGGGTCTGTAACCTCCACAATCCGCCGGGTCCTTCCCCTCTTTTGGAATTAACGTAATATGTGCTCTCAGGGTATCCATAGGGAATGTGGAAGTCAGACCCACCGCATTAAAGACTTTTGTCATTTGTTTACTTAGCAACTCTGAAAATTCTCTGTAGTAACTTATAGTAAAGCCATCCGGACCAGGAGATTTTCCAGATTTGAATGATTTTAATACTTCAGTCACTTATTTTACCGTAATAGGAGTGTCCAGACTATAACGGGCTGGTGAGGGTAATCTCGTCATACCTGTCGAGGTTAGATATTCTGCTATCCTGGACTGAGGGGAAGTAGCGTGAGGCAAGTTATACAAAGTAGCATAATACTTCCCGAATGTCTGGGCAATATCTTTAGGTATCTGTTTTAAATGTCCCTCTTTATCTTTTATTTGTGATATATAAGTTGACCTATTCTTTTCTTTAATTTTCCCTGCCAACAATCTGCCACATTTATCTCCTATTTCATAATCTATTTGTTTCCCTCGTTGGATTAGGGCTTTTGCTTTAAACCGTAAGATCTCCGACAGTTGTCTTCTCAGATGTCCCAGCTCCCTACCTACTGATGCTGTCTGTATCTTTTTATGCTGTGTTTCTAAGGTCTGGATCTCATCTAATAATTCTTTGGTCTGTTTTTCCCTTTTCTTTTTCAAAATTGCTCCATGTTTGATTAAAATTCCTCTGATCACGGCCTTGTGTGCCTCCCCACGTGCCTACCCACGTGCACCCACCACGTGGGTACCTACCGGAGCATGATGGGACGGTGATGCCTATATAAATGGGATGCAAGGCGCGCTTCCATCATTACAGTGACAAGAGGCGACGAGTCAACATCGGAAGAGGGGAGAAGAAGAACCTGACGTCACAGAAGGACCGCGTTGGCTGCCTGCTAGTAATTGAGCCAACACACGAAGATAGCAGGCAGCCAGCGCTGAAGAAGAAGGCACCGGACAGCTGCAGAAGAACCGGGGTTCGCCGAGTCAACAGCGGAAGAGGGGAGAAGATAGAAGAAGACCCCCGGAGAGCGGAGAAGCCCCCCCCGGAGAGCGGAAGAAGAAACCCCCCCCGGAGAGTGGAAGAAGACCCCCGGAGAGTGGAAGAAGAAGCCCCCCCTGGTATTAGAGCTAATAAAGAAGACAGGGGGGGCCTCCGGAGCAGAATAATAAATTATTTTAAAAACCCTTGTGTTGTGTGTTTACTAACTTTTACTTTTTGCCTCCAGGTGAATGGGTAGGGGTACGATGTACCCCATATCCATTCACTTAGGGTGGGGGGCCGGTATCTGGGGGGCCCCCTTATTTGAGGGGACTCCCAGATTCCGATAAGCCCCCGCCCGCAGACCCCGACAACCAACGGCAAGGGTTGTCGGGAAGAGGTCCTGTCCTCATCAACATGGGGACAGGGTGCTCTGGGGTGGGGGGACCCGCAGTGCGCCCCCCTGCCCCAGAGCACCCAACCCCCCCATGTTGAGGGCATGCGGCCTGGCACGGCTCAGGAGGGGGGGGGCGCTCGCTCGTCCCCACTCCCATTCCTGACCGGCCGGGTAGCGTGCTTTGGATACGGGTCTGGTATGGATTGTAGGGGGACCCCCTACGTCGATTTTTCGGCGTGGGGGGGTCTCCTTACAACCCATACCAGACCTAAGGGCCTGGTATGCTCCTGGGGGGGGAACCCATGCCGGTTTTGAATTTACAAATCACCGTGGAGTTCTCCCTCGGGAATGCATACCAAATGCCGTCGCTTGAATGGGCCTTCACAAGGTGTGACTAACTTTCCACATTGTAAAACCAGCCCTAGTTTTGCGCAAGCAAATCAGAACTTACGCAGAAATCACAAGGATGAAAAGCTGATGAAAAGCGTTGTGGATCTGCTTAAGTCCTCATTTGCATACTCAAAGCTGCATTTCAATGAGAAATGCCCCCAGTGGCGGATGCGGTATTGCATCCTAAGATCTGACCGTGTAAGTGTCTTACACATGTCAGATTTTCTGCCTAACTTTGGAAAAAGCCTTTTGAGGATCGTTTCCAAAGTTAGGCACAGACTGAACAGCAGTTACGCCTGCGTATCTCTTTTGGGAATCAGGCCCAGGGAGTCTACCTGCCTTAAAGTGTGTTTCCTGAACATAGGCTACATCTGTCCCGGATCGCCTCAAATCGTTCAACAACATTTTCCTTTTCTCTGGGACATTAAGACCCTTAACATTCAAGGAGGTAATCTTCACCTCTTCCATTTTTCTGACAACAACAACAAAAAAAAAAGAAAAAGGAAAAAATAAAAAAATAAAAAAATAAAATAAAAGGTGGGGGGAGAGCACCCCTCCCAAACCTACCTATACGCCCCTTCCTAACCCCTTCTAATCCCTCCCTCCCTTCTAGGCCCAATCGGGCGCGCACCCAAAACTGAGCCACCTGACTGTGACTTCAGTGGGTAAAACCTAATTGGGGGTTTTGGCACAAGATGACAGGGGGGCTCAGACCTAACCTCTTATCCACCCCGGCTCTGAGTTTACTACAATTACCATCTGTAGTCAATCTTCTAAACGTATATATCCACTTTATATTTAAGCCAAATCGCCTTATTACTTTTTATTTATATCCATAAAAAAAAATAAAAAAATAAAAAAAAACGCTCATCAACGCTACCCTATATCATCCTTCCTACTCCATCTCTCGTAGGATCCGGACAATCCACTAAAACTCTAACAACACATATATCTATCTTCTAATCATTGCACATTCATGTTCCTCTGCTCTCTCCCTGGCGGTCACATCTTCCTTACTTCTTCAATTCCCGAAAACGAATCTTTAACGTTTAAAGCAAAGATTCTCTATCAAAATATAAATTTTATTTCGCAAATATAATATCTCATATGGCCCCCCATAAAGAGCGGGCCAAAATACCAAACGGTCTTTGAAAATTTAATTTAAACTGGGAGTACCGCCAGAAGCGTGTTTTGATGTATAATAGCCAAAGTTAGGTAGAGGAACACAAATCTGCCCATCAGTAAGTCTATACAGTATCATTAAAATATAAATTGTCCGATCCCCTATAAACATAGCACACATCCTTGATCAAAATATTATGCCCTACGTTCCCCAAAAAAAACTAAAATAATAATAATAATAATAAACAAAAAAAAGGGGAGGGGGCCAGAAACCACCAAAATAATATCCAGTTATCCTTCACCTAAAGTCATCACCAGTTAATATTACTGTTCCCTCCCTTTCTTTTCCCATTTCTCCCCTTTCCCTTCCCCTTTTTTCTCTTCCCTTAACCCTTGCTTCTTCCCTCTAACCGCCCCTTAAACAACATATAAATGGTCCTTAACGGACATTTTTTCACAAATAGAGGGATTGGGAAGGGACATATAAATCCAACTTTTATTTAAATGAAAAAAAAAATCAAAAAATCCCTCCTGAAAAAAAAGTTGGGACATTTTTTTTTTTTTTTTAAAACAAGAAAAGGGGGGGGGGCAGAAACCTCCAAGATAATATCCAGTTATCCTTCACCTAAATTCATCACCATATACTGTTCCCTCACTTTCTTTTCCCATTTCTTCCCTTTCCCTTCCCCCCTTTTCTCTTCCCTCTCATTGCCCCTTAAACAACATATAAATAGTCCTTAACGGCCATTTTTTCACAAATAGAGGGATTGGGAAGGGACATATAAATCCAACTTTTATTTAAATGAAAAAAAAAAAAAAAAATCGAAAAATCCCTCCTGAAAAAAAAGTTGGGACATGTTTTTTTTTTCTTTTTTTTTCCTTTTGTTTCCAAAAAAGAAAAAGAAAAGGGGGGGCAGAAACCTCCAGGATAATATCCAGTTATCCTTCACCTAAATTCATCACCATATACTGTTCCTTCACTTTCTTTTCCCATTTCTTCTCTTTCCCTTCCCCCTTTTTTTTTTCCCTTAAAGCGGTTGTAAACCGCATAAACTTTTTTTTTTTTCCCAAACATGCAATGCAAAAGGCATAATAGGCTAGTATGCACCGCATACTAGCCTATTATGAAATACTTACCTCGGAACGAGGTGTGTACCACTTACCTGGTCCACGCCGAGCAGGATGTCATCTTGCTCCGGCGTGTCTTCCGGGTATCGCCGCTCCAGCGCTGTGATTCGCGTGCGCGCGGGAGATTTAAAATCGGCAGGGTCCAGCGGATGCCGGTCCTTCAGCCGTGGATTCCCCCCTGCGCATGCGCCGCCCGCATTGCAGGGGGAATATCTCCTAAACCGTGCAGGTTTAGGAGATATTCTCCTTACCTACAGGTAAGCCTTATTATAGGCTTACCTGTAGGTAAAAGTCCAAATAGTGGGTTTACAACCACTTTAACCCTTCCTTCTTCCCTCTTACTGCCCCTTAAACAACATATAAATGGTCCTTAACGGACATTTTTTTTCACAAATAGAGGGATTGGGAAGGGACATATAAATCCAACTTTTATTTAAATGATTTAAAAAAAAAAAAAAAAATCGGAAAATCCCTCCTGAAAAAAAGTTGGGTTATATAAAATTGTTTTTTTTTTTTTTTATCAGGGGTATTCTTCATATTTTCTATCTCACTTCAGATGGACCCAGGTATCTCCCCCCCTTCTTTTTTCTGGGTTGGCGTTTTTTTATCTATAACCACATTTTTTATTCGTTTAGAAAAATTAGGAATAAATTGTAGCCAGTCTGGCACTTCCACAGAATCTACTTCCAAAAATGTAAACAATTCTGGTAAGTCTATGCGTTGTTTAAGAAGGAAGGATTGCTGATTTTTCTTAATTGTTAAAGAAAGCGGGTATCCCCAGCGGTACGTCCCACCACATTTTTTAATGATATCTAATAGGGGGCGTAGTATTGCTCTCCGCTGAAGGGTAGCCCATGAGAGATCAGGCATAATTTTTATTTGGGACCCCTCATATCTTATCTCCCGCGCCTCCCACGATGCCCGGCTAATAGCCTCTTTATCTGAATATCGGTGGAAACAGCAAATCACATCCCTAGGCCTATCTGCATTTACTGAACGTGGACCCAGTGATCTGTGAACTCGTTCGAATTCAAATGTTTGGGATGGGGGAGTAACAATTATTTGAAGACAAATTGAATAAATAGTCTCTTGCAGTTTCTCTATTTCAATTGTTTCTGGGATCCCCTGAACCTCAAATTTTTGCGACGGCTACAGTCCTCAATTTCTTCCAGCTTTAACTGTATGTCATTACACGTCGGTGTATATTGTGTTTGTGTCTGCTCTAAATGTGTAAACCGATTTTCTAGGACACTCAACCGGCTCTCATTAATTTCTAATTTATCCGAAAGTGTTTTTATGTCTCCTCGTACTGCTTCCAAATCTCTCCGATGCGTCTCCTCAACTCTGGTGACCAAAGCTTCCATATCTTCCTCCACTCTAGAGACAAATTGCTCCATATCAGCACGTGTTGGCAATGTTTGTAAATCTGCCCTGGTTGGGAGAGCCAAAAGCAAAGTCCTGATATCAATCTCCTCATCTCCATGTTTCTGCTGTATTATATCTGGGCTCTGATTTACAATTGAGCTTAGACTAGAACTAGGGGAAACACAATCTTCTCCCCCCTCCATTAACCCACTGAATACTGTTAATGTCAATATATTTCTGTCCTGTGCTTTTACTACAGTATCTGCAGTTTCAATGATCTCAGGCAATATCTCTCTGGGTTTGGGGGTCTCTAGTGATAAATCTGTATATTGCAGTGTCTTTCCCTGTTTGCCAAGCCCCACCACCTCGTACCTCTCCTGTATCTCCTGTGTCATGCACAGAGTATCGTACCGCCCACAGCGCTCCTCCGGCTCCCCGGATCTCACAGGCTCTGATGACATTGAAGATCCCTGCCCGCACCTGCGCTCCTGCACGGCAACGGCAGCAGCAGTGGCGGTGGCGGTGTCCTCTGTTGCAGAAGTTGCAGAGGCAGCGGCGGCTGCTGCGACTGCGCGGGTCAAAGGAAAAAACCTTCGGATCTCTGGCTGTTCCACACCTCTCTGCACTCTGACACTGCGGGGTCCAGTCTCCCTCCTCCTCATTCCAGGAATCCAGCAAAGGTAACAGTAACGGTAAACAAAGCACTATAAGCCGTCACACATCCACTTCATTGAGTCCTATTAAAGTCCTGTTGATGGTTATGGCTTTTGTTTTTTAACTGTGACCGGTATGTAGAGTATGAAAGATATGCGAGTTGTACGAGGTATGCACTGCAGAACACACTGAATATGCAGGGTATGCACAGTATACAATGAATGCTTCTGCACAAACCCTCCATCCACCAGCCAGCCAGCAAGTCTCTCATCAGTCTTCTCATCAATCAGTCAGTATCATCAACTTCTCCAGTTTGCCAGGTGGTTTAGGGAGAGGTCTGAGCGTGTGTTACTCTACTCCTTCATCTTGCAACCACACCCCCTGCTCACGAAATTTCTATTGAAAAGCCTGTGGCGTGCAAAACACAACCCAAAAACTTCACCTGGTGCAGGAAAAATGTGCACACACATAAAGAGTGACACAAAAAACTGACGGGTGCATCGTCAATTGGCCCTCCGAAAAGGGCCCAGCTCTGATCCCCGGGGCGTTAGGCTCCTGGCAGGGAAAAGAGTGATCTGTGGTCCATGCAGCCGAAACCACATGGACCCAACATCCTCGGAGGGACTGCCAAAACAGAACCCTCCTCTGTGAGGCTCCCCCGAAGGGAGACCCCATGAGAGCAGGCGAACTAAGCCAGAAGGCCATGTCCACCCACTCCCAAGACTTTCAGAGCAGGCCCGAGGACCAGCACCCTACTCATCACACTAAAAGTGCAGTGCACCAAACAAAAAGACGAAACGTGACAAACGGGGGTAAAATAAAAAAGAAAGTGGGGGAAAAGGAAGGTGGGAAAGGTGAGTGGAAAGTGGCCACCGTGCCTCTGGTCCTAGCCAAAAGGCTCAGCCCTAGAGGCAGGTGTTAAAAAGTGTGTGTGGAGATCAGTGACCTAGGTGTCACACGATGAGTGCCCCTTTCAAACACTTGTGCAATGTATGGCACCCCTGGACTGCCACTTCAGGGGCACTATCTCCACAGGCTTTTTAACGGTCCCTGACCCCCGGTCCGGACCGGCAGCACCCTTCCCAGCCAGGAAGGTAGGAAAAGAGGTTTGGGAGAGCCCACCTAAGCAGGCTACTACCCACAACCCCCAACTCTCCCACCTAATTACATTCGGGACATACTACCCGCCCCTCCCGGCTAAATGAGGAGCAAGGGTTCTCTCCCGAACAACTGACTGGGGCAGACACCACCAAATCCTGGCCAAAGGCCAGGGACCCGGCTCTTCAGCTTCGACCTCATGCCTCTCTGTCCAAATCAGAAGGCTTTCACCTCCACACCAGCAGGCTTAGCGTTCCTAGACTGCCATCCCTTTCCCCCTCGCCGGGTACTGGGGACAGTCAGCATAGCACCACCTACTGGCAACTGATAAGAACAGATACTACACTTGATCTTAGCCAAAAGGCAGAGAAGTTTTTACGGGACTAAAATGCCTATCAAACAGTACATGAGAACCTTACTTCCCCATTTCCTAAACGCAGCGAAAAGTTTGATTCCTGGACAGTGGAAGGATCCTAAGAGCCCTACGGTGAGGAACTGGCTATGTAAAATAAATTATATTTATTATGCAGAACAGCTAAGGTTTATGGGGGAGGAAGGAGAAGGGGGATTCAAACTGAAGTGGCAAGACTGGTTAAAATATAAGCAGACACAGAGATTTGCACAAAGGTTGGTATAGAGCAGGAAGGGCGATAGGCAATGGGAGACATGACACGAGATGGTTGGTCGGAGAGGAGAGGGCGGGTAGGAAAAAAAAAAAAGATTCACTTACCCGTCTGGTGGGAGTAGTATTAGGTGAAAGAGTGAGTGGTGGAGCCAGGGCTAATGCTCGATTAGATTGTGCCGAAAGTAAAAAAGATACAGATGAAGTATCAGATTGTGACAATCGAGAAAGAGAAGATGACCAAACATTGTTCAGTATAGAAGAGCTGATGGGGAACACGACGTGTGATAGTGGAGCCAGTGCGTGAAAGTGATTCCGAAGATGCCGATTTGCGGTCCCCCTTATGCTTTTTGGGGAGGCGATCATGAGACAAGTCCCGATACAAGTCTCGATACAAGTCCCGACCTTCTACTTATCCTCCTACCCATACAGCATCTCATAATGTTCCTAATATGCCTAACATGTCTTCTGTCTCTTCAGCTGTTTCCAGTCAGTCTACGGTCTATCGGGACTTGTCTCATGATCACCTCCCCAAAAAGCGAAAGGGGGACCGCAAATCGACATCTTCGGAATCACTTTCAAGCACTGGCTCCACTATCACACGTTGTGTTCCCATCAACTCTTCTATACTGAACAATGTTCTGTCATCTTCTCTTTCTCGGCTGTCACAATCTGATGCTTCATCTGTATCAGTTTCACTTTCGGCACAATCTAATCGAGCATTAGCCCTGGCTCCACCATTCACTCTTTCACCTAACACTACTCCCACCAGACGGGTAAGTGAATCTAACCGCTCGTCCTTATTTCCACAGACCACTGCTAACCTTGATCCTAAGTTGGCTCCAATTTTTTTAGCCAAATCTCTGGATCATCCTCCTACTCCTGTACCGTTAATGATAGAACCTTAAAGCGGTAGTTCACCCGCAAACATCTTTTTAAGATTAGATTCATGCTCATTTTGTCTAGGGAAATCGGCTAATTTTTTTAAAAACGAAACAGTACTTACCATTTTATAGAGCGATCTTCTCCTCCGCTTCCGGGTATGGTCTTCGGGTCTGGGCATTCCTTCTTGATTGACAGGCTTCCGACAGGTTTCCGACGGTTGCATCTATCGCGTCACGAGTACCCGAAAGAAGCCGAACGTTGGTGCGGCTCTATACGGCGCCTGCGCACCGACGTTCGGCTACTTTCGGAAAATCGTGAAGCGATAGATGCGACCGTCG
Source organism: Rana temporaria (assembly GCF_905171775.1). NCBI lineage: Eukaryota > Metazoa > Chordata > Amphibia > Anura > Ranidae > Rana > Rana temporaria. The sequence goes on along the minus strand of NC_053490.1, from coordinate 113,980,522 downwards.
GAAGCCTGTCGGAAGCCTGTCAATCAAGAAGGAACGCCCAGACCCGAAGACCATACCTGGAAGCGGCGGAGAAGATCGCTCTCTAAAACGGTAAGTACTGCTTTGTTTTTAAAAAAACTAGCCGATTCCCCTAGAAAAAATGAGCATGAATCTAATCTTAAATTTTTTTTTGCGGGTGAACCTCCACTTTAATAATTTCCAAATCAGAGGAAGGATCCGACATTAATCTTTCCTCAACTACTTTAACCAAACATGAAACTGATGTCCTAAAATTGGGCTTAACGTTTTGTCCTTCCATAAGTGGTGTTAAATTTCAAATGATTAAAGATATACATTTATTTGCTCGCAAACTTATGTTTAAAGTTCTTTATGAGAAGTCTCCTAGTGATTCCCAATCTTTGTCTTTTGAACAACGTAAATATGACGCTGATTAAATTCAGGCCATTGAACAATTGATGGAATTATGGGAGGAGGGTCACACAGATGATGATATTTCATTGGCTATAACGCCAGTGGCCTCTGTGTTCCTGAGGTGTCCTTTCCCCCACCTCCATCATACAGACCCAAATCTTCCAATTTTCCACTTCTGACCAAGAATGCCAGCATTTAGTCATTTGTGGAACAAACTACGAAAGAAATAGAGAAACTCGACCTTTCTCATGAAAGGTCGCTGGACAATCTTTCCTACAATCAGAAATCTGCGCTTAAGTCTCTTCAAACGAATAACCAAATTACCATCAAACCAGTGGACAAAGGCGGCAATGTCATAGTCATGAATACCTGCGACTATGAATTGATGTGTCTGAAAATTTTGAAAAACAAAGACTGGTATCGTCCAATATCACAATCTATTATCACCAAATTTAACTTGGAGTATACCTCCTTGATTACAAAAGTCTTTCATAGGGGACTTATCAATAAAGACACTTGGAATTATTAGAACACTCAAGAACCCAAGATATCCACCATGTACGCTCTTCCAAAAGTGCACAAATCTATGACTAACCCTCCGGGTAGACCGATCGTATCCGGTTGTCAAAGTCTTACTGAAAAAGGCCGGTGCTCTGGTGGATAAGTATCTCCACCCCCATGTGACGTCCTTATCGTTCTATATTGAGGATACAATCGATCTATTGCACACGATAGAAGGCACCTGTGTTCCTCCTAACACCTGGCTAGTCGCCATTGACATTGAAAGTTTATACAATGCGATTCCCCATGACAGGGGAATTGAGGTTGTGGGAAACATTATAAAAGACAGGGGTAGTTCTGCACACCCTTATAATGTGTTCATCTTGGAACTTCTCCAATTTATTTTGACACGCAATATTTTCATGTTCGGACTCTCCCACTACCTCCAGGTGCAGGGGGTTGCGATGGGGACGAAATGTGCCCCATCGTATGCCAACCTGTACCTGGGGGGGGTGGGAGAAGGAACTGTTTTCCCGAGATGATAAATCGATGTACCTGTCCCATGTTTTATCTTGGTACAGGTACATCGATGATGTGCTATTGTTATGGTCTGGCAGTAGGGCAGAACTGACTCAGTTCATGACTGTCCTATATGCTAATACCTACAACCTCAAGTTCACTATGGAATGTAGCCAGCAATGCATTAACTTTTTGGACTTAAACATTTCTGTTGATAAAGAGGGTCTTTTATACTCATCTTTATATTGCAAGCCGTCCTCTGGCAATACTATTCTTCACGCATCTAGTGGTCATCCGTACTCTCTCATCAAAAGTATCCCATATAGTCAATATGTAAGACTAAAAAGGAATTGCGCTCGCAATGAGGACTACGAAGAAGCGGCTAAAAGTCTGTACCTTCGTCTCAAAGAAAGAGGCTACAGTCATAGAATTCTAAAAAGAGCCTACAACAGAGCGTCTAAACAGGACCGTAAGGAACTGTTTTTTTTCCACCAAAACTAAAAGTACTTTACAACCCATTCGGGTCATTACACAATACTCCAAACTGCACGACCAATTTAGAGGTATCCTTGACAAATTCTGGCCATTGCTGCTTGCAGATGGTTCAGCTGCTAAATATATTAAAGATCATCCTGAATTCACTTACCGACGCGCCCCTTCATTAACAGATAAGTTGGTCCAAAGTCATCATGACCCTCTTGGTAATAAACAAGAATTACAAACGGGCACCTTTTCTTGTAAGGAATGCAGTATTTGTCCGTTTATCCTTAAAGGTCCTTCAGTCATTCTTCCCAATGGTCTCACACACTCTATTCGTATAAGAGTGTCTTGTCAGACCATTGGAGTTGTTTATTTAGCGAAATGCCAATGTGGTAGTTTTTACGTAGCCAAAACTAAAAGACCTTTCCTTAAACGTATCAAGGACCATGTTGGCCCTATTCACAAACGACTCATGACCACTGCTATCAGTCATCATGTGGGTCGTGAGCATAATTTTGATGCAGACATGATCAAGTTCACTGCCCTCGAACATGTACCTTTACATGTAAGAGGTGGTGCCATTGATCGTGTGCTTCTGCAACTTGAAACCAAATAGATTCAAAATGTAAACGCTACTCGTTACCCTGGCCTCAATGAATATATTAGTTATAAATCCTTTCTTTAAGTGGTGATGAACATTAACGCAATCTGTATCGATCCTTTTGTTGAAGACCTGCTCGCTTCCCCACTTCTATATTCCATCTGGACCTTATGGCATATGGCTCCTCATGTCTTGTACTCTGGAAGTTTAACGTTTTTCTCCCTCCCTGTCCATGTGTTTTTTAATGTTTTTCCCATCTCCTTTCCATTCGCCCCCTTCCCTTATGTGTCTTCCTGTCCCTTAATCCCCCGCCCCCCCCCCTTTTTTCACTGTCCGCTTTCCATTTCCCTCTCCCTTTTGGGGTTGCTGTATTTGTTTCATATTTTATGGTTGTTTCTAAACTATGTATAATATATAAAAATATATATATTGAAATGTATTCCAATGAAATGTCAGTTAACTGTTCATAATGAGTATAAATATAATTTAAAAAAAATTCTCTTTTTATTTGTTTAGGAACTTCTTTGTTGCACTGTTGCCCCCTATGGTATGGGAAGCCACCTCATTTGTCCTTTTTTTTTTACCCCTCCCGTGCATCTGAGGCCTCCCATAAGCCCTCTTGCGGGGGGGTTTTGGACTTTCTTGCCTGAATTTTTGGTACATAGACAGAAAAATATATCATCACTTTTCTGCCTATGCATTTTTTGCTGTGACCACTGGGGGCTCTGCTCTGTCGTATGGACACCCAAGGGCTTCCTTGTGAATTGCCCGTCTTTTGTCTCTGCATGTTTTTTTGCCCTTTCTTCATCCTTTTTTACCCTCTTCCTTTTTGCCTCTTCTCCATTGATGTTTGGTTCCCTTTTGTTTCACCTGAACCCCCTGCATTTGACGGCTCTATGAGCCGCCAGCCAATCGCGTCATCACTGACGTGATATTGGAGTTTGGCATCTTGTGGACTGTAAGCAATCAGGCCGGTCTTCTGCTGGTGCATGCGCAGGAGCGCCATCTGTGTCCACGCACGCCCGGTGACATCAGACGCACTGGACGTGGCTGGGGAGATAAAAACGCTGCTAGCTGGTCCCCCTGTCAGGAGTGGACAAGGGGACAGCTTTACATTAAGCAATGCTGCATTAGGTAGGGCTATACTTGGTTATTTGCTCTGGATTATTGGGCTCTTCCACCATTTTGGGACACTAAACTTTTCTCTCCCCAATTAAGCCTTATTTTTATTTTTTATTTTTATTTCAGTTAAATTCCCTTTTTCCCCGTTTAACTTTCTCTTTCGGGGCATTAGTTTATTTTGCTGACAATGCACTCTGATTGGCATATGATTGAAATATATATACTTATACACTGTCTCAGAATTAATGTACACATTATATATATTTTTTTTTACTCAGTGAGATGCTATGTGCTGTTAAGCTTGCCCAGTACATTTAAATTAAATATTCTTTTCATCCCTAAATATTCGTTTTCTTCAAGGTTTCTCTGACCGGTATACTTGTTACCTGTCTGTGGTTTTAATTTTTAAACCACAGGCCTCTTTTTGCTGTCTCCGCAAGCCCTTACAACTAGTATACAAAGTAAGCCCTGTTTAATTAAACTTGGTGTGTATGTGCAATCTATATAACTTTGGAACATAGCAGTAATTAGGCTTCTTTTGTTCCCTTTAGCTGGGTTTTTTCTCCCTGCGATTGAGCTTTGGTTCCCCCCTTTTAACAGCTTAAGATTTGGACCAGGGCTCTACGCCCATTGTGCTGGAGTCCTGCTTTGGTTCCTTATTTCTGGCAGGATTGAGGTGGTTCCTATTTGGGGGGACATGTCAGCTTTTTTGTCCTTATCTATATGATGTCAATATGCTATATGTCAATGTTCATATATAGATGTATGTTTGATTTATATTTTGTTACTCTCTATTTCAATAGAGCTGGTTGCCTACTTTCTGGTTATTGTGTAACCCCTGATGAAGCCATTTTTGGTGAAATATATTGGGAAATAACATCTCACTTGACCGTCAGCATATTTCATATTGGGACTTCCAGCGACCCAGAAAAAAAAACATGTCTGTAACAAAACATATATGTTTTTAATATTTTGTTTGTCATGTGATCTTTATAATTCATGATATTTTAAATAAACAATTAAAATTATGGTTATGTTACTATTTTATTTAGCACCGTTATAATCCCACTATTCTCTCCTTTTGTATATTACCTTATTGGGATGAGGTGTGTTTTCTTGTTTCTACTTGTGAAACTACATGGATCGGCTCTATCTTTTGAATCCTTCACTTTATTTTGCTTGTAGCCACTGACAGGTCAACTTGGTCTTGTGTTTTGGATCATTGTCATGTTGGAATGTCCAAGTACGTCCCATGCGCAGCTTCCTAGCTGATGAATGCAAATGTTCCTCCAGTTTTTTTTTTTATAACATACTGCATTCATCTTGCCATCAATTTTGACCAAATTTCCTGTGCCTTTGTAGCTCACACATCCCCAAAACAACAGCGATTCACCTCCGTGTTTGACAGTAGGAATGATGTACCTTTCATTAAAGGCCTTGTTGACTCCTCTCCAAATGTAGCGTTTATGGTTGTGGCCAAAAAGCTAAATTTTGATCTCATCACTCCAAATGACTTGGTGCCAGAAGGTTTGAGGCTTGTCTCTGTGCTGTTTGGCATATTATAAGCAGGATACGTTGTGGCATTTGCATAGTAATGGCTTTCTTCTGGCAATTCGACCATGCAGCCCATCTTTCTTCAAGTGCCTCCTTATTTTGCATCTTGAAACAGCCACACCACATGTTTTCAGAGAGTCCTGTATTTCATCTGAAGTTATTTGTGAGTTTTTCTTTACATCCCAAACAATTTTCTGGCAGTTGTGGCTGAAATTTTTGTTGGTCTACCTGACCATAGTTTGGTTTCAACCAAATTCTTAATTTTCCACTTCTTGATTAGAGTCTGAACATTGCTGATTGGCATTCTCAATTTATTGGATATATTTTTATATCCCTTTCCTGTTTTATACAGTTCAACTACCTTTTCCCACAGATCCTTTGACACTTATTTTGCTTTCCCCATGACTCAGAATCCAGAAACTTCAGTGCAGCACTGTATGAAAGATGCAAGGGTCTGTCAGGAGTCCAGAAACTCATTGGCCTTTTATATACACACACACCAATTACAAGCAAACAGATCACAGGTGAGGATGGTTACCTTCAATAGTCATTCAAAGCCCTTTGTGGCAACTTGTGTGCATGTTATCAGGCCAAAATCACCAGGGTATGTAAACTTTTGATCAGAGTCCTTTGGGTAATTTCTGTTGCGAGTATGATTTAAAAAGAGTAAATACAGTTAATTGATAATAAATGGCTTGAGCCAAACACTATGAGTGAAAGAAAAGTTTTTGTGTTATCATTCATATTCTCTGCAAAATGGCCAAGAAATCATAAATTTTGCCAGGGTATGTAAATTTATGAGCACAACTTAACATGAGCTGACAATCAATGGCATCATATTCCACGCACTGAAGGCAGAATTTTTTTTTTTTACCCTAATGCATTTTTTGAATTAAGGTAAAAAAACTTTTGTGCACAGGATCCCCCCATACTTACCCAAGTCTGAACTCAATACAGCACTGTACGTGGTGAGAGCAGTAGCTTTCTCCACTCTCTCCCTCCTCACAGAACAGAGAGGCAGCAGTGGGAGCCATGCTTTTACATTTCTTTCTACATGGACAGCTATGCCCCTCAAATAAGTGGTGAGAGGCAGCTGCAGAAGTAGGGATTGTTTCCCTGTTAGTTGGAATCTGGTTGCACTTGATGAGAGTGGACAATATTATTTCTACGCTTCCACTACAATCAGGCTTCCGCCCATGCCATGGTACAGAAACGGCACTTCTCAAAATATGGGATGACGCCCTCGAAGCAGCAGATGACAGAGAATCATGTCTCCTGGTGCTGCTGGAACTCAGTGCAGCATTCGATACAGTAGATCACAAATCTCTACTCATTCGTCTTAAAGAAGTAGCCGGATTCACAGACTCAGACCTACCCTGGTTCGCATCATTCCTAGAAAATCGTTCAGACAGTGAAACTAGGAGCCTTCACCTCGGAAACAGGCACCATTTCCTGCAGAGTCCCTCAAGGATCACCCCTGTCAGCAGTGCTTTTCTACCTCCACCCACTCCTCAAAATCATGAGCGAACAGGACCTGTGCTACCACTCCTACACTGATGACACTCAACTTTACTTTCGCATCACCAAAAAAAAAAATGACCAATATCACGGATTAGAAAAATGCCTCGCATTGATCGATGATTGGATGACTGAGAGCTCCCTCAAACTCAATGGATCCAAAACAGAACTTCTTCTCCTCCAGGCAAACCAAAAAACAAAAGCTAGGACCTCATTGACAACACCCATCATCTTTGGACAGATCATCACCCCAAGCATCAAAAGCCTCTGAGTCATCTTTGACTCAGAGATGTCGATGGATGCATAAATAGGATCAGTAGTCAGCGGATCCCACTATCATCTCCGCCTACTGCGTAGACTTACCTGCTTCATCCCGGAAGAGGATACAGCGGTAGTAGTCGGAACAATCATCAATTCTCGACTCGACTACGCAAACTCCCTCTACTTAGGACTACCTAAATTTGCGCCTACAAGTCGTCCAGAACATGGCAACCCTACTTATACATCCACTGCTCTACTGACACCCTCAACTGTTTGACTGACACATATATACATACTAGGGTTGTCCTGATACCGATACTAGTATCGGTATCGGGACAGAGCATTTGACCGAGTACTTCACCCGATATCTGGGCAGTCAGAGTAATCAGTGCTTGGAACTCCCCCCCCCCCCCGCACTGATCACCCTGACTGCCCAGGTATCGGGTGAAGCATCAGTATCAGTCTGACAGCCGTTCCTTTCTCAGCCCCGCCCCCCCTGCGGCTTTCAGCAGTGATCGGTGCTTCTCTCCCAAACACTTCCACCGCTGACTGTCCTCGATCCTCCTCCAGTCACCATCAGTTCTGCTGTCCTATCGCACCATAGCCCCCAACAGGGCTGATAAAAACAAAAACAAATTATTGCAATAAATAATATTTAAAAAAAATATATAATAATAATAATTAATTAAAAAAAACACTGACACTGTATGTATATGTAGGTGTTTTTCTTACCAGTGTCCTTCTCACCGGGCCTATTCGGAACAACAATCTCATAGGAGTTTTGCTCTGCTTCTGACAAAAACCAGTGGCTGATATTCAGCAAATATTCCACTGTCTCATCGTTCGAAAAACAACAGAAACTTCCTCAGACTCCGATGGCATTGCAACAATGTCAGTGATGAAGTCATCGACTACCGAATGAAAGTACGTGTTTTCAGTAATAGCCCTTTTCATGCTGTAGCAATTTATGGGTTGAGAAGAACAGCTCAAAAAGGTGAAAAAGAGTTCAGATCTGATGCATGTGAAATTGTGTAAAATAATTTCTACATAGATGATGGGCTCAAATCTCTGCCTACAAAGAAAGAAGCAATTGATTTTCTCAAGAGAACTTAGGATATGCTTGCCACTGCCAACCTCAGGCTTCATAATATTGTCTCTAACAATGACAAGGTAATGAAAACATTTCCTTCAGATGACCATGCTGTCAGTGTAAAGGCATTCAAACTAGGAACAGATCTTTCCATTAGGCAACGTATCCTCAGATTGCTTTGGGACACCAAACAAGACACATTCATGTTTCAAGTATCAACTTGTGACAAGCCCTTCATGTAACAAGGAGTTTTGTCTGCTGTGAACAAAAAAGATGGGAATCGTGGAACGAGTCCCTTAAAGCACTAGAACAACTTCAGATACCATGCTCTTATTTCTGCATCCATAATAAACACCACCAGAAGAGAGACCATTGTTTTTTTAAATGCTTCCATTGAAGCAATAACTGCAGTAGCCTCCCTTAAACTTATAGATGCAAGAGACAAAGTAAGTGTGGGTTTTGTCTTTTGGTAAGGCCAAACCGACCGCAAAACTAGCACATAAAATTCCAAGGCTTGAACTCCGTGCAGCCATGTTAACCGTTTTGCTTAGTAAATGTAAAACCGTCTTGGAAATAGACTCTATTCACTTTAACATAGACAGCAAGATAGTGTTGGGATACATACACAACCAAACACATAGTTGCCAACATTTGAAAAAAAATTCCAGGGACACTTTGCAGCACAGCTATTAATTAATTACCACACTCACTTCCCCGAAGCTCCACCCACTCCGCAGTATGTACAGGAGAGGAGGAGTGCAGAGGGTATGATGGGGGCAGTATGTACAGGAGAGGAGGAGGAGTGCAGAGGGTATGATGGGGACAGTATGTACAGGAGAGGAGGAGGAGTGCAGAGGGTATGATGGGGGCAGTATGTACAGGAGAGGAGGAGGAGTGCAGAGGGTATGATGGGGGCAGTATGTACAGGAGAGGAGGAGGAGTGCAGAGGGTATGATGGGGACAGGATGTACAGGAGAGGAGGAGGAGTGCAGAGGGTATAATGGGGGCAGTATGTACAGGAGAGGAGGAGGAGTGCAGAGGGTATGATGGGGGCAGTATGTACAGGAGAGGAGGAGGAGTGCAGAGGGTATGATGGGGGCAGTATGTACAGGAGAGGAGGAGGAGTGCAGAGGGTATGATGGGGGCAGTATGTACAGGAGAGGAGGAGGAGTGCAGAGGGTATGATGGGGGCAGTATGTACAGGAGAGGAGGAGGAGTGCAGAGGGTATGCTGGGGCAGTATGTACAGGAGAGGAGGAGGAGGAGTGCAGAGGGTATGCTGGGGCAGTATGTACAGGAGAGGAGGAGGAGTGCAGAGGGTATGCTGGGGCAGTATGTACAGGAGAGGAGGAGGAGTGCAGAGGGTATGCTGGGGCAGTATGTACAGGAGAGGAGGAGGAGTGCAGAGGGTATGATGGGGGCAGTATGTACAGGAGAGGAGGAGGAGTGCAGAGGGTATGATGGGGGCAGTATGTACAGGAGAGGAGAAGGAGTGCAGAAGGTATGCTGGGGCAGTATGTACAGGAGAGGAGGAGTGCAGAGGGTATGATGGGGCAGTATGTACAGGAGAGGAGGAGGAGGAGGAGGAGGAGTGCAGAGGGTATGCTGGGGCAGTATGTACAGGAGAGGAGGAGGAGTGCAGAGGGTATGCTGGGGCAGTATGTACAGGAGAGGAGGAGTGCAGAGGGTATGATTGGGCAGTATGTACAGGAGAGGAGGAGGAGGAGTGCAGAGGGTATGCTGGGGCAGTATGTACAGGAGAGGAGGAGGAGTGCAGAGGGTATGCTGGGGCAGTATGTACAGGAGAGGAGGAGGAGTGCAGAGGGTATGCTGGGACAGTATGTACAGGAGAGGAGGAGTGCAGAGGGTATGATGGGGCAGTATGTACAGGAGAGGAGGAGGAGGAGTGCAGAGGGTATGCTGGGGCAGTATGTACAGGAGAGGAGGAGGAGTGCAGAGGGTATGCTGGGGCAGTATGTACAGGAGAGGAGGAGGAGTGCAGAGGGTATGCTGGGGCAGTATGTACAGGAGAGGAGGAGGAGTGCAGAGGGTATGCTGGGGCAGTATGTACAGGAGAGGAGGAGGAGTGCAGAGGGTATGCTGGGGCAGTATGTACAGGAGAGGAGGAGGAGTGCAGAGGGTATGCTGGGGCAGTATGTACAGGAGAGGAGGAGGAGTGCAGAGGGTATGCTGGGGCAGTATGTACAGGAGAGGAGGAGTGCAGAGGGTATGATGGGCACAGTTAGTACAGGAGAGGAGGTTGAAGGGTATGGCGGTGGCAGTATGGGGAGGGATTTCTTGTGGTGTCTATGGGGTAATCAGAAAGTGATGTTGGGAAGATAAGGGAAGGAAAGTGACCATGGAATGATGTCCCTCAGCTGGGGGGGGGGGTAGGAAGCAGCTTGGAGTGATGTCTGTATGATGTGATCTGGGGGTGATGCAACCTGGGGGCAGTATGTACAGGAGAGGGGGACTGAGAAGTGGTCAGATAGCGATAATGGTCAGATATAATAAAAAAAAAAAACTCATCCACTAAAAACATTGAAAACAATGAATCCTACAACAGTACTAGATGTAAGTACAGATCTATGTAATCCAGTTTATAGCACTCTGTATCCAATCCAATTGCTCAGAGGAGATAATGTGGAGTCATTTATAGCCATTCATGTAACCTGTGTGTGTATGTGGTGAGTTCACACTTCTGATTGTACATGTATCCAGGTTCTGAGTCTGTACAATGAGAAGTGTGAACTCACCACATACACACACAGGTTACATGAATGGCTATAAATGACTCCACATTATCTAGTCTGAGCAATTGGATTGGATGATGTTTGCACAGACTGTTCATGCTTAGAAGTGATTTGTCAAAATGTGTTTGGGCTGCAGACCTCACCCTGCCCCCCTCCCCCACACTCAAACTCACTATCTCCCCCGATTCTTCTCCTAAGAAAAAATCTCCTTGAAAGTGTGTACTACTATCCACCCTAGGAAACTTCCCACAGAAAAGTTCAGCTCACTCACCTCCTCCCTTCCTCCGGCCAGCCGACAGGAGCTACAGTGAGCTCCGCCTCCCAGGTCTCACAGCACACCGCGCTGCTGATTGGAGGGGGAGGCTGAGTCAGAGATAACAAGAACCCCGCACAGCACGAGACTGGAAGGAGGGGAGGGGACAGAAAGGAGCTTTGCATCCCAAACACACAGCGCAGGCTCAGGTCCCTGCTGAGACCCAGAAGCCGCACCTGCCTTCCCCAATAAGTCCCGGCAGGCTAAATTAGCTGGGACTAGGTCCTATTTGACGGGACTGTCCCTTTAAAAACGGGACAGTTGGCAAGTATGCCAAACAAAACAGTTCTATGTATATGTCATGTGATAGTACAAGGTTCTGTCACTGTGGAACTGATCAGCAAAAGGACAGAGGGTGCAGAACTAGGGAGCATTTGTTTTGAGTGGATAAAACTGCTGCTGCTTTTCTCCAGGTTTTGGTATTCCTGGATGGGGCTCCGTAGTTTGAAGATTCCATATTGAGTGGGATGGAATCTCCAACTGGGTTTTGTGGAGGACCAGCAGGGTGTGGGCTCAGGTGCACATATGCCTTTTAATGGAGGTTTGGAAATACCTCAGGGCTCCACCCAATGCTGTATCCTGGCTTAGGCCGACAAAGCCCAGGCCTAGGGCAGCACTTTGCAGGAGAGCAGCACGGGTAGAGTCCCCGCTGGCTTGCGCTACACTCTTAGTGTAGTGCCAGTCTTATGGGTCAGACTGGGCTGAGAGGCAAATTAGTCTAGCGCCCCATAAAGTGGCCGCACTGATTCTGGTATGTGGGCGGCAGGCATTCCGCAACTGTGGGGGGGAGCTGCTTCTAATTTTGACTGTTCTATCATCCTGGACCACTAACCTTCCTCACTGTGCAATATGTTTTCTGCTGCACCATTGGCATGGTTATATCTTCTTAGTCCTCTCCATAAAATGATCAGAAACTTGTGCTTAAAGTAGAACTATAGGCAACACTTTTATTTTTCATTTTGGATAGAGTAAGGGAGGGTTATAGTTCCTGCCAGTTTATTTTTTACCATCCCTGTCCCATTGCAGAGATTTCCCTTCACTTCCTGCCGCATAGCTACACAGGGAGAGATGAAATTTGTGGAAATTAAGGGAATCCATTGCCCCCCCCCACCCCCTCAGAACGAGTGTCCCCACTCAAACATTTCAGGGCGGGTCTTAAACAGCAAGGGGTGTGGCCTTGACAGGAAGGGGTGGGCCATATTTAAATTAGGGGGTGCACCAGTTTAGTCAGGCCTAGAGCAGCACAAAACCTAAATGCACTACTGGCTCCACCCAAGAGAGACAGCATGTATCTTACAGGAGTCAGAGAGGCTGCATGTGGCAGCCAGAGCATGATTTTCTGATTGTCTGTAACATTGTCAGAAACATTGTTTGGTGACACCACTGTTGTAGGGGGCACTGAACACCAATGTTGTAGGGGCGCTGACAACTGAATACCAAGAATTATAAGGTGTGCTCCCTTGTTTGTGAACAATGGGTGTGTTTCTCATTGCACTAAATATTAGGTGTGGCTTAAAGTAATGAGGTTAAATATAGTCTGAGTTGACTTCCATAGTATAGAATGAGACAGTATTGAATAGGGAATGTACTACACTGGAGGTACATTGGAGGAGATGGAGCACAACATTAGGTGTTAAAGCACCTGTTCAGAGGGCAACTTACTTACTACTGACTTCTGCATCACTTACTACTGACCTTTGAACACTGTTGGGTTGATTTACTAAAGGCAAATCCACTTTGCACTACAAGTGCACTTGGAAGTGCAGTCACTTTAGATCTGAGGGTAAAATAAGGGGGAAGCTCTACTGATTTTAGCATCTGATCATGTACAAGCAAAACATTTTTTTCCTTGCATGTCCCCATCAGATCTTCAGAGACTGCACTTCCAAGGGCACATGTAGTGCCAGGTGGATTTTCCTTTAGTAAATAAACCCCTGTGTTACTCACTACTTACCTATGAATGCTGTGTCACTTACTACTGACCTCTGCATCACTTACTACTGACCTCTGAATGTTGCGTCACTCGCTACTGACCTCTGTCACTTACTACTGACCTCTGAGCCACTTTACTACTGATTTCTGAACACTATCACTTACTACAGAGTTCAGGGATCGGTAGCAATAGATGCCAAGTTCAGGGATCAGGAGTAAATGATGCAGAGTTTAGAGGTCAGTAGTGGTGCAGAGTGCAGTAGTAAGTGTCTCAAAGTACAGTCAAACAACCCGCTTTTGCTCAGCTTACTCCTTACAGTTCTCCCTCTACCTGGACTTATCACAGTACTCCCTGAACCTTCAGCTCTCCTCCTTCTTGCCCCTGGTCCAGTAAGTGGGGATAAGGTCCAACAGACAATTGCAGCCCTACTACAGGGACCTGTGCCCTACCCCTAGCTGGTCTTCAGCTCCTGCCCTCTGGCATAAACAAACACAAAATAGATATTGTAACGAAACCCCAAATGGGACAGGGGTTAACACAGTTTCCGATATTCCATTCCAAGCCCAAGACAGCTTATCGACACTCCACAATCCAGCGACACGACCCATACGGAAACCCCCCCCCCCCCCAGAAACGAGACACACAGCTCTGTTCTCTGGTTCAACAGGAATAGACACTTTAATGAGAAACTCAGGCTCTTTATATACAGTCAGCAACCAAATATGAACAATGACTCAACTCGACCCACAACATTACACAATGGTTTCTAATACCTCCAATACACATCTTTTAGGTAGACATCATGACTCTGGCTTATCTCACCTGCTATACAATACACATTCCTTTAGTAGACATAATTTACAGGAGCTAATTAACTACAGCTGACAAGTCAGACGTCTGACCTTTAGACTGTGCTAACTCACAACACACATCTATCATCAATAGAACTTTCACACAATACAGTGTCAATTAGCATACCACCATGAAAGGTTCTTGGGAGCCATACTAAGGTTAATTTACATTACAGTAGCAGACGATATTAACACCTTAACAGTCTGTGTTCCCACATTGAATGAGTCACTCTTTTAATTGACCTGTTGGGTTCAGAATCAACAACCTGTAAATAGTTCTTGCAGATATTCTTGAATACATTGTGGGTTACAGACCCATGTTAAAGCAATCCAACCTATGTCCATTATTTCCTGGCTCAATCTGTGCCCAAAAGTGACTCCCGTTACAGATATTAAGGCCCCATTCACACCTCCGCGACAAAACGCCGGACGCTCGTGCCGCTGGAGGGGAGAATTCCCATTGCTGTCTATGAGACAGGCGGCATTGGCGTTCGGCCATACAAAGCAATGGGAAGGCTTTGTTAAAAAAAAAAAAAAAAAAAGTTACACACTCGTGGCAAAATACGCGGCGTATCTTGTCGCGGAGGTGTGAATGCAGCCTAACACTGCTGCAGCTGCTCGTGACAAGCACAACTGCAGTTGAGACACAAAAGTTTAAAATTAATGGCATTTCCCTAACTTCTTGTTGTGCAATGTGTGATGGCACCCACTGGGGTAATATTGGTTTATACACAGCTGCTATTTAAGGATTGTTACAGAGCTGTGACATTGAAAAGGAGACAATAAGTAGCTCACAACAGCCTCTATTCTCAGGTGCTGTTAGCAAGAGGAATGATGTATGCCAATTTAATTGAAACTGCAGGGCAAGACATGGGTTTAGTTAAAAGACATTTGTAGTTGCGGGTATGATTTGGATGATGCATTGTGGACACCCAGTGATCAGAGCTCTATTGTGTTCACATCTGTGAAATTAATACTGATGATTTGTCATCATTCCCTGTGCAAAAACAGGGCTATTATCTTCATGATCATTAGTAATGTATACTAATATATAAATATTTTGTAATTATCTACATACCCATGATCTATATTTTGCTGTACACACCCCTCTCTAGTCTTCTTGGCATTAACAAACATTTAGAGTAATTATACTCCTACGCTGCATCTGCATGAATTCCCAAGTAAGCAAGAGATTTGGCAGTTATACATAAAACATGTCATATTTTAGTATCTAAAATTCTTTGTTCCCCTGTGTTCAAGTGTGTAAATTTTTCTTGCTAGTGAAAGCAAAAGCACAGACACAATAAAATGTTGCTTGCATGTAACTCTATGACATATTCATAAAAGCTGTGCAAAGAACAATAGTGATTTGTAAAAAAAAACACAGTAGCTTAAAGCAAACAATTGGAACTTATCTTTTAAATCATGTGTTAAGAGCTCATCAACTTAAATCGGTTACTGCGCTTTGTGCATCAGTTCAGATTTTCAACCTTCTTTTCAGTCAAGGCACCATTTAGAACTATACCCTATCCCAGGGCATACCAATCTGAGGGCTCGTTCACACCAGGGGGTGCATCCGAGCACACTCTTGTTTGTGTGCATGCGCACGTCGTATTTTTTTCTATAGGGAGCAAACGTCAATGCATTTCAGTACATTTTTTGTGCTGAAAGAAAGTGTGCGATTTCCCACTTGTTACCTTACTGCACCTGGTGTGAACAAGCCTTTAAATGTAGTCTGTGAGGCAGAGTTCCATGATCTTAGGTTGTAACTCTTCTCCCTTCAAATTCCCCATTCTAGCACAAATTCCGCCTTCTAGCACAAATCCCTGCCTCCTAGCACACCTCCTGAATTCCCCCTTCTAGCATAAATCAGACTGGGACTCAGACTGGGATGTGGCTTTGGCACCCCTGAAGACTCTTTGTGACACCTCAGGGTGTCTATAAGTGCACCCTTCACCAGTCTTAAAGTTATGTAATTGAATAAAAACTTTTTATGTGATGAGTACACAGTACTTGAAATAAAGTATTGTTCACTGATTTGTATGACATTATGGTCAATGAGCAGCCCATTGGTCAATGCAGTCTCACAGACCCCATACTGTCTGAATTTCAACGTTTAGGAAAATAAACCTCTTGTCTACACACTACTAAAGCATTTTTTTTCATTTTTGTGCACATGGTAAAATAGGCATTTTTTTGTTAGCAATTTCTATATCCCGAGCATGCTAAAAAAAGCTGCCTCCTTGCCTACACTAGCCAAGGAATGACAGCTGTGATCCTGAAGTGATGTAATACATGTTGCCTCCAAGGTCATTCATTGCAAGAGGCTTTAAGGAATGGATGTTCCCTGAATTCCTCTTGCTGTAACCAGGAAAGTAATTTCTTACGGTCCTGGGCCCCCCAGTAGAAAGGGAGAGCCCGGGAACCATGGTGGTTTCTGCTAGCAGGGTGGGGTCAGATGCCCCATTGAGAGCCCTGTAAAAGTAGCTCTAGAGCTGTCCAGTCACTTTTATCAGAAAGTTCATATTAAGCTCACAGCTGCAGCAGTTTAAAAACGCACCTTGGTAGCTCCTGGCCAGACATTGTCAGGGAAGCTAGTAGACCAGACTGTGTGACTGCATAGAGGAGACCAGAAACGCATATAAGTGAAAGAAAAAGGTATTTATTAAAAAGGTGACAAACAAGTGAAAACAACCAGTGCACAACCCACAACAAATAATATATATACAAATGCAGGGGAGATACCGTAAACGTAACAAGCCAGGTCGAGGTCATACACCAGGGGATACCAGCAGGATGGGGGACAAGGAGCCAGACGGACAGGGAGAGCAAGGATGGATAGGCTTACAGACGGGACAGGTCCAGGAAGGGCTTGGGATAAGGATCAGATCGGATCAAGTTGGGTCAGAAGCAGGCTCAGGGTCAGGATTTCAGGGTCAGGAAGATAGATAGATACCAAGGCGAGGTGATCTTGTACTCGCCGGGTATAAGTAGAGGTGTCAGTGATTAGGTTCTAGCTGTACGCTCCACACTGCCAGGATCCATCCGCTGGTGGAGACCAGTACTGCGTCCCAAAGATGATATAACACCAGCAGGGAGAATTTCTCCTGACAGTTCCAAACTGCCAGGAGACACCTGCTGGTGAACCGCAGTACTGCGAGCCAAACAAAAATAATAAATATCACCAGCGGATGGAATCTTTCCTGACAGACTTACTGGGAATAAGCAGCTGACAAAGAAAGGGTACCTGATGTCCTGAGGCTGGTCAGGCAGTAGACAACAGCTGATAGTGGAATCCTGGGACAGTCCAAGGTCATGGCAGTTCTGATGTCCAGGGCTGGTAGCAAAAAAGCATGGTCCTTTTAACAATCTATAGTCAAGTTCAGGTGGTAATCAAAAGACCGGGTACAAGGCAAAGACCAGCAACAAAGGAATCCAAGATAATAGCATATCTAGGTCAGTCAAAGGAAAAGAAACAGACATTGATCCAGGAAGCTTACAGAATCGTAAGCATAGAGCCACAGGCTGATAGGGTTTAATAAGGCACTTTCTGCACCAAGAACCAATACAACTAGGAAGCAAGTGGCCAGACTTGTTAGTCCGCAGCTGATAGGAGCAGTTAGCAGTCTAATAAGATGTTTTAACTGACAGGAGACACTCTAGCCACCCTCTCTCATATTTGGGAGATATGCTCTACCGCTGTTTTGTGCGGTGAGGTTTTTAATTTCTGCAGTCTCCTTTACTAGATCAAGCAACCCCGGGGTCTTTGCCTATACACTAGCTGGAATTAATAGAAGCTGGTGGATGCTTGTGGAACCTCCCAGGTGGCAAACAGGACAGGCACCAAGATATCCCAATCCTTCCCGCCCTTCTGGACCCCTCTTTTTAACTTTGATTTCAGGGTTTTATTAAACCTCTCAATGAGGCCATCTGTCTGCAGAGGATAGACAGACTTCCGCAACTGCTTAATGTGAAGCAGTTTGCACAAGTCCGCCATCACCTTGAATATAAAAGGAGTACCCTGGTCCATTAGTATCTCTTTGGGGAACCCAGTTCTTGAAAACATTTGAAACAACTCCTGGGCAATGGCCTTAGGAAGTTTTCCTTAAAGGGACCACATCTGGAAACCTAGTTGCATAATCCATGACTAATAATATATATTGGTGTCCCCTTTCTGACCTTACTAAGGGCCCCACGAGATCCATATGTCACCTCAATTATGGTCAAGGGTACCAGGGGATTTCTGTAGTGTGACACCAGGCAGTTAACTGGCAAGTGGAGCAGGACGCATTCTTTTCAGCCCCCTGGTGTCCTACCAGTGGGTCGTTGTGGGCTAGATCAAAAAGCATTAGCCTATGTCTGGGAAACCAACAATTGCTCTACAGATCCCCTCGGCTTTCAGTCACTCAATAAAGCAAGTCTCCATTAAATGCAAGATGAGGAAAACTTTGATCTGCACCAGGCATTTGTGGGACCCCACTAATGACAGAAACCTGCTCTCGAGCATTGACCAAAGTAAAACTTCTTCTTCTGTAAAACTGCATAAGTTTTATGATGTTTGCAAGTCCTATGTATTTTTGTACATGCATATATTAATAAAATACTGTTGTAATGTTTTAACCCATCTGTCTTTGCCCTAAAAAATACCATTTGAGGGTCCACTGGTCATAATTTGTAATATTTAGCAATGTGAGCTTGACACAGTTTCCCCAATTAATAGCAAATCCAATTGATTAACCAAAGTAGGATCCTTTAATTGGTGGTGCCAAAGGCACCTCTGGTAACCTCCAAGTCCAGGTGCACTGGCCCTCCATCTTCCTTTACCAGGATCTGCAATGGTGTAAGTTCCCCCTCATTTATCCCCAGCACAACCTGCACCGCAGAGAGTCCCCCCCAGAGGTCAGCTTAGTCTTGAGACCTGGAAAATGAACATTATCATTCACATCAGCACTACTTGCAATGTAATTTCTGGGTGGTCCTGGACTAGACCTCAAAATTCGGTCCTGAAAGGCCCAGTGTCCCCCAGATCTCTTGGCTGTATAGGAAGTCTATTTTGTACCTTTTTGCAAAGTTCAAGGAACAATGGACAGTACCAACCCGCTATGATATCTTGTATCAAACTTTTTATCACCCCAACTTCTTGTGTCACTGAGGTACAGCCAAAGGCAATGGTCACTGGAATCAGCGGGTACTCCCTGGTGTCCCTATGGATACATAATACTCGGAGAGTCTTGCCTACCGGATCGAGTCTCCCAATGACCCTGGCGTGTATCAGCGTCATCATGCTGGGCAGTCCAGCAGAGCCTTGGCAGGAAAATAGTTCACCCATACTTCGCATTCAAACTGACCTGCAGCCAGATCAAGATGGGTGGCATATGCTCATTAGACATAAAACAAGTTCTCCTGCTAGCCCCACATTCCATGTGCTCCTGTTGAAGTGGGCACTGTGCCCGAGTATTTCCCCTGGATTGGCAATGCCAACACTGTTTTTCTCTCATTCTTTTGACAGGGACCAACCGTGATTCTGGAGAAGTTGAGGCAGGTATGCTGGTTCCAGGGTCTAGCGAGGTACCACAGCTGGCCTTGCTGCCCTTGGTGTGGGTTGCCGATGCTTGGCAGGCCCAAGCAAGTGCCCCACCACTGTGTATCTTTTGACCAATGCCACCAGCTGGCCTGCGGTTGCAGGGTCTCCATGGTTTACCCAACGCTGCAGGTCATCTGGCAGGGACCTCAGGTACCGGTCCATCACCACCCTTTCCATCATTTGAGGGCATGTTAACTTTTCTGGTTGCAGACATTCTTGACCAGCTGCACTAGCTCATGCATCTGGGCACTTGGTGGCCAGTCAGATTGGTGGCTCCAGATGTGCATCCTCTGAGCCCGGACTGCCATAGTCACCCCCAGGCGGTCCAGGATTTCTTCCTTCAGCCACTCATAATCCTTGATGTGTTCAGTTAGCAGGTCAAAGTAGGCCAAAGTAGAGCACCCCTCTCTCTCTCCACTATCCTATCTAAGGTAGTTAGAAAGGCCTCCACATAATCATTCAGTGTCAGTTTCTGTGAATAATGTCTGGCTCCCACAGCTACTTGGTTGCCAGGGGCAATGGCGGTCGTCCTTGAGACAGACGCTGCACTGCCTCTTGCAAGGTAGCCATTTGTGGATGTGTGGTTTTCTGCTGGGCTGTAAACTGGGTGGCCAGCAACCAAGTGTTTTCCTGTTGTGCAGCTACAGCCTGTGCCAGGGCCTGCTGCTACTGAGCCATCGCCTTCTCATGCTGACATTTCACCTCTATTGAGGCTTGCTGCTAGCTCACTGATGCTTGCACAAGTGCCTTGATGACCTCCTCCATTTTTCGTTAAACAAACAAAATAGAGCTTCCAGCAGCAAAACAAAATTTCAGAAAATGGCACACGAAAAGGCCGCTTAACTTAAATGCAAATCAAACTATTAAGTAAAGGTCAACTAAGGGCTTTACCCCAGAGTTAGAAGCATCCAGCTTAACCACTTCAGCCCCGGACCATATTGCTGGTCAAAGACCAGGCCACTTTTTGCGATTCGGCAATGCGTAGCTTTAACTGACAATTGCGTGGTCGTGCGACGTGGCTCCCAAACAAAATTGGCGTCCTTTTTTTCCCACAAATAGAGCTTTCATTTGGTGGTATTTGATAATTTCTGTGTTTTTTAGTTTTTGCGCTATAAACAAATATAGGAGCGTCAATTTTGAAAAAAATTAATATTTTTGACTTTTTGCTGTAATAAATATCCCCCAAAAATATATATAAAACATATATTTTTCCTCAGTTTTGGCCGATATGTATTCTTCTACATATTTTTTGTAAAAAAAAAAATTGCAATAAGCGTTTATTGGTTGTTTTGTGCAAAAGTTCGAGCATTTACAAAATAGAAGAAGGAAAATCACCGCTCAAGGTGGGTCTGCTGTAGGGTCATACACAGGTGTAGGATTCCAAGGGTGCTGGCAGTGCACTAGGCAAGCATTGGCGTAAAATGAAGGATGGATGGCCGCACTCCAAACCAAACAGGTTGTCTTTATTTAAACGAACAGCAAAAACATACCAGATCACAGCAACAGAAACAGGAGGATAACCAACGTTTCGCACTGACTTAGTGCTTATTCATGGCTCAGCACATGAATAAGCACTAAGTCAGTGCGAAACGTCGATTATCCTCCTGTTTCTGTTGCTGTGATCTGGTATGTTTTTGCTGTTCGTTTAAATAAAGACAACCTGTTTGGTTTGGAGTGCGGCCATCCATCCTTCATTTTACGTGCGGCCATCCATCCTTCATTTAATAGGGGATAGTTTTATGGCATTTTTATTAATATTTTTTTTTTACTAGTAATGGCGGCGATCAGCGATTTTTATCGGTACTGCGACATTATGGCGGACACTTCTGACACATTTTTGGGACCATACAAAAACACTATACATACAGTATATACACACACACTATACATACATTATACACACACTATATACATACACACTATACATACAGTATACACACACACTATACATACATACAATACACACACACACACACACACACACTATACATACAGAATATACACACACACACACACACACACACACACACACACTATACATACAGTATACTGTATATACACACACACACACACTATACATACAATATATACACACACAGAATATACACACTATACATACAGTATACGGTATATACACACACATACATACAGTGTATATACACGCACACACACTATACATACAGTATATACACACATACATTATATATACACACACACACACACACACACACACTATATATACATACAATATACACACACACACACACAATACACACAATACATTATATACACACACAGTATACACACACACTATACATACAGTATATACAAACACACTATACAGTATATATACACACACTATATACATGGGTGTCCGCTCCATAGGGCAAGGGGGTTGCAATTGACCCCCCTGGAAAACCGAGAGGGTGTTGAAGAGTGAACACCCCTCCTCGACTGAAGCAGTGACATCGCCGCGGTGACGGGCAGGTTAGAACAGGGAGAGAGAGGCGAGCTGCTGGCCGTGGCGTTGCAAGGGGGGGCGGGGGGTGGTCTGGTGTTGGGTGATACCACTGCACCTGACCAACCATCCCCTTCTCTGAGCGGTCCCGGGCCGGATGTCACACAGGCACAGTGAGCAGAGTGAAGCCGCCTCCCCCTTCAGTGTTTGTGTACACATGGAAAGGGAACCTGCTGTGCCACGCTGATCTGAGGTACTGAATGGGATGGGGGAGAGGAAGTCCGTCTGTGCTGAATGGGGGGGGGGGTTGTGCTCAATGGGGGGGTCGATCTGTGCGGAAGTGGGGTCTGTACTGAAGGGGAGGTCCATCTGTGCTGAATAGAGGGGTCTGTGCTTGATGGGGGGGGTCTGTGCTGAAGGGGGGGGTCCATCTGTGCTGAATGGAGGGGTCTGTGCTAAAGAGGGGGGGTCCATCTGTGCTAAATGGAGGGGTCTGTGCTGAAGGGGGGGTCCATCTGTGCTGAAGGGGGTCTGTACATTCTCTAGGCTATATTTATATGGGCATGGAGTAAAGATGAATTATCTCAAGAGCTATTTCACACTGCCAGCTGGCCGCGTTCTCTGTAAAGCGCCGCCAAAAAGCAGCGCTTTACCATCGTTTTAGCTGCGCTATTCAGCCACTAGCAGGGCACTTTTAAAGCATTTGGAGAAAGGGTTAAATGCGACTGTGTATCACCACTGCCGAAGCGCCCCTCCCTGAAAAAATTTCAGCGGACGCCCATGACTATATAGTATATACACACACACTATACAGTATATACACACACACACACACACACACTATACATACACACACACTATACATACACACACTATACAGTATATATACACACACACACACACACACACACACACACACAATACAGTATATACAGTATACACACATCAGCATTTTTCACCCAAAAATCAGCCTGATTGAACACACTGCTGCCCCAACTCCTGACATGCTGGGACTTGTAGTGCCCCAGCAGTTGACAGACACATGGGTTGGTAATACAGGAGAGGAGGAGACTGTGCCTGTATAGTGGTGGGCAGCTAATGAGTATGGAGATGTAGTTAGTAGAGATTGGGGGAGACATTCAGGACATGTCCTTCCTCCAGCAGCAGTGCACTTATCACACACAAAATCCATCTAATAGCCTCAGACAGGAGGAGGTAACACATCCTCTCCCTCTCTGCTCTCCAGGGTAATCCACTGACAAGAATCAATTTTGTAAAGCTCAGCCAGCTTACCTTATCAGGCAGCAGTCCGTCCCACACTGCAGGCTGTATCCCCATCTCCCTCTTCTCTCCTCCAGCAGTCGGCATCTCCTGTTTCTGTGTCAAAAAATCTGCGCTGTGGAAGGGGGCGTGTACAGCGTGTTACTATTGGCTGAGGGGGCAGTGCAGAGGCGGGGCAGCTGTAAACTCTAGATTTTTTTACATCAAAATAATGTCGGTCTCAAACATTTCAAGAATAGATGTAAAAATACACAGATTTTTACATACTGTCCCTAGTTTAATGAGGCTGGCCACCCTGATGGGGCCCCCTAGTGGCATGGGGCCCTCGGTCACTGCCCGAATGGTCAGTCCGCCCCTGCAGATGCCTATTTACAGGAAGTTTCGGATTCTGGTTTATTTCCCCTGGGACTTGTTATGAGGCCCTGGGTGAGAGAATTCGCTCATCCAAAGTCATTTTATGTATTGTGATTATAATATTTTGACATTTTATTGTACACAATGTTAAACTTTTATTTTTAATGTTTCAATAACATTTTGTTAAAACTAGTGCTGTCAAGCGATTAAAATTTTTAATCGCGATTAATCGCATTAATGTCATAGTTAACTCACGATTAATCGCGCCATTAACCACTTGCCCACCGGGTTAATTCTGGCACTTCTCTCCTTCATGTGAAAATCACAATTTTTTTGCTAGAAAATTAATCAGAACCCCCAAACATTATATATTTTTTTTTAGCAGACATCCTAGGGAATAAAATGGCAGTCATTGCAATACTTTTTGTCACACCGTATTTGCGCAGCGGTCTTACAAGCGCACTTTTTTTGGATAAAAATCACTTTTTTGAATTAAAAAATAAGACAACAATACATTTTGCCCAATTTTTTTATATATTGTGAAAGATAATGTTACGCCGAGTAAAATGATACCCAACATGTCACGCTTAAAAATTGCGCCCGCTCGTGGCATGGCGTCAAACTTTTACCCTTAAAAATCTCGATAGGCGACGTTTAAAAAATTCTACAGGTTGCATTTTTTGAGTTGCAGAGTAGGTCTAGGGCTAGAATTATTGCTCTCACTCTAACGATCGCGGCGATACCTCACTTGTGTGGTTTGAATACCGTTTTCATATGCGGGCGCTACTCGCGTATGAGTTTGCTTCTGCGCGCGAGCTCGTCGGGACGGGGCGCTTTAAAAATTTTTTTTTTGGTTTTCTTATTTATTTTTATTTAGTTTTATAATTTTTTACACTGAAAAAAAAAAAAAAAAAAATTGATCACTTTTATTCCTATTACAAGGAATGTAAACATCCCTTGTAATAGAAAAAAGCATGACAGGTCCTCTTAAATATGAGATCTGGGGTCAAAAAGACCTCAGATCTCATAATTAGACTTAAATGCAAAAAATAAAATAAAAAATAAAAATATGTTTCTTTAAGAGGCTGGGCGGGACTGACGTTTTGACGTCACTTCCGCCCAGCAGAGCTATGAGGACGGGTGAAGGAGATTTCTCCTTCAGTCCCGTCCCCGCTCAGCTGCCGGACACATCCGATCCCCTCCGCCGCTACCGACGGCTCCGGTAAGCGGCGGAGGGCGCGGGAGAGCGGCGGGAGGGGGGGGGCCCTCTCCCGCCACCGATAACGCCGATCTCGCGGCGAATCCGCCGCGGAGACCACCGTTATCGTGTACACCACCGCCCCCTGAAAAGATGAATATCTCGGTTGTGGCAGCAGCTGCTGCCGTTATCGAGATATTCAACTTTAAAAAGAGGACGTCTTTTTGACATGGGGCGGTGGTCAAGAGGTAAGGGAGGTTCACCCTTTAAAAAAAATGTTTTTGTTTTCTTATTTATTTATTTATTTTTTATAATATTAAATTGTGTTTTTTAATTTTTTTTACATTTTGATCACTTTTATTGCTGTCACAAGGAATGTAAACATCCCTTGTGACAGCAATAGGTGGTGACAGGTACTCTTTATGGAGGGATCGGGGGTCTAAAAGACCTCCGAGCCCTCCTTTGCACTTCAAAGTATTCAGATCGCCGAAAACGGCGATTCTGAATACTGTGTACTTTTTTAAATCCGGCGCCATTGGCAGCCGAGAAACCCGGAAGTGACGTCATGACGTCGCTTCCGTGGTTTCAATGCGGAGACTGAATCAAAGCCGCTTACGGCTTAGTGTCAGTCTCCAACCTGGACACAGAAGGCGGCGGATCGAGGATCGGGTCTCCCGGTGGGACGGGAGGCCCGGTCAGAGCGGCGAAAGGGGGGGGGATGTCCCCTCCCGCTCCTCCGGCATAACAACCGAGCGGCTTTTAGCCGCATCGGTTGTTATGTTTGGATAGCCGATCGCCCGCTCTAAACAACGGTACCGGGATGATGCCTGCGGCTGCAGGCATCATCCCGGTATAACCCCCGAACGCCGCCTCGTTAATCGCGCGATAAAATTTTTTACGGCGTTAACATGTGTTTGCGTTAACGCCGTTAATAGCGCGTTTAACTGACAGCACTAGTTAAAACCTTATCTGGTTTCATTGAAACTCTGTTGTTCAGTTAATTTCTACTGCCAGCCATGCTGCCAAGTAAGTGTCTGACAGCAGGGGATACACAAAACTCTGGCAACAGCCACTGGAAGCGCTTCTGCATCTACCTGCGGTACATGAAACCTTGCATTAATCAGGTAAATATTAGTTAAATAGCAAAACATATGGAAATAAGCAGAACCCATCTAATACGGCATTAAACTATGAGTCATATCACCCTTATATTACACCATTACTTGTAACTCATAGCAACAACATTTTTTGAAATTATCCCTGAAAGCCACTTCACTTAAGTCAAATATAGGCAATCTCCATGTAAAATGGATGAAAATAAACACATAATCTTTGTATCTTTCTTCAGAGATAAAGGATCCATGCCAGCTTACTGGTGGTCATGGACCAACCTAAAAAACATCTTGAGAGGCAATTGTTATTTCAATGTACAATATGCAACATGCTTTCCATGATGATCCATCTTTTAGTAATAGCTCCTCTTGTCTGTCAAGCTATCATACTAAATAAATAATATCTCCAGTACAAATGGTTTATCTTTTCTATCTTGTTACACGTATCTGAGTTTCCATCACCCACTTTTCTTTTCATGAAAGCTGAAATCCCACTTATATCATCTTGGAGAATATTTTCAGCCACTGAAATTGTAACTTTCCACTAAATCTTTTAATATTCATGAACATTTCTAACATATATTATCAGATATCGAGAATATGATGTGCGTCATCCTTCCCACCAGACTTAAACAACCTTTAATGTTGTCTCCTCATGAACTTTCATATGTTATTGGTTATGATTTTTTCTTTTTAATCCGTTGCCCATCATTTGCACTTTGAGTGTATCTCATAGTGATAGTTGTACAATTTAACTCACACTCTCTATTTAAGGTGGAACTACACTGCATCTGAGCACCATAAACCAAAAACACTATTTAATTCATTTTTAATATTCAAAGCAAATTCCCCCATCCATCCATGTCTCTATGCTTTACTTTGTTGAGAAATCACTTTAAAACCTCCCCCCACCCCCTGCCTTTCTGGCTGTGGCCATCTTGAGTAAAGGCAAATGATTTATGTACAGTAGCATTAAAGCCCAGTACCAGTGTCCATTGGGGGTGCCCGGGTTCCGCCCTCTCTGTCACGCCACCCCCTCTGTGTAGAATAGATAGATTCATGCATAGCATGAATCTATCCATGGCTGCTGTAGCCACCCCCTATTCAGGTGCCTGAATTCCAGTGGCGGGGTGTTTTTTTAAGCACCATAGGCTCTAATAGGCTTCAAAAAAGGTCCACCCAGCAGCCGACTGACTCCGGCTCAGCTGAGAGCGATGACCGAAGTGTTCTGAAAATATGAGGGACATAAAAGAACAGCAGGGGATATCGCTGTACTAACATCGGGTCCATAGTACAGCAGCTCTGACCGAAGCTGTCAGGTTTCTTTTTTGCCGCTGGGTTGAACAAAAAATAAATGAATGGTGTGTACTAGGCTTTTCTTTCTGGAATCCATCTGTCCTTAGCCCAAGCACGCATGTAGGAGAGGGTGCTTAGCTGAGAAAACTCCTCCTCCCCATCTAAAGAGTCTTGGGGTATATGACATAATTTGCCCCGGCAAGAAACCAGAAAGTAACTGAAGGGATGTTAAAAAAAAAAGTTTAAAACAAGTTAATATGATATAATTTCCTATATATTTACCAATGCTATCAGCATGAGGATTAAAAATATTTAATGTTGACTGGGAGAATGAAGTGCCACTTTAACTATAAGCCAACTTAAGAAGTTAACTGAAACTACCATTATCTCTGTCTACTTTGTCTAAAGCTGGCCATAGGTGGATTGAAATTTGTATGGCTCAGGAGGGACTAGTCTAATTCTGAACCAGCTATGGCCATTCCTGCTTGGCAGAAGTCGATCTAACGATCAACTTCTGTTGAACGGGCCTGTGGAAAACTTTTATTTGATCAGTAACTGCAGCGCTGAGTAGTATATTCTGACAGAGGAGGAGTCCCCACTGTCAGAATACAATAGCACAGAGCCAGGAGGATTCCTTTATCCACCTCATTTTGTGGATGGGGAAATTTGTTATTTTTTTTTCAATCATCCCTCTGGCTGATCAAAAAACAAAACAAACAAAAAATAAATAAATACATAAATGTATGGCCTATAAATGTATCACTATACAGGTTACCTTTTTGAAATGTACTACTCTTGTGCTTCTATGGTCTAGCACTTACCCACACAGGAGATTCTGGATGTAAAACTCCCAGTAGCCTTCATTACTGATCCGTCCCGTGTGAAAGGGGCCTTATGCCTCTTTGGAGATGTACCCTACCCAAGCAGCAGATTTCAAAAGCTAGGACGCTCTTCTCACACATTCCCCAGGTAGCAGGCATGTGAAGCTGTAAAGGGCCCCTTCAATCATACATCCTGTCTAGACAAAGCCTAATGCCGCGTACACACAATCGTTTTTCGGGTTGTAAATAATGAAGTTTTTCAGGCTCTAGAAAAAAACAGCGATTTTTTCAACCCGATCATTTAAACGGCCTTGCCTACACACGATCGTGAAAAAAAAATGCTCTAGCAAAGCGCGGTGACGTACAACATGTACGACGGCACTATAAAGGGGAAGTTCCATGCGGATGGCGCAACCCTTGGGGCTGCTTTTGCTGATATCGTGTTAGTAAAAGACGATTCACGCTTTTCAGTCTGTTACTGCGTGATGAATGTGCTATCTCCATTACGAACGCTAGTTTTACCAGAACGAGCGCTCCCCTCTCATAACTTGCTTCTAAGCATGCGCGGGTTTTTCACGTTGTTAAAGCCCACATGCGACCATTTTTTACAACCTTAAAAACAACAACGTTAAAAACATTGTGAAAAAATAGAGCATGTTCGAAAAAAAAATTGCCCATTTTTTAGAACCCGAAAAATGCTCTGAAGCCCACACACGGTCGTTTTTTTTTTTTTTTTGCCTGTGAGGCAAGTCTGGAAGGTTGTCCTGAATATTTGTTTCCTTCCCCAGCATGTGTCATTAGACTAAACATCTTAGTGATTGGCCACAGCCAAATTAACATGCATCACCCTTTCAACTGTATGCTCTCACTCTAACTACTGGAGAAAATTTAACAGCAGTAGACAGATGCAATCAATGTCTAAGGTCTTTGGGAAACCCAGTGAACAGGAAAAAGGTAAACAATCAGAATTCAGGCTGACTACAGCCGGACTGTCAACACTAAATTTAGGCTAGAGACACTTATGGCTTATGACAAGGTTCCTACGCCCTGCCTCTGCTCAAACTGACTTCCGCTTCGAACCAAAACAAATTCCCATTTCTGAGATTAGGGTATCCTGTTTAACAAATGGACATTGAAGGGGTTATCTGAGGATAAGGCAATATAGTGGGTTTCAAACTACATTTGACATTTCACATGAAATCCAAAAAAGTACAAAGAATTGTGGTTGCACAGTACAAAGAACAAAGGATAGATTTCACTATCTAGGCATAAATAGCCAAGCAGTGTCAGGTACTCTTTAAGGCCCGGTTCATGTGATGCATCAAAAACATTCTAAATTCGCATTTCATCCGTAAAGTCATTGGCCCAGATTCTCAAAGGGCTTACGACGGCGCAACGCCATGTACGCCGTTGTAAGTCCTAATCTGGGCCGTCGTATCTATGCGACTGATTCTTAGAATCAGTTATGCATAGATATCCATTAGATCCGACAGGCGTAAGGCTCTTACGCCGTCGGATCTTAAATGAAATTTTTTTTTTGTCCGCTAGGTGTCGCCTCCGTTGTTTTCCCCGTCGAGTATGCAAATTAGCTAGGTATGCGAATTCCCAAACGTACGCGCGGTCGACGCAGTGAAGTTACGACGTTTACGTTAGGTTTGCCCGGCGTAAAGTTGCCACTGCTATATGAGGGGCAACCAATGTTAAGTATGGCCATCGTTCCCACGTCGAAATTTAAAAATTTACGTTGTTTGCGTAAGTCGTCCGTGAATGGGGCTGGATGCCATTTACGTTCACGTCGAAACCAATGACGTCCTTGCAACGTCATTTGGAGCAATGCACCCTGGGATATTTTACGGACGGCGCATGCGCAGTACGTTCGGCGCGGGAACGCACTTAATTTAAATACTACACGCCCCCTACCCGCCTAATTTGAATTAGGCGGGCTTGCGCCGGGTGATTTACGCTACGCCGCCGCAACTTTACACGCAAGTGCTTTGTGAATAAAGCACTTGCCTGTAAAACTTGCGGCGGCGTAACGTAAATGAGATACGTTACGCCCGCACAGTTTTGCGCGATTCTACGAGAATCTGGGCCATTGTTTGCAATGACGGTCATTCACATACATGCGTTTCTATTCCTCTACGAATGCGATAAAAAAAGGGTCTTGTGCGAGTTTACAGCATTGTGTTTTGCGAATTTAGTCTCTATAGACATCAATGTAAATCGTTCTGAAATTGCATTGATGGTTCACATATGTGCGTATTCCACCACACTACTCTCCACAAAAAACAAGAAGTACACAGGAAGTTAACACCTTTTTGGCTAGAACATCAATTGCAGCTATGTCCAACTCCTGAAATTCGTGGTAAAATCGCTGTATATTCGCACCTCACACAGGACAAAAAAAACAATCAAATTCACAGCGCAGCAGTGTGAACCAAGGCTTAATCAATTAATTATGCAGGATTCTACCATGCTACTGTAATGTGTCTATCTGCTAAATTGGCTGCATTATGTGATCTCTTTTTTCTTTTTGTACTGTATATTTTCCTTCAATAAAGCACTCCTGATTGTTAAAAAAAATAATAATTATGCAGGATTCACTGCTCTAACCCTCCACCCTTGCAAAACTAATTGAGTTCCAGCCTAAAAAGCCCATTTTTTCTCCTTGAAGATACACAGAAAAGTAGAAGCTGCACACTTACGTCATGCATCACTCACTTCAGTAAATTTTTATTTATCCACTCAGCCCGCCACTGCCTGGAGACCACCCCTGTCTGACATGTTTCACCCTTAGTCATAGAAATTTGGGAAGGTTTGAAGGGGAAGTTAATAAATATCATAATTTAATATTCATTTGCAATAATTAAAGTGGTTGTAAACCTTCAATCTTTTTTTTTTAGGGCTGTTACTGATTAAAATTTTCGTGTTCAATTCATCGTTTTTTTTTTAAATCGATTAATCTACTAATTTTGATTAATTATAACGCACATACAGATCCAACTACTTTTAGCTGATCTCCTTGCAGGCTGATTCCCAGTGCAGCTACCAACCACTGGAAAAATGGATAGCAGGATACAAAAAACACACAAAGGCAGAGCTCGATGGTAATAGCATTAAAACTTTTATAGTCTTAGGTGACAAAATAAATATTGCACTGGAGATAAAATCGATGTAGCTACATAAACTTTAAAAATGGTGCGAGTAATACCAAACGGTAGCAAAAGCAGTCATAAAAACATGTAGCCAAGTATGATACTGGTATAAAAATGTGTACAACGATACCACTGCTGAATCCAGATGAGGAGGGGTTAACATCAGTCCGTCTGCATGTAGATGTCCCGTTAAGGGAACTATCACAACTCCCAGTGGATGGCTGTAGAATCCCAGGTTGATAGAGGGAAGTGATAGAGGGAAGTGTAACAGCCCTTGCGTGTGGCAGATAGTAAGGTCTCGCCGGCATGCAGATATGAAGGCACAGCAAAGGAGCCCTTCAGATGGGCACGGCAAGCCCCGCCAGTGTCCGTGACGTCACCGGATCTCAGACGGAACTCCCTGAAGACCCGGAAGCTGGCAGAGAGGTGAGTACCGATCAAAAGAATTTTGATCCATCAAAAAAATTAACGATTAATCGAGGAATTAATAGTTAATTTCCACAGCCCTATTTTTTTTATAAAAATAATAAACATGCCTATACTTACCTGCTCTGTGCAATAATTTTGCACTAAGCAGCCCCGATCCTCTTCTTCTGTGGTCCCCTGCTGGCACTCCAGGCCCCTCCTCTTCACTGAGTGCCCCCATGGAAAACCCGGGGCACCTGTTTGGGCTTGCTCCCGAGTTCCGCTGCATTGACACAGATAGCCCCCCACTCCCATGTCACAGGATTTAATTGACAGCAGCAGGAGCCATTGGCTATCAATCTGTCCAATGAGGAGAGACAGCGGCTGGAGCAGCTGTGCTCCTGCACATCACTGGATCAAGCTCAGGTAAGAAAAAGGGGGTTCTGGGGGGAGCTGCAGCACAGAAGGTTTTTCACCTTAATGCATAGAATGCATTAAGGTGAAAAACCTTGAGGCTTTAGAACCACTTTAAGCATACTAAGATACAACAGATGCAAAAGATACAAAAAATTAAATTGCTCCACAATAGATTACTTTGATTGGAACCTCGAAACGATGGGAGAGAGACTTCTGGAGCAAAGTTATGACTGTTCTGGCATTAAAGCGGAGGTTCACCCAAATAACATTTTTCTCAGAACAACTTCTTTAGACTTCTAACATGTACAGTCAGCGATTTATTTTTTTTTTTTACGCTGTACATACCGTATAATCTATCTTTTCATTCTGGCTTCCGGGGACTTCTCCCCGCGGGAGTAGGCGTTTCCAAGCTGAGGAGGCATGTCACCTGCGAGGTCGCCCAGATGATTGACATCTTTTCAGCAAAAGCTCCCCCCGGCGGAAAAGGCTCCGCCCCCCGTATTGCGTAGGCACGTCCCAGTCACGGCGTTTCCGAAAGAAGCCAAACATGCAGATCTGCTAGTTGGCTCTATACAGTGCAGGCGCAAGCGCTTGCCACAGGCAGCTTCCTGTCGCCTATAGAAGGGCGTTGATTTACTAAGGATGGAAGCATTACAACATGCGACCAGACCTTAGCGATTTAAATATATTTTAGCTTTAAGGATTATTTCCAATACACCTCATCACTGAGCGATTCCAAATCGCTATCCATTATCCCATCATCCTGAAGCTCAACATTCCTTATCTCTTTTGCTTTGGACAAAACCTCTGCTATGTATGCGCCCTTTTCAGATCCTTCCAACTGGAGAGGGTTAACTACTGCAAAAGCCAGCGCACCTGTGTCTACCGGCCTTGCAGTCTCTCCATTTCGCATAGCAGAACTTGTGTCCACTCCACTGTTACCCACTGCAAACACATTTTTAAACACAGCAGGCTGCAATAACATAACGTCACCACTTTGCTCAGGTGGCACTTCATTAAACTTATGAGGACTTTTTCTGCCAGCAGTGACAGACCACAGTACCCCATCATCACTACAAGTAAGTTCAGACATTTGAGTTTTACAATTTTTCTCATCATCAAGGTCAAGTACCTTCTTATTCATCAGAGCGGCACCACAGTTGCCCCAGGCAACCTCTGGCTTCAACACACAGAGCTTCCTGGAGGTTTCTAAGGACACCTCTGCAGCCTTATATACGGTTGCTAAGGGGAATCGCATATCCTGCTTAGCGATTACCCCTACCTCATTAAGCATCACATCACCATAAGTACATGTATTATCAGCAATATCTTCATCATCATTCATAAACATAGCAGTTTTATAATGTCTATCAGATTGTCTTTTGTCAGAATGCATGGCACCCTGCATGCCACTCAGCACATCACCCTTCCTCTCCAAAGGAATTATTTTGCCCACTAGGGCGGCTTCACAGTTGTCCTGGGAAACTACTTGCCTCACCATTACAGGCTCCTTGGCGGTTTCCCTTGGCACCTCTGCAGCACCTGTCTCTGTCACTAGGGAACATGGCACATCAACTGCTTTGATCACCCCTAGCACATCTCTCCCAGCACTCTGCTGGATTACCTTAGGTGCACCCAGAGTCCATATGTCCTTTTCAGTCTTTGACCTTGATGCAAGCAGGGTTTTAACCTGTGTCTCCCCACTGATCTGGGTAGCACACTGCAGCAAGTCCATTTTTACACCTTCTGCAGATCTCCTCACCGGACACACTGCTATTTCACTTGGATCACAAACTGCAACAGTCTTACCATATCCTGTAGCAGGTAACTCTGTCTTCATTTGAGTGCGCCGTCTCTCAGTTGCATATTTACTGGCCAACTCCCCCTGGTGGCCACAGGATGAAATCACAGCAGGCATCTCCCACTGTTTAGCACCCCCTGCAGACACAACAGAAAACTCCTTGTTGCCAGGGGTGACTGCAAACATATCTGAAAAGGAATCCTGGCCCACCGATAGAGTTCTGCTCAGCAACATTACCTCCAGCTGCACCCCAGAATCTAGGGCAAGAAAATATGCCGTGCCCCAGCTGACCACATTCCAGGCATGGTGTTTGGCGACACTCTCCCAACACGCAGAATTTCACTGGTATCTCTATGGGGATGGTGATATACCTCTTCCCTGTAGCTCCTCCTTCCCATTGGCACATTTTCTCCTGTTGCCAACGGAAACAGTGCTCTCCCAGCTGCACTTTGCTGGCTCTCCTACACACGTAGACTTCTCTCTCCATGAAGCGATGTTGCTTTAAACTTGCCACGATCCTCTGTAGGCAATATTCTTGTCTTTCGGTCCACTGACCTGACATCATAGGCTTTGCTATGGGCAACTGCACCCATTTGCTCACTCTTTACACTCAGAGCAGGCATCTCATACCTTTGCTTTGCTGAAGCCTTGGACAAAGGGCATTTGGAAACGTAATGCCCCTACTCACTGCACCGCAAACAGCGCACTTGTTTCTTAACACTTTGCACATTAATAGCTGGCCAGCTTGCACCAGCGTTGCTAGGGGCAACAGCATGAACTTCCCCTTTAACTTGGTTCAGTGCGGCCAAGTGTCGCTTGCACCAATCCACTGCAGACTCAGACTTTGGTGGCTTCTCTATACTTGCAGTCACCTGTGCACTCATTTCACCTGTGTTGCTAGGGACAAAACCAACTCTCATCTCAGCAAACATTGCTTTCTTTTTGCGTTCTGACCGTGCCATCTCTGCAATCAGGCCAACAATTTTTTTTTAACACAGGAACATTTTGGCATACTGTCTCCAAGACTTGCAAACAGCACACTTTCACATGCAGACTTCACTCTTTGCGATTCCGCTTGAATCATCCATTCACTGGGCCTTCCCAAGTGGATACTTATTTTCAGGCCACGCTGAGCTCACTTCCACAGGTACACCACCTGTATGCAACACAGTCCAACAATTGAACTCCTGTGCAATGCAGTTTGCCTGGCTGCCACACACAGCATTGCTACAAAACACAGATTCTTTTTACTCACTGTTTTTGGTATGCAAAGATCTGGAACGCTTCCAAAACTGCCCGAAGCAATACCTCCACCATATGTAAGATTGTGGGGATCAGACTCCAGCGGTAGGTGCGTTTTCCAGTGTGTACGCCAGTCCAGAACTGAGTTTTCCTGAGGCCAATATGGCAGCATACTAGTGATAGAGCTCCGCCTCTTGACCACTCCCTCAGGACCAGTGAATAGCATAAATTAAGGCATGGTTAGCCGCCACCCTATTCTTCTTTTTTTCCCTCATACCTCACGCACCAGTGAAGAGTAAGCAGTACTATGTCCCCCCTCTGCCTCAGTGCAGTAGCCGTCTGGGTTGAGCCTCTCCCAGTGTGAAGTCCCAGCATTCAGGCTGCTAAAAGCGCTATTGTCTGGGAGCCCCTTCTGTGGGTCTTATTGGGGCCCCTGCAGTGTTTCCTCTTTAGGAATGAAATCTGCTTTTAAAATTGATAACTGCAGCACTTGTGGAATACGGAGGGGCCAGCTATGCTTTATCTCTCTTAGCCCTTTGTGCCATACAGGGTCACCTGTACCTTTATATGTACCTATATCTCCCTCTTTTGTCTTTCATTACCTTTTTTATTCACTGCTTCAGCAAAACAAACAGAAGAAACTACAGGCTTGTCTTCTAACACAGGTACAGAGATAGAAAAGGTTCAGTCTCTTTAGCCAACAGATTGATATATAGACAAAGTACACGGCTATAGCCAGAGATACAGTCTCTAAAATGGTTTTGCTCACCCCAGTAGGTACACAATCCAACAATGGATCATCTCACACAGCATGCTGCTGTCTGTCTCTCTCTCCACACACAACTCATCTCTGACATGTTCAGCTCAGCTGACAATCAGGTCTGAAAGGGAAATTCCTACCCTATTCAATTAACCCCTTCTTAACCCGCCCCAGACTGACCCTCTGCAGGTAGGTATGTATATATATATATATATATATATATATATATATATATATTGTGTGTGTGTGTGTGTGTGTGTGTGTGTGTAGGTATATAGGTGTATGTAGATAAATCAGAAAGGAAAGTGGAATCCTTTCTCCTATGTCTACTCCTCCTCCTTCTGTCGCTGTTTTTCAGCTAACCTTACCTCAAATGGCCATCCCATTTCTCCACAGATCAAGAGTCAATTACTGCTCATAATACAAAGACCCTCAACAACTAGGGTCGGATCTGTTTTTATATACCACACAGCTACTCCTCTGTTGGAGTCTGCTATCCTGTGGCTACTAGTTTTTAAATAAATATTTATTTGTATCTACAACGGTATTGTACTATTGGAGTTCCCCTTTTTTTCATGAGATACGGAGGCTCGAGTGGACCATCACTTGCTGGACAGCTGATCCACCTTACACCATTTGGAAGGGAGCCGACCACAGAAGCAGTGGATAGGAGCCGGTGATTCCAGGAGTGTACACTACGTGCCTGATACCCCAAGCGGCGACTTCTGTCTGGTGAGTGGGGAACCCTGAGGGGAGCACCAGGACCACCTCGCACCTATACAGTTAGGACCACCTCCTCCACGGTTCATATGAATGGACTCCATATAATGATAATACCCTATGCCTGTGTAGTATAGGATGTGCCGAGCTACACTGTGTTGGACTGATTTGTTTATACAGACCATTTTAGACCACATATTGGTCTGGTAACTTTGCTTTTGGACTACTGTTGGATTCATATCTTATATTGCTGTTTGATACTGAGTTCTGTTTTATATGATTTGTGCTCTTTCAGTTTCCCATGTTTTCACACATGTCATATACGTACCTTTGCCCAGGAAGCTGGTGAGTAGACACTGCCTGGAGAAGTATGCAGCTAACAGGTAATGCCAAATGTCTTTATTATTGATAAAAGTGCCACAAGATTCTGTTTTGAACTCGCCTTAATTACCTGAAGCTACTGTTACACTTGTATTGTAAACTGTTGTAGACTGTTGCCATAGGAGACAGCGTTCCTATCAGTGCAGATGTGGCATCTTGCTGGATGCTTTTACCTGCGTGGCTGTCCTGTAGAAGTCTTGGAGTCTGCCGGGTTGATGTTGCGGCTGCCTGGGGTGTCCTGGCCCTAATCCTCTCTCCCAGAGTTCTGTTGAGGAGAGATGGAATCGCTTTGCAGACTGAGGCCCTGACACATGATTCAAAGCCCAAATTGTCCTGGTGAATCCTGGACAGGTGACACACCCTAGGTGTCTGGCGCCCATGAATCTACTTTGCACTGCACCCATTATACCTTACGACCCACTCTATGTGAAGGGATGTCAGCAACTCGTGGTTCTCGTTAGACTGTAGGAGGCCTGGGTCCTTGCTACATATATTACAGATTGCTACACAGGATATGGAGGCTGCACAGGAAGTCCCGCATAGTTGCTTTTTAAACCACTGGAAGAGCATCCTGGCACTTTGGTGGCTAGGGAGGCCATACGGTTGAGACCCTGGGCTGAGTATTGCTTCCTAGAAACAAAAGTGGGAAAGAATGGAAGGAGTTGGAGAAAAATGCCCATATAAACAGGCTGTCAAAACGATATACCCTGAACAAGCTAGGGGTCAACCCGCTCCTACATTCTGTAGCCTCTGCAGGTGCCAGCAATAATCAGTCCATGTGTTGGGCGAGTCTAATGGGAATGTTTTAATAAATATCAACCAGCTGCTGCACCTGCAGGACTCTGAGGAGAGTGACAGGGTCTGCATCACTTTAGACATGATTTCCTTTTGGGAGTATCTTGCCAAAAATGACATTTTTGTAGCGGTGGGTGCAAAAAAGTCTGACTTGTATCTTAGTGCAGACTTCTGGGAAAAAATCTGTTACACAAGTGCATGCCCAAACTCTAGTGCTCGGTTTCCTTTACTGCGACTTGAGACTAAGGTCGCATTACAGACTTCTGGGAAAAATCAGTCACACAAGTGCATGCCCAGACTCTAGGGATCAGTTTCCTTTAGTGCAACTTGAGACTGGAAAGTCGCATGACAGGCCGTTCCCCATGATTTCCAATGAGTATCGTTTTATATCTGTGCGAATTCAAGTGGCAGCAACTTCAAAATAGTCCCTGCACTACTTTGATCCCACTTTGATGCGACTTACACAGGCATTGTTTCCAGTCACATCGAAATTGCAGCAAAAAAAAAAAACTGCAAAAAATAGCAGCAAGATCACACGACTTTGGGGTTGCAATAGTGGAAATGGAGCCTTGAGGTAAGACCTAGAGGGCACACTTTACGTGTTTCTGGACATCATGTGGTACAGGTCCTTGGATGAAGGTATCAGGCACTCATGGTCACTTCGGGAAATTCCTCACTGCTCCTCCTCCAGACCATTTTTCTCCCACGCATATGCCAAGTCCACCACAACAGGTGTGCTGCTACAATGCTTACAATGCTACAATACACTTCAGACTCAAGGGATTGCAGGTTTTCTATACAATCCTGTTTGGAGTTTGCAGGGGATGTTGGCTAGTGTCCAGTAGCAGATCGGAAGAGGTCGAATCCTTCTGGGCCCTCTTTGAGATCTTTAAGGCCCCATGCACACGAGACGCTGCTAAACTCGAGTTCAGAGGCATTTGGGCATTTTTTTCAACTGCCCCTGAACACATTTAATGTTATCCTATGTGTCCATGCACACAATCACGTTTTTTGGCGTTTCAAAGCAGTTGGGTTTAGGGCCGTTTTTCCAAACCCCAAATTTTGGGTTCAGACGCTTTCAGCTTTCGCGTTTTAGACGCAAATCGCGGCAAAACGCGGTACCGGCGTTTTGCCGCAATTTCGTTTATAGGCGTTTTTAAAGGTGACCTATTTTTTTACATTAGAAATCTCAAAAATGATGGCAAATGATGAAAAACCATAAAAAACATAAAAATGTAATTGCTTGCATTGCATTGTGGACAATCCACAACTTGTGGCAGGTGACGTGGCCAGTGGACAATCCACAACTTGTGTCAGGTGACAT
Organism: Rana temporaria; assembly: GCF_905171775.1. Classification (NCBI taxonomy): domain Eukaryota; kingdom Metazoa; phylum Chordata; class Amphibia; order Anura; family Ranidae; genus Rana; species Rana temporaria. The sequence goes on along the minus strand of NC_053490.1, from coordinate 113,941,512 downwards.
GGCCAGGTGACGTGGCAAGTGGACAATCCACAACTTGTGGTAGGTGACGTGGCCAGGTGATGTGGCAGGTGACATGGCCAGGTGACGTGGCCAGTGGACAATCCACAACTTGTGGCAGGTAACATGGCCAGGTGACGTGGTAAGTGTACAATCCACAACTTGTGTAGGTGACGTGGCCAGGTGACGTGGCAGGTGACGTGGCAGGTGACGTGGCCAGGTGACGTGGCAGGTGACGTAGCCAAGTGACATGGCAAGTGGACAATCCACAACTTGTGGCAGGTAACGTGGCCAGGTGACATGGCAGGTGACATGGCCAGGTGACGTGGCCAGTGGACAATCCACAACTTGTGGCAGGTGACGTGGCCAGTTGATGTGGCAGGTGACGTGGCCAGTGCACAATCCACAACTTGTGGCAGGTGACGTGGCCAGGTGATGTGGCAGGTGACGTGGCCAGGTGACATGGCAAGTGGACAATCCACAACTTGCGGCAGGTGACGTGGCCAGGTGACGTGGCCAGTGGACAATCCACAATTTGTGGTAGGTGGGGTGGCCAGGTGACATGGCAGATGACGTGGCAAGTGGACAATACACAACTTGAGGCAGGTGACGTGGCAAGTGGACACCGGCGTTTTGCCGCAATTTCGTTTATAGGCGTTTTTAAAGGTGACCTATTTTTTTACATTAGAAATCTCAAAAATGATGGCAAATGATGAAAAACCATAAAAAAAACATAAAAATGTAATTGCTTGCATTGCATTGTGGACAATCCACAACTTGTGGCAGGTGACGTGGCCAGTGGACAATCCACAACTTGTGGCAGGTGACATGGCCAGGTGACGTGGCAAGTGGACAATCCACAACTTGTGGTAGGTGACGTGGCCAGGTGATGTGGCAGGTGACGTGGCCAGGTCACGTGGCCAGTGGACAATCCACAACTTGTGGCAGGTAACATGGCCAGGTGACGTGGCAGGTGACGTAGCCAGGTGACATGGCAAGTGGACAATCCACAACTTGTGGCAGGTAACGTGGCCAGGTGACATGGCAGGTGACGTGGCCAGGTGACGTGGCCAGTGGACAATCCACAACTTGTGGCAGGTGACGTGGCCAGTGGACAATCCACAACTTGTGGCAGGTGACGTGGCCAGGTGATGTGGCAGGTGACGTGGCCAGGTGACGTGGCCAGTGGACAATCCACAACTTGTGGTAGGTGGGGTGGCCAGGTGACATGGCAGATGACGTGGCAAGTGGACAATCCACAACTTGTGGCAGATGACGTGGCCAGGTGATGTGGCAGGTGACGTGGCCAGGTGACGTGGCCAGTGGACAATCCACAACTTGTGGCAGGTGACGTGGCCAGTGGACAATCCACAACTTGTGGCAGGTGGGGTGGCCAGGTGACATGGCAGATGACGTGGCAAGTGGACAATACACAACTTGAGGCAGGTGACGTGGCAAGTGGACAATCCACAACTTGTGGTAGGTGACGTGGCCAGGTGATGTGGTAGGTGACGTGGCCAGGTGACGTGGCCAGTGGACAATCCACAACTTGTGGCAGGTGACGTGGCCAGTTGACGTGGCCAGTTGACGTGGCAGGTGGCGTGGCCAGTGGACAATCCACAACTTGTGGCAGGTGACGTGGCCAGGTGACGTGGCCAGGTGACATAGCCAGGTGACGTGGACAATCCACAACTTGTGGCAGGTGGCGTGGCCAGGTGACGTGACAAGTGGACAATTCACAACTTGGCAGGTGACGTGGCCAGTTGATGTGGCAGGTGACGTGGCCAGTGAACAATCCACAACTTGTGGCAGGTGACGTGGCCAGGTGACGTGGCAAGTGGACAATCCACAACTTGTGGCCAGGTGACATGGCAGGTGACGTGGCCAGTGGACAATCCACAACTTGTGGCCAGGTGACATGGCAGGTGACGTGGCCAGGTGACATAGCAAGTGGACAATCCACAACTTGTGGTAGGTGACGTGGCCAGGTGATGTGGCAGGTGACGTGGCCAGGTCACGTGGCCAGTGGACAATCCACAACTTGTGGCAGGTAACATGGCCAGGTGACGTGGTAAGTGTACAATCCACAACTTGTGGTAGGTGACGTGGCCAGGTGACGTGGCAGGTGATGTGGCCAGGTGACGTGGCAGGTGACGTAGCCAGGTGACATGGCAGGTGACGTAGCCAGGTGACATGGCAAGTGGACAATCCACAACTTGTGGCAGGTAACGTGGCCAGGTGACATGGCAGGTGACGTGGCCAGGTGACGTGGCCAGTGGACAATCCACAACTTGTGGCAGGTGACGTGGCCAGTGGACAATCCACAACTTGTGGCAGGTGACGTGGCCAGGTGATGTGGCAGGTGACGTGGCCAGGTGACATGGCAAGTGGACAATCCACAACTTGCGGCAGGTGACGTGGCCAGGTGACGTGGACAGTGGACAATCCACAACTTGTGGTAGGTGGGTTGGCCAGGTGACATGGCAGATGACGTGGCAAGTGGACAATACACAACTTGAGGCAGGTGACGTGGCAAGTGGACAATCCACAACTTGTGGCAGGTGACGTGGCCAGGTGATGTGGCAGGTGACGTGGCCAGGTGACGTGGCCAGTGGACAATCCACAACTTGTGGCAGGTGACGTGGCCATTGGACAATCCACAACTTGTGGCAGGTGGGGTGGCCAGGTGACATGGCAGATGACGTGGCAAGTGGACAATACACAACTTGGCAGGTGACGTGGCCAGTTGATGTGGCAGGTGACGTGGCCAGTGGACAATACACAACTTGAGGCAGGTGACGTGGCAAGTGGACACCGGCGTTTTGCCGCAATTTCGTTTATAGGCGTTTTTAAAGGTGACCTATTTTTTTACATTAGAAATCTCAAAAATGATGGCAAATGATGAAAAACCATAAAAAAAACATTGCTTGCATTGCATTGTGGACAATCCACAACTTGTGGCAGGTGACGTGGCCAGGTGATGTGGCAGGTGACGTGGCCAGGTCACGTGGCCAGTGGACAATCCACAACTTGTGGCAGGTAACATGGCCAGGTGACGTGGTAAGTGTACAATCCACAAATTGTGGTAGGTGACGTGGCCAGGTGACGTGGCAGGTGATGTGGCCAGGTGACGTGGCAGGTGACGTAGCCAGGTGACATGGCAAGTGGACAATCCACAACTTGTTGCAGGTAACGTGGCCAGGTGACATGGCAGGTGACGTGGCCAGGTGACGTGGCCAGTGGACAATCCACAACTTGTGGCAGGTGACGTGGCCAGTGGACAATCCACAACTTGTGGCAGGTGACGTGGCCAGTGGACAATCCACAACTTGTGGCAGGTGACGTGGCCAGGTGATGTGGCAGGTGACGTGGCCAGGTGACGTGGCCAGTGGACAATCCACAACTTGTGGTAGGTGGGGTGGCCAGGTGACATGGCAGATGACGTGGCAAGTGGACAATACACAACTTGAGGCAGGTGACGTGGCAAGTGGACAATCCACAACTTGTGGCCAGGTGATGTGGCAGGTGACGTGGCCAGGTGACGTGGCCAGTGGACAATCCACAACTTGTGGCAGGTGACGTGGCCAGTGGACAATCCACAACTTGTGGCAGGTGGGGTGGCCAGGTGACATGGCAGATGACGTGGCAAGTGGACAATACACAACTTGAGGCAGGTGACGTGGCAAGTGGACAATCCACAACTTGTGGTAGGTGACGTGGCCAGGTGATGTGGTAGGTGACGTGGCCAGGTGACGTGGCCAGTGGACAATCCACAACTTGTGGCAGGTGACGTGGCCAGTTGACGTGGCCAGTTGACGTGGCAGGTGGCGTGGCCAGTGGACAATCCACAACTTGTGGCAGGTGACGTGGCCAGGTGACGTGGCCAGGTGACATAGCCAGGTGACGTGGACAATCCACAACTTGTGGCAGGTGGCGTGGCCAGGTGACGTGACAAGTGGACAATTCACAACTTGGCAGGTGACGTGGCCAGTTGATGTGGCAGGTGACGTGGCCAGTGGACAATCCACAACTTGTGGCAGGTGACGTGGCCAGGTGACGTGGCAAGTGGACAATCCACAACTTGTGGCCAGGTGACATGGCAGGTGACGTGGCCAGTGGACAATCCACAACTTGTGGCCAGGTGACATGGCAGGTGACGTGGCCAGGTGACATGGCAAGTGGACAATCCACAACTTGCGGCAGGTGACGTGGCCAGGTGACGTGGCCAGTGGACAATCCACAACTTGTGGTAGGTGGGGTGGCCAGGTGACATGGCAGATGACGTGGCAAGTGGACAATACACAACTTGAGGCAGGTGACGTGGCAAGTGGACAATCCACAACTTGTGGCAGGTGACGTGGCCAGGTGATGTGGCAGGTGACGTGGCCAGGTGACGTGGCCAGTGGACAATCCACAACTTGTGGCAGGTGACGTGGCCAGTGGACAATCCACAACTTGTGGCAGGTGGGGTGGCCAGGTGACATGGCAGATGACGTGGCAAGTGGACAATACACAACTTGAGGCAGGTGACGTGGCAAGTGGACAATCCACAACTTGTGGTAGGTGACGTGGCCAGGTGATGTGGTAGGTGACGTGGCCAGTGGACAATCCACAACTTGTGGCAGGTGACGTGGCCAGTTGACATGGCAGGTGGCGTGGCCAGTGGACAATCCACAACTTGTGGCAGGTGACGTGGCCAGGTGACGTGGCCAGGTGACATAGCCAGGTGACGTGGACAATCCACAACTTGTGGCAGGTGGCGTGGCCAGGTGACGTGACAAGTGGACAATTCACAACTTGGCAGGTGACGTGGCCAGTGGACAATCCACAACTTGTGGCAGGTGACGTGGCCAGGTGATCTGGCAAGTGCATAATCCACTTGTGGCAGGTGACGTGGCAAGTGGACAATCCACAACTTGTGGCAGGTGTCGTGGTCAGGTGACGTGGCAAGTGGACAATCCACAACTTGTGGCAGGTGACGTGGCCAGTTGATGTGGCAGGTGACGTGGCCAGTGGACAATCCACAACTTGTGGCCAGGTGACGTGGCCAGGTGACGTGGCCAGGTGACGTGGACAATCCACAACTTGTGGCAGGTGGCGTGGCCAGGTGACGTGGCAGATTACGTGGCAAGTGGACAATTCACAACTTGGCAGGTGACGTGGCAAGTGACACGCTAAATACACGTACACTGCTGCTCTCTCAGCTGCTCTGGTCTCACAAAATAGCTGAAATGGTTAAATAATACTGTTTTTTTAGCTTAGGGAGGGTCTTATGATGTTTCTTAACCAAATGCTTCTAAACGCAAACGCGGTAAAACGCGGTAAATTCGCGGCAAAAACGGGCGTTTTAAACGCCGTTTTTTGCGTTTGAAAACTTGTGTTTAGATGAGTTTGCATTTGCTTCTCGTGTGCATGGGGCCTAAGATGAAGTCCATTAAACAATATAACCCCATGGCTGGATTCTGTTGCTGGATTGTCGGGATGCCTATCCTATCCTCACACCTTAGAGGGAAAGCAAAACCAACTGTCTCCATCCTAACGGTTAGTGTACCCTGGGGGTGCTCTAGTTCCTCTTATTTCTATCAGAGGAAGTGGTGACAGTCAGGAACAGAATTCTGAGGAAGTATACTTCCGCTTGTTTGATGGTTTCTCAGTGCCTCAGTCATCATGCATACAGATGATTCCTGGGGTGCATGGGCACCTGCGCAAATTTCAACTTCAATTTCAAGAATTCTGCAAGGGAGGAAACAGGATCGAACACCGCTAATAACAGTGTTACTCAGTATGAGTAGCGGTCCGCAGTGATGGAAGGTCCTTGAGCAAGTCTCGGTCCGTAAGGACCTTCACACTGGAGAATTGCTACGAATCATGTCTACAGGACACTCGAAGATGCACTGTGAGGGACTTTCGGCCAAGGCAAGCGGGGATTCCCAGCCAAGGAGGGTAATCTTGAACGCGCTGGGGTTCAAACAGCCCCTTTTATCACTTTGGCCTTACTACACAGAGTCAATGAAGACCAGTCTCCTTGCAGTTGAGCAACAGGGCAGTAGTTGCCTATATTCAGCTCCAGGGTGAAACTCACGGCAATATGCTAGTGAGAGAGATAAAACCCATAACGCCTGGGATGGAAGATCACCAGCAAAATTCCAGAAGCAGTTTACCTCCCAGCGGATTTTTTGAACAAGTACAAGCTTCCCAGAGCACAACGAGGGTCTATGTCCCAAGTCTTCTCTGACCTGGTCCACAGGTGGGGCCTACCACAGACAGACCTCCTTGTTTCCCAGAGAAATCGCAAACTATGGGTATGTCTGACTTTGTTTCCGCACCCCAAGGCACAGGGGGCAGATGCTCTGATCTCTCAATGGGACTGCAATGAGTGAGTGAGTGAAAAACTTGTATAGCGCTACACCTGCGAACTAAATCGCCTCAAGGCGCTTTTTCCATCCATTGTCTTCCTTATCCTTCAGAAGAGGTGAGTCTTAAGTTTCTTCCTGAAGGCCCGATGGTTTTCTTCCATGCGGATGTCCATTAGCAGAGCGTTCCATAGCCGTGGTCCTTGGACTCTAATCTAACCTATATATTTTTCCCCAACATTTCCTGTTAATGAGATTCCTCTTGAGGCTGTCAACAGAGAACATAGTTGTCATAGCCAGTCCCCCATATTGACCAGGAGGCCCTCGGTTTTCCCTGGCCATTCATTTCAGGATACAGAAGACATTGCCCCTCCATAACCTATGCAGACTGGGGCTGCAAGCAGGGGTACTAAAGGGGGAGGGTGGGCAACTCGGTTGCTCCAGTTTCACTACAGAGTGATCTCTACTTTGTTGTGTGCGAGAAGACATTCTACTTACAACATCTAGACCTAATTCTGGAACAAGTTTGCTTTTTCTTGGTAGAGCGAGACATTCATCCTACTGCCCTTTCAGTGCCAGCTGTTCTATACTTCCTCCAGGCCTTAGCCTATCCTCACATAACTCACGAGCGTCGACTATATCGACAATAACACATTTAAATGGGCCAAGAATCCTTCAGTTTGTACAACTTTTGAGTTTTTGGAGGGTAGGTCTCCAAGGAAAAGATATATTGGAGTTGCTGGTTCTCATATCGGTTCAACTGTTCGTTCCAACAGAGCAGTGTTCGGTTCAGGCCATCAGTTATAAGGCAGTATCAATTGCAAAAACTTTAGGCAGAAGGTTATCGCAGATTCAAGCTCTTGGAGCTTCAAAGTAAAAAAAATATATATATTCTTTTCTTTCCAAAAGGAGTAGAGTTGGTCTTGTAGATCATCTTGCCACAAACATGGCAACAGACTGCTATTTAACAGACAGCTGGACATTGCCTAACTTTCCAGAACATCACACAGGAAAGTCTCACGAACTGATAATTTTCATAACTTTTAAGTAGTATCTTCCACAATTGTCCCTTTCAGGTCATCTAAACCTTTTGTCATTCTAGCTGGGAATCAAGGGAAAGAAGTTACTGCCTGGACCTTAGCAGGCTTGGTTGTACATATAGAACTAGGGGTTGCGAGCCTCCGTCAGCGGTGGCGGAGCACTCTACCAGAGCAGTTGAAGCCTCATAGGCAACACATTCAAAAGAATCTATGGTGCACATCTGTAGAGGGGTATCATGGTCTTCCCAACATTCCTACTCAAACTTGACAGAAAAGACCCGGGGGTCCTGTCATCAGGGAACTTTGTAGGAAGGACTATTCAGTCCTCTGTCTCATCCTAATTAGAGGATTGGTTGGACAAGTAGATCCAGGGTGGCTTTGGCCAATTATGGCTCAGGGGGTTTAGTACACGCCCCACACTATATAAGGCCGTTCCAGCTTTGTTAAAGAAAAGAACAGTCAGACAGTTAGAGAGAGAGAGAGATAGATAGAGACAGTGTCTTTTCTACCAGATAGATAGAGCAGGAAGGCTAGTCAGTTTAGTTAAATTTACAGTGTGTAGAGGATATATACATCCTAGCGTTGTACATATGTATAGCTTAGCTAGATCAGCTATTCCTATTGTTAGGCAGTAGATTGTGCTAGATGCAGTGCTCTAACGTGTTGTATTGCCTGCATAGTGTTTAGTTTACACCTAAACATAGTACTCAGTGTTGGTGGACGTGTGCTATTTAATTGCCCATAAACGCAGTTGCTGTTACTGCACGTGGGCTATTTAATAGTGTATAAAGGGATATTGCGTGAGTGAGAACGTCGTTCGCAGTCGGTAGAAAACGTTGTGAAAACGATCATGCAGTACGACGATACGAAACTTGATTGTTGGACTTTATGATCAGTGGATGAGTTTGTGGGTTTGATATGGGGAGAAAGCTAAGGCTTGACTGACATTAGTTTTTTCTTTTGATACATTTTGACTTGCAGAAATAATGGAGGCCTTCAGAGAACAGGAGTTCTTCACAGAATTTGTTCAAAGGGGGCCCCGGATGGCAACCCCCCTTTTTTTCTAGAATTTTTCTTTCCCAAAAAAATAATTTATTGAGCCAAGATCTTGCATTGTAATGGCACCCCACCCCTAAAATAATCAACATATTGTTGCCACACAGCACGTGCACTTTGGGGGGCCAAGCCTGTATGGACAGTCTCACGGGCCACCACCACTGGAATATCAGTGGCCTCATCAGGCACAAGTGTCATGTAGTTTGTTGAGAGTCTCTTTAGGAAATTGTGCAATATGCAGGAGCAAAGTATGACATGGTTCTGATTCTACTTAAGAAACCTACAGTCCTTATCTTGTTTGCACCGCCTGTATACTGCTGTTCAAAGTACCGTATTTATCGGCGTATAACGCGCACCGGCGTATAACGCGCACCCTAATTTTAGGAGGGAAGTTTTAGGAAAAAAACTTTCAACAGCCCCTTTTATATTCCAAAGCCCCTCTGCACATTACACAGATCCCAGCACATATGACACACAGATCCCAGCACATATGACACACAGATCCCAGCACATATGACACACAGATCCCAGCACATGATATTAGAAACAGATTCCAGCACATGATATTAGAAACAGATTCCAGCACATGATATTAGAAACCGATCCCAGCACATGATATTAGAAACAGATCCCAGCACATGATATTAGAAACAGATCCCAGCACATGATATTAGAAACAGATCCCAGCACATGATAGTAGAAACAGATCCCAGCACATGATATTAGAAACAGATTCCAGCACATGACATTACTGTCCTCCTACCTGCTTCTCCTGTCACAGTCCATGAGCCGCTCCACTCACCCAGCTCCGGCGTCAGTGTCAGCAGTCCCGACGTCTCAGCGATCACGTCGGATCAGGTCTCCGGGTGTTGATACCCGTTCAAGCCGGATTGGGTCCCCACGGATGCCCGCAAAGCCGATCAGGTCGGCATCAAACTACACAGTCTCCCGCGCGAAACAAACAGTCTCCTCTTCCTCTCCAATCTGAAGCTACACTCGGAGGGGGGAGGAGGAGCAAGAAGAGGAGAGAAGGGAATATTTTGTAAATATTCTTAGTAAGCCGGCGGGCTGTCCAATGCGAGGTGGGACGGCCGGAACGACACTCCCGCCCAATCTCCGCCCCCCCACTGGTAAACGAACATGACATCGGCGTATAACGCGCACCCACGATTTCCCCCTGATTTTAACCTCTTGACCACTGGGCACTTAAACCCCCTTCCTGACCAGACCAATTTTCAGCTTTCGGTGCTCTCACAATTTGAATGACAATTACTCCGTCATACAACATTGTACCCATTTGAAATTTTTGTCCTTTTTTTCACACAAATAGAGCTTTCTTTTGGTGGTATTAGATCACCTCTGGGTTTTTTATTTTTTGCGCTATAAAAGAAAAACGACCGAAAATTCTGTAAAAAAAAAAAAAAAATAACTTGTTTCTGTCATATTCGCAGGTTATTTCTCACACACAGCATATGCATACCACGAATGACACCCCAAAACACATTCTGCTATTCCTCCCGAGTATGGCGATACCCCATGTGTGCAACTTTTACACAGCGTGGCCACATACAGAGGCCCAACATGCAGGGAGCGCCATCAGGCGTTCTGGAGCACCCAGGCCAATTCTGACATTTCTCTCCTACATGGAAAAATCACAATTTATTTGCTAGAAAATTACATAGAACCCCAAAACATTATATATGCGGAGTATTGGGGTATTGCGGAGTATTTGGGTATTGCAGAGTATTGGGGTATTGGGGGTATTGCAGAGTATTGGGGTATTGCGGAGTATTTGGGTATTGGGGTATTGCAGAGTATTGGGGTATTGCAGAGTATTGCGCAGGGTATTGGGGTATTGCAGAGTATCGGGGTATTGCAGAGTATCGGGGTATTGCAGAGTATCGGGTATTGCAGAGTATCGGGGTATTGCAGAGTAACGGGGTATGGCAGAGTAACGGGGTATGGCAGAGTAACGGGGTATGGCAGAGTAACGGGGTATGGCAGAGTAACGGGGTATGGCAGAGTATTGCGCAGGGAGGGATGGCAGAGTATGGGGTATGGCAGAGTATTGCGCAGGGAGGGATGGCAGAGTATGGGGTATGGCAGAGTATTGCGCAGGGAGGGATGGCAGAGTATGGGGTATGGCAGAGTATTGCGCAGGGAGGGATGGCAGAGTATGGGGTATGGCAGAGTATTGTGCAGGGAGGGATGGCAGAGTATGGGGTATGGCAGAGTATTGCGCAGGGAGGGATGGCAGAGTATGGGGTATGGCAGAGTATTGCGCAGGGAGGGATGGCAGAGTATGGTGTATGGCAGAGTATTGCGCAGGGAGGGATGGCAGAGTATTGATGGTACTGCAGAGTATTGCGCAGGGAGGGATGGCAGAGTATGGGGTATTGCAGAGTATTGATGGTACTGCAGAGTATTGCGCAGGGAGGGATGGCAGAGTATGGGGTATTGCAGAGTATTGATGGTACTGCAGAGTATTGCGCAGGGAGGGATGGCAGAGTATGGGGTATTGCAGAGTATTGATGGTACTGCAGAGTATTGCACAGGGAGGGATGGCTGGATCTGTGACTGCAGTTGTCACAGATCCAGCCCACAGCAGCTGCTGACACCCCGCGCTCCCCCCCCCCCCCCCCTCCTCTCCTCTCGCACTGTACCGAACGGTACAGAGAGGAGAGGGAGGAACCGGCGTCATCAAATGACGCCGGTTTGTTTACAAGTGATCGCTCCGTCATTTGACGGAGCGATCACGTGGTAAACAGCCGCGATTCGCGGCAATTTACCGTGATCCGTGATGCGCCGGGTCTTCTAGACCCGGCGAGCACGGACACTTCCGCGAGCGCGCCCCAGGGGACGCGCAAACGCGGAAGTGCACGAGGACGTCCCAGGGACGTCCTGTCACAGTAACTCGACCGCGCTGTAGCAGTATTTTTGCTATAGCGCGGTCGGCAAGAGGTTAAGGGGGAAAAAGTGCGCGTTATACGCCGATAAATACGGTATATAGGGCCAAACGGCCTTGTCAGCGCCGATCCCCGCTATAGGTTCACTATGCAAGCCGCTTGGGGCCCCGCAAAGCTGCGAAGGGCCCCCCAAATTACTAGAGGCCACGCCTGGTGAGAAGTAATTTTCGCCTCCTCACCCCGCTTCTAAACTCGCTGGCTGAGTCATTTCCGACAGCAGAACACCCTCTCACCCCGCTTCTCAACTTTCTTTAATGTGACATGTCACTGTCGTCAGCGCCCCCCGCTTCTCATTTTTAATGTGACATGTCATTTTGCTTAGGGCCCCAGGAAGGTCAGGATCGGCACTGGGTCTTGTAATGACTTGGGGGGAGTGATGGCGGGGAAACTCATGCTATTTTTTTCAATGATTTTTATCCATATTGCAGGGACCAAACTTTAAATTAAAGCCGCAAGCATTATTAAATTTCTTTTTTCTGAGAAAAATCTCATGTTGTGCAGGGACATTTCTAAACACGTGCCACTACTATAGACACCCAGCAGGTACCATATTTAAAGGAATTTTTTTTTCACTTTAAGCATCATTAAAATCGCTGCTCAAGAAAAAAACTACAGTTTTTAAAACCTTTTTTTTCCATTGATACATGTTCCCTGGGGCAAGACCCGGGTTCTCGAAGAAATTTTTTCAACAAAAACTTGAATATTGGGCTTTAAAATTAGCACTTTTGAATTCGAACGTTCGAGTACCAACGCGGTGACCTAAAACACAAAGACGTGCTAAAAAAACGAAGTTCAATGCTTCCAAGCATGCGTCGACTTGATTCTGAGCATACGCGGGTTTTGAACCGATGCTTTTGCGTACTAACCATCGGTTTTGACCGATCGGTCATCAGTCCATCAGTCCGATTTTAAAGCAAGTTTTAAAACTTTGGTCTGAAGGACAAAAGTCTGATGGGCCATACACACGGTAGGTTTGGACTGATGAAACTGAACTTCAGTCCGTTTTCATCAGTTCGGACTGATGTGTGTACAGGGCCTTAGAGGCGCCTCTCTTTTATACTCTGTTGTGACATGACGCTATTCTTATATCAAGACATCGCATGTATATCAAGTCAAATTTTATAATACAAATTAGCTTGTCTTGCAAAACGCTCTCAAACGAAGTTACTCTCAAACCAGGGTTTTACTGTACTTTTATACCTAGTCGTAGGTTACGTTCAAGTCGTAGGCAGTGATTCGACGTAAATTAGGCAGTTGTTTCTACGTGATTCTGAGAATGCGTACTGGGAAGCGTCCATGGGACGGCGCATGCACCGTTCGTTATTAGTATCTTGATGGCGCTCGGCCCATCATTTACATGAGGTTACGCCTCATTAGCCCACTGCCACTTACGACGAGTTACGCTGAGGGAACCCAACGTAGATTAGGGAGCAAGTGCTTTGTGAATACTGTGCTCGCCGGTCTGCGCTACGTTGGCGTAGCTTATATTTGATACGCTACGCCCACATAATTATGCGCCAAGGTATGTGAATCCGGGCCTTAAACTTTTCCTCTTTGTAACCAATATAGGGATGGAGACATGTCTTTTTTGCCTCATCTAAAGTCCCGCCGATATTTTCTTTTGGGTTTATTTACTAAAGGCAACTCCACTTTGCACTACAAGTGCACTTGGAATTTCAGTCACTGTAGATCTGAGGGGGACCAGCAAGGAAAATAAAACAGCATTTTAGCTTGCACATGATTGGATGATAAAACCAGCAGAGCTTCCCCTCATTTCAGATCTACCCCTCAGATCTAAAGCGACTGCACTTTCAAGTGCACTTGTAGTGCAAAGTGGATTTGCCTTTCGTAAATGAACCCCAATGTACCGTATTTATCTTCATATAATGCGCCCCGGCGTATAGCGCGCACCCTCGACCTGGAAGAGAAATTTTGGGAAAAAAATATAATACTTACAATTTGAATTCCCCTCGTCGGTGTCTTGCCCGGCGTCCATCGGCGGCATTGTCCGGTCCGGTGTCTGTCTGCAGCCTCAGTGGTGTCCTCTTCGCTTCTCCCGGGCTCTTGTTGTTCCGATCCCGGCTTCCCGCGCTGTGTTTGAACGCCGCCGCCGACATATACCGAGCGCAGTACACTCAGGCATGCTCGGCTCTTCTCGCATAGGAGGCGGCACAGGGCGTAACCGTGAGGGGCGCTGAGCCTTGCCGAGTGTACTGTACTCTGTATATGTCGGCGGCAAGGTTCAAACACAGCGCGGGTATCGGCGTATATCGCGCACCCACGATTTTCCCCTTATTTTAAGGGGAAAAAAGTGCGCGGTATACGCCGATAAATACGGTATCGTTCTCATCCATTCACAGAAACACAAAACATAGGGGTGGGCTTCACAGTGGCCAATCGGAGGATATCACAGTGATCAGGCGACCTGGAATCAGACGTTCTGTGTCCCAATTGTTAGAACAGGGCCCGGGGCTCTCAGACATTCCCAACACAAAGGGAGGTATCCAAATATGTGGCCCCTTGGCAAAAGGCCCAGTGCAGTGGGGCCGCATATTTTTGTTATGTAGGTGCCAAGGGGTTAAGGTAAAAAACCTTCTCCCTTTGCAACCAATTTGATTATTGTGCGTTCCTGCTCTTCTAAAAACACACATCGGCTGTTTTGCACCACAATTTTAGCATTTCACGTTTGGTGTATTTAGCTGTGTTTTCAATGCTATAAGAAAAGGGGGGGGGGGCCCTGCGCTATCGGGAAGGATGGCTAGGGGACACTGCTGCAAACACCAGATAGTCTGTCCTTAACAGAAAAAATGTGAATAAAAAAGAAGGGGGTGGTGTCTGCGCTGTGGGTGGATGCAAATGGGAATGGTGCAGAAAATACACAACGTAAATAACTGAACCAAGGGGGGGGGGGGCGGAGTCATCAAACATGGCGCCGTAGGAAAGTTGCGGCGTGCTCCATGCCTCAGACGCTCTTCCCGATGAGCAAAAAAAGACTGTACTGATGACTGGACTAATGACGGAGCCTTGAATGAATGCATGAATGCACTAACCTGGCAAACGGAAAAGGAGCTGCCGTGCGGTGTGGGCTGGTGTGCTGTTCAAGTGCCTCCGGGATCCCGTGCTGCGGCTTACACTGACCCAGCGGCATCTAGCCGTATCCTCCACTCGGTGTCAGCTGGATCGGAGGGGGGTAGCCTAGGGCGGTGGACTTGGCCCCTCTGTGCTGTCTTCCGAAGCGGAGTCAGGCACCCGCAAAAACGAGGGACCGACTGCATCTAAAGCTGCCGGCTGCTGGTGGAGGACGGAGAGGTGGGAGGAAGGACCTCCGGGAGCTGGGTTTCCTGGCCGTGGAGAGCGGTGAGCCACTGAAGGCTGCCGGGGGGCCACTGAATGTCACCGAGGCAGACTGAAGGAGAGACCAGATACTACTCAGCAGTGACACCTGAAGGCTCTCCCCAGTAACAGCAGCAGCTGTAATTACAGTAAGAGAAGAGAGTGGATGATTTGCTGGTAAGGTGACTGTGACGGTATCGGTATGATATCCCCGTCAACGTTCCCTTCTTCCCATAACGAAAATCACCCAATATTCCACGAGGAGGGATATCCCTGGAATCGCCCAGAAAGCCACACATGAGACCAGCTTACTGCTTGAACAACACAGACTTTAATGTTATAACACACAGCTTATATGTCATTTCCAAAACTGTTACAATGACAAATCTCCGCCCCCCTCACACTGGGGCTTCCATACAGATGACTAGGTAGACACGACGGGGCCGATGCTGAAACACATTTTCTTTAGACAATGACATCAATGACGCTGAGCACTAGCTGTACTGAATACATCAACCAGACCGCTCGACCCCGCATATAGAGAGATAATTACCACAATGAAGCAATCAGAATAATTAACACAAGCCACTTAAACCCAGCTCTCCTTCACACAACACAATAGATCAATTAACCTTTAGAAATAGTGAGGGGACATTAGCACATCAATAACCTGGCTAGCAGGGAGCAGTAAACTGAGACGTATAGGCAAATGTATCACAATGGCCCCCCTTTTGCTCCCTGCTCCGGCAAACCCGGTTGGACCTTCCCTGGTCCAGTAGGGTTGACGGGTTCAGAGCTATTAGTCAGAGGTTAACTCCGTTTGGCATGACTGACCTCCCTTGGCAACTGCTTCAGACTCAGGTATGTCACCAGGTCGTCAGATCACACGCCGGTCAGTCCCCAAGTCTTTGTGCAATCTGCAAAGTCACCAGAAGTCAGTGTGAAGACAGCGAATGGGTCTGTGCGCCGCCGTCTAGGTGTCCCGCTATGGGAGGGGGCAGGTTATGGCTCTGAAGTGACAATCCCAGGAGATTCATAAAAAGAAAAAGTTATATTTGTTGAAATGCTGTAGCACTGGTGCTCAGAGTCCGGGGGGGGGGAGGGGAATCAGAGCCCCATAAGGTCAGCCACCCCCTGCTCCCTCCGCAGCCGCCGGTTCTCCTCTTGGAGCTTCTCCAGCTCCATCTCCAGTTCATGCTGCTGTGACCTCAGGTGGTTGTTCTCCTCCTCCATGCGGCTTATGCACTCCTCCAGCTCTATGTACTCACGGATCAGCTCCTGCTTGCTCATGTCCTGCAGGCTCTCCACGTGGTCCTTCATCATCAGGAACTGGGTGGTGGTGTAAGGGGCCACCGGTGGGCCCTTGGCGAACATCTCGGCACGCATCTGGGACGCCCGCTGCGACTCCCTCTCCTCCAGTCGCTTCTTCTCCTCCTAGGTCAGCTTGTTATACGGCTTCCAGGACCTCTTCTTCTTGAAGGGTGGCCGGCGGTGCCTCTTTCTGCCCAGCTCCCTCCAGGGCCCCTCCGGCTCAGGGCTGTCGCCCATGACCAGCTGACAATGGTGTTCCCTGTTGTCCGTAATAACAGATTGTACCATGAGGGCTTCGTAAGGGGTGCCCAATGGTTCTTCCTGACCCAGCTCCTTTGGATCCCAAGCCGAGTCTACACAATGGGCTGCTGCTGGTGGGCGGTACCCAGGTTGAGACCAATTTGACCTGGTGTTGTCATTCATGGGGCAATTCTGCTTGAAGTGACCCAGCTGTTTGCACCGGAAGCAGCGTTGTTCGTTGCCCTCCTGGCGATGATAGCGAGGGCTAGATGTCACCGGTCTGTTAGGAGGTTGGTATCTAGCGGTTGGTGGGTGTGAGGGCACCGTTTGTGGTGGAGGTTGTTCCTGTGGTGTGACCTGGTTCGTCTTGCGAGTATCTGCATATTCATCCGCCAACTTCGCGGCCTCTGGTAGAGTCATGGGCCTGCGATCTCTCACCCAATCTTTGACGTCCGTCTGGATGTGATTGTAAAATTGCTCCAGGAGCATTAGTTGCAAAATGTCCTCTGCGGTGGTGGCCTGGCTGCTGTTAGCCCAGTTAGAGGCCAACCGGGACAATTGGCATGCCCATTCCGCATAAGAGTCTTTCGTGGTTTTGCGTGAGTCCCTGAACTTCTGTCGGTGGGACTCTGGGGTTACTGCATAACGAGCCAGGAGCACTTCTTTAACCCGGGCGTAGCTATGAATATCCTGATCTGGCACGGTCCGGAAAGCATCAGAAGCTTTGCCTGACAGTTTGCCTGACAATATTGCAACCCAGTCTCCTCTAGCTATTCGGTGCAGGTTACATTGTCGCTCAAAATCCGCCAGGAAGTTATCAATCTCACAGTCCTTTTCATCAAAAGCTTTAAAAGCGCTAAACGGAATCTTCCTTGTGTCTGCTGTGCTGTACTCACTGTTCGGAGAAGGTGCGGCTGCTTGTTGGACTGCTGCCAGTTTTAACTGTAGTTCTGCGTCCCTTATTTGTTTAGCCTTCTGTAGCTCCGCGTCTCTTATTTCTTTAGCCTCCTTCGCTAACAGGTCCATCACTTTCAGTACCACATCTGGCGTTGGGTTCGGGCCGAACCACGCTAGCTTCTCTCTCATTAGCTTGTTGGCTGGCGATTCCTCCTCCTGAATCACTGGTGTCTCCATCTCTTGTACTGCTGGCGTTGCTGCAATCCCGTCGTCCTGGTCTAGCTCCATTGATTCTGCTATGATGACCCGCTTGGTTTTGTTGCTAGCAATCCTTCCACGAACTTCCAGTAGTTCTTCCAGTGTCTGCTTGGAATCCGGGTGTGAAGGGGAATAGAAGGGAAAAATCCCACTGCTACCAACCAATTGTGACGGTATCGGTATGATATCCCCGTCAACGTTCCCTTCTTCCCATAACGAAAATCACCCAATATTCCACGAGGAGGGATATCCCTGGAATCGCCCAGAAAGCCACACATGAGACCAGCTTACTGCTTGAACAACACAGACTTTAATGTTATAACACACAGCTTATATGTCATTTCCAAAACTGTTACAATGACAAATCTCCACCCCCCTCACACTGGGGCTTCCATACAGATGACTAGGTAGACACGACGGGGCCGATGCTGAAACACATTTTCTTTAGACAATGACATCAATGACGCTGAGCACTAGCTGTACTGAATACATCAACCAGACCGCTCGACCCCGCATATAGAGAGATAATTACCACAATGAAGCAATCAGAATAATTAACACAAGCCACTTAAACCCAGCTCTCCTTCACACAACACAATAGATCAATTAACCTTTAGAAATAGTGAGGGGACATTAGCACATCAATAACCTGGCTAGCAGGGAGCAGTAAACTGAGACGTATAGGCAAATGTATCACAGTGACGGATACGTTTTTTGTTTTTTTTGTTTGTTTTTCTCTGCTCTCTCTCTTGTATATTGACTTACCAACTACTGTGAAACAGATCGGATGCTGATAAGCCATTGTAAAGTAAAAGTAAAAACTGAGCGAAATTTAGCAGATTAAAGAGGAAGATATAGCTGGCACAAGATCTCAGTGGCTCACATAAGAGACTGCTTATACAGAGGGGGGATCGTATACACAAGAGCGGTATCCTGAGTATCTTGGGCAGCCCCCCTATGATCCACAAGTTGCCTACGGTGCATTACTAATAAAGGAGGAAGAAAGGAAGAAAGGGAAAGGAAAAAAAAAAGGGAAACCTATATATATATATATATATATATATATATATATATATATATACCTGGCTGTTAAGGACAGTAGGGGCATTCTTGCAGTACCCCCATCGCTGGGAAGGATAATCGATCTATAAGAAAATTTATATATATATCTAAGGACTGTCAATCTGTTTTTTGTGTTTCGCTGGATTTCTGAGATTTAAATAAGGACGGTAAAACGGTAAAAGGAGCTAGAGGGAGGCTGGGTATTTCCCAATTTCCCAATTCAATTGACGGTTAAGTGACGGTATTTAACTGCTTAAACCCTATAGTAAAGCCCCATAGTAAAGGAAAATGGTGAAGAAGGCTGCTAAAGGTAATACAATAACATCTTACTTAGTGGCCGAAGGCCCTGGTCAAGCAGCAGAGAGCCCTATGAAAAAAGGGACCCATGCCTCCCCGGTAAAGAATACAGCTGACTTAGAAGTGTATCATGTCCCAGAGGAGACCCCGGGAAAGAGTAAGGATAAAGGCAAAAAGGGCATACCATCAGGGGTTAAAGGGGCAAGCAAAGATCAGAAATCCCCAGAGAAACAACAACAACTTGACCATCCCCCGGAAGGACCACAAGCCCCTCCTACCAAGCAAGATATGATTGATATGATGGATATGATGTCACGTTTGGAACGGACAGTTAAAGGGGAGATGGGAGCAACTAGGAAAGATATACAGAGTGTGTTACAGAGGGTAGAAGAACAACTGGAAGAGCACAAAAATGCAATTGACGAATTGAGAGGCCGTGCGGATATGGATTGGATGGAGATAAGAAATACAAGATATAGATTGGAGGACCAAGAGAACCGCAGCAGGAGGAAAAACTTGCGGGTAAGGGGCCTCACGGAAGAAGTAAAGGACGGAGAACTGGGTGAAACCTTGCGAGAGGTATTCAATAAGGCACTTAAATGAGAACCAACTGCCCAGATGCATTTTGTAAGGGTACACAGAATACAAAGGTCATATAATGTCCAGAGGGATGCACCAAGGGACACTATAGTAAGATTTCAGGACTTTGAGCAGAAAGAGCTAGTGTCCCAAAGTACGAGAAATTCTGTCTCGTTGGAATATAAAGGTACATTGTTGCTTATTTTTTCAGATTTATCCCCAGAAACCCTGGCACGTAAAAGGGCGCTGAAACCGTTGACAAACCATCTCCGGGAAAAAAACATTATTTATAGATGGGGGTTTCCTGCCTGTCTATCGGTCAAAAATCAGGGAGTGTCGGTATACATTCGGTTCCCTGAGGACGTAGAGGAATTTTGCAATAAATTAAGTATACAACATATAAAGGTTGATAATTGGGAAAGGAGACCTCCGGTTTGGAAGAGGTGGAAGGACCAAGATTGGAAAAGAGCTTAGAGCCCAGAATATTGGACTTGAGCTATACCCCTTTTTTCGGGGATGCCCTTTTTTGCTGAACTTTTTTTTTTATTTTTTTTTATTCTTTTTGTTTTTTTTGCCTTGGTTTTTGCCTTCCTCTGTCCCTCTCCTCCTCCCCTCCTCCTGAGGGGGCGGGGAGCAGCGGGGGGGAAGGAGGGAAGTGTTAATGGTTAAGTGTCATGTGGGTTCGGTCAGGTCTATGGGGGGGGGGGGGGGAGGCATGGAGTAAATGTGTTCCCCCCCCCTCGGTCTGGGGGATATCCCTAATTAGGGGGATGGAAACCGGTTGAGGGGGGGGGACATGTTAAAGGCCCCAAGAAAGGCCCGCTCGGCAAGCCGCCTGGATGGGTGCGGATCGAGGGAGTCTAAACATTGTTGTACAATGTGCTCGGGGGTTGGGAGGGGAGGAGGGAGGGGGGTATATGTGGTATATGTGGTCTCTAAAAAGTATGTTGATATTTAGGTTATGTCGGTTAAGATTGGTGGCCTTAGAATTGACCAGGAAATTCTCCTATGTCAAGCAGAAGTCTGATTCAAGAATATGAAGAGAAAAGATAGAAAATGGCTGCATTAAAAATTGCCACGTACAATGTACGGGGTTTGAACAACCCAAATAAGCGATATCAGATACTGCAGGATATGAGGAGACTCTCGGTCAATATAGTGTTTCTACAAGAAACCCATTTAAAAATAACGTCTAAGACAAGATTAAAATCAAAAGATTTCCCTACTTGGTATCAGTTACTCCCCGAACAAAAGATCAAAAGGTACCGCAATTGGGTTTGATAGAAATACACACTTTATCCCAGAAGATATAGAAATGGACCCTGAGGGAAGATACCTATTCATAAAAGGTTCTATGTTCAATCTGAAATATACATTAGCAAATGTGTACTGCCGTAATGTGAGATCGGCAGTATTTCTGAAGAAAATCCTGAACAAATTAGAAAGATTCAGAGAAGGCAAGGTGATCCTTACAGGAGATTTTAATTTTGTCTTTGATCCATCTTTGGATACCCAACCGGTATCATTGAGATCAGAGGGAAAATATCTTAGGGCAATTAAACAAAAACTTCACCAAATGCAATTCGTAGAAGCCTGGAGAATTTTACACCCAAGAGAGAAAGACTTCACATATTTTTCACCGGTCCACAGGTCATACTCAAGAATTGACCATATCATTTTAGATCATCGGTTATTAGAAGGACTGAGAAGTGTAGACATAAAATCCATAACGTTGTCAAACCATGCCCCAGTGGTGATGTCTCTAGATGTTGGGGAGGTCCCGCTGGAGCAGAAAACATGGAAAATAGATGAATCTCTCCTAAATAACATCAAGATAGCCGATGATCTGGAAAGGGATATGTGCCTATTCTTTCAGGAGAATGACATAGAAAATATAGCCCCCTCGACGCTATGGGAAACACACAAGGCATTCATGAGAGGGAGGTTGATTGCTGAAAAAGTTAAAAGAAAGAAAATTAGGCAGGCACAGAAGCAAAGGCTACTAGAAGAAATTTGGAGTCTAGAACAGCTACATAAAAGATCGCAGGTAGAAGAGGTCTACAAATCACTAATTAGGAAGAGAGAGGACCTATGTAACCTATTAGAACAGGAAACTAAATGGGTGTTCAATAAAATGAATAATACTTTTTATGCTATGGGGAATAAACCAGGGAGATTCCTGGCAAGGACTATCAAACCAAGAAACTCACAAAATTTTATTTTAAAAATAAAAGATAAAAAGGGAGAACTGAGACACTCTACGAAGGAAATAATTAGAATATTTCAGGAGTATTATCAAAATGTATACAAGGTTAACCAAAAACAAGGTATAATAGAAACCCAGAATAAGAGAATGAAAATTAAACAATATCTAAAAAAAGTAAAGATTCCGGGCCTTTCGGAGGAAGTAATTAGTAATTTAGAAAGGGAAATTACAAAAGATGAAATAAGTCAAACTATAAAGAACATTAAGATGGGGAAAAGTCCTGGTCCAGATGGGTACACCTCAGCCTACTACAAAAGATTTGGAGAGATCCTAGTGCCCTTCTTCCAGAAGTATATGAATTCCATCGGGGGAGGTATGAGAATACGTGAAGAGGCCCTAGGAGCTCACATAACCCTGATCGGGAAAGAGGATAAGGATCCCTCACTATGTGCAAGTTATAGGCCCATATCCCTGATCAATGTGGATATAAAAATCTACTCAAAAATCCTGGCTGAGAGAATAAGACCACTCTTGCCAGAACTGATAGAGAATGACCAGGCGGGATTTGTACCGGGGAGGGAAACGAGGGACAATATTCTGAGAGCTTTATTTTTGATACAAAAGGCCAAAAAAAGCAAAGAGGTCAACACTGTTTCTGTCATTGGATGCCGAAAAGGCGTTTGACAGGGTGGACTGGGAATTTATGTTAGCCACACTGTCACATGTCGGATTAGGTCCAAATATGCTTAGGTGGATTGGGGCATTATATTCTAGCCCCTCAGCCCAGGTGAGGGTGAATGGCACCTTGTCAGATAGATTCCCACTTTACAACGGGACCCGCTAGGGATGCCCGCTTTCTCCCCTCCTGTTCGTCCTGACATTGGAGCCGCTAATGGAGACAATAAGAAGGAACCAGGAAATAGAGGGGATAGAAGTGGGAGGGAAGGAGCATAAGATCTCTGCGTTCGCAGATGACATGCTGTTGTATGTATCCAATCCGAGGGAAACACTTCCAAGGATAATAGCCGAATATTAGAGATACGGGGAGATCTCAAATTTAAAAATCAATCAAGAGAAAACAGAGATTCTGAGTATTTCGGTGGGTCATAGAGAACGCAGAGATCTGGAAGCTCTATATTCATTTAAGTGGAAGCAGAGGAGAATGAGATATCTGGGGGTTTTCCTATCTACTACTCAAAGGTACATATATGAAGATAATTATATACTTTTATTAAATAAATGAAGGTCAGATTTAAAAGGTTATAGCGTAAGCAGAGTGTCTTGGTTAGGAAGGATAAATACAATAAAGATGATATTACCTAAAGTCCTATATATTTTCCAAACCCTCCCGATAGGAATCCCAGAAGCCTTTTTCAGAATTTTGGGAAAGATAATTAGGGGATTCATATGGAGGGAAAGGAAATCGCGTATAGCAGTAGAAACTCTGAGCAGATCTAGACAGGAAGGAGGACTCCTTCTACCCAACTTCAAACGGTATTATGAGGCCTCGGTACTGAGGAGGATGACGGACTGGTTCCTGAGTGAGGGAAGGGAGAAAAAGAAATAGGTAGAAGTAGAAGAAAGCCTAAGTACTAATAAACTAGGAGGAAGAATATGGGTGCCGAAACAGTATAGAGGACTACCCCAAGATATCCCCAAAATCACAAAAGAAACATTTAAAATCTACGATAGAATATGTAAAAGGGAAGAATGGCCATACAATAGTCCACTGATGCCTCTTACGGGCACAGATTACTTCAAGCCAGGGAGAGAGGGAGGCATATACCTGAGGTGGGGAACTTTAGAAACATCAAAATTGATGGACTTGATGAAAGGTGAGGGTTTATGCTCCCTTCTAGAACTACGAGAAAAATACGGAGTATTCCCAGGAGATACTTGGAGATACAGGCAAATCAAACACTTTATAAATACTTTGCCGAAGCCACTACGAGCCCCCAATGATCTAAATCAATGAGAAAAATGTACACTCCGGGGAGGAATAGGAAAGCAGGGACTCTCTAATATCTATAAGATTCTGACACCTAATGGTAAGCTGGAGGCATTTAAAATAGTTGAAAGTTGGGAAGCAGAATTGAACCAAACAATATGTATAAAAAAAAAAAAGGAAGATACTTGAATATGTCCACTCTACGTCAATGGACGCTAAGGTTAATGAAAATGAACTATAAGCTTCTCTGTAAATGGTATTATGTTCCAACGAAAATGCACAAGATAGATGGAGGGATATCACCCTTATGCTGGAGAGAGTGTGGGAGGGAGGGATCCCATGCTCACATATGGTGGCAATGCCCCCTGATTCAGGAATATTGGAAGGAGGTATTGGCACAGATAAAGGAGATCAGTGGATATGAGGTGAAACAAGACCCCTGGGAATGCATATTTCATAATTCGGAGATGACAATGAAAAAATATAGAGGATCATTGGTCCCGCACTTATTAAATGGAGCTAAGATACTTATCCCCAGGAACTGGAAGAAAAAAAGAAAAAGAGGCACCCACTATAGAGGAATGGTTCCGTGAGATAGATAGAATCAGAGGGATGGAGGAACTGTGGACATTCCACGGTAACTCTAGGAGGGAACATGAGGAGTTATGGGAGGGATGGAGGAGGTTCAGGGAGAGGGGGAGGGGGTAGGGAGGAGGTGTGGGAAGAAGAGATGTAGATGTTTGAGGTCTCCCTCAATTACCCTCCCCTTCCTCATCCATTTATTTTTTATTTTTTTGGATGACTAAGGGAAGAGGTAAGGAGTGGGTGTATTCCCTTTAGATTTAAGATGATTTAGCATTTACATATATATATTGGGAAGGTTAGAATTTTTCCCCTGGGGGTTTGCAGGTTTTTTTTTTCTTTTTTTTTTACTATCTTTGTTTAGATCACTAAGGACAAGAGGTAAGGGGTAGGTGTAGTCCCCCTTAGATTTAAGATGATTTAGCATTTACATATATATATTGGGAAGGTTAGAATTTTTCCCCTGGGGGTTTGCAGGTTTTTTTTTTTCTACTATCTTTGTTTAGATCACGAAAGGTAAGGGGTAGGTGTAGTCCCCCTTAGATTTAAGATGATTTAGCATTTATATATATACATTGGGAAGGTTAGAGTGCATCCCTCGGCGGTTTGCGGTGTTTTTTTTTTTTTTTTTTTACGGGGCTCCTCTATCTCCCACCCTTAGAGGATAGGGACGGTAGAAGCCCCCCTAAATTCACAATACAATAGAATCCTTCAAATTTAAAATAGGAAGGTCATTATGGAATTCTTTAAACTAAATTGGTTGCACATTATGGGTGCTC
Organism: Rana temporaria; assembly: GCF_905171775.1. NCBI lineage: Eukaryota > Metazoa > Chordata > Amphibia > Anura > Ranidae > Rana > Rana temporaria. Next base: position 113,916,608 of record NC_053490.1, on the reverse strand, counting down.
CTTTTTTTCTTCCTTTCCCCCTTTCCCCCAAATTCTTCTCACTTGGAGAGAGAGGAGTGGGGCGGGTTAGGCCTTTCAAATTCACTTTTTCTCTTGGTTTGTTGCCATCACTTAGGAATGAATGAAGGGTTGAATATAAAGTATAAACTAAATAAGTAGTGCACTTGGGTGTCCCTCACTAAGGGAATGATCTAGTCAGACTGTCCATATCACAGTTAGAAATATTGTGTGGGTTTTTTTTTTTTTTTCTCTTTTTCTCTCCTTTTTTTTTCTCTCTTTCTCTCTCCCTTTTTCCTTCCTCTCACCCTCCCTACTTCTCTACACCCTACCATTACCTGCATCAGGAGCCTATCCGTACATATCTGTACATATCCCAGAGAGGTTTTCTCTTTTCTTTAAGTGAATTAGGGTGAATGGCCTTAAGAGGGGCACTTGGCGCGGAAGAGGATAGGATGAAGCACCATGCACTTTTAAATAAGAGCCACCATAGATTAACTTACATAAGGGAATACAAGGAGACCATATACGTGCTGTTATATGTATGTCAATATATAAATGTAAGAATGTGTATGTTGATGTTAAGTCTTTGTCAAAAAAAATGTTTAATACAATTTGTATTGGAAAAAAAAATAACTGAACCAAGGGGTGGGGGTGAAAGGGTATGGGGGGCAGGTGTACAACAGACCAATATGAACTGTGCAAGAAAAATACACAAGGCAAACAAATAATAAGAAAATTAACCTGTACTGGGGACCACTAAAAAATATAAAGATGGCAAAAAATATTATCAAATAACCATAAACACCTAAAATACATAAAGTGCTACAAAAAAAAAACAATATAAGTGAAATAAATAATACACAATAAATATGACAGTGTATAAAAATATATATAAAGTCTAAGGGCAAAATCCACAGCCAGCGGCGCAAATTAAGTTTCTGAAAACTTGTGTCATTTAAGTTACGGCGCCCTAAGTTGGTGTCGTAAGTGCCGTATCCACAGCGCATTTGCGCACAAAATTGCGCCAGCCGTAACGTAAATTCCGAGGCGTAAGGCGGGGTTATGGCAAGTGGGAAGGAAGTGGGCGTGCTTCATTGTAATGAGCCGTGACCCCATGCAAATGAAGGGCCGGCCGTACTGCGCATGCGCGCACGAATCTGCTGCTCACTGCGCATGTGCAGAACTTTGCTGGGCGCAATCAGTGAGATAGGTAAAAGGCCAAGTGTACTTAGTTTGAGGATCGCCCTGTGCTTAAATAGCCCCAGTCAAACACACTTCCCTTGCAAAAGTATTTCCCTGTGTTCCCTTCCATGAGCAATTTGCTTCTGCTCTTAGGTTGTCAGTGTTTGTTGGTAAGTTGTGTGTGATAGAGAAGTGTTGGAGGAGTATTAGATAGTAGTTGTTGTTTGTTTCTGTATTAGATGTATTTTTTGTTTGATTGTTTCTGCTAAGTGTTTTTTTTTTTTTCTGCTTGGATTTTGTTTGTTTTTTGTGTGTTTGTTTTTGGCTTTGTAGTAGCTGTCTGCTTGTGTGTGTGTATTTTTGTGTGTTTGTTGTGTGTGTATTTTTGTGTGTTTGTCCTGTTTGTTTTCTTGTTGCTGGGTGGTGTCTGTGATGGCCCCCAAACGCAGGAAGCTGAATTTTTCTCATGTTGAAAAGCAAATCCTTGCCAGGTATATCATCCAATATGGAAGATATTTACATGGGCATGATAGCCGGAACACCTCCCCGGCCCAAAGGAAGAGGATATATGCTAAAATTACGGATCACATAAATGCAGCGGGGGGGGGGGGGGGGAGACGAGGACCCCTGCTGGCATCAAGAAAAAGATCAATGATCTGAGGAGCGTGGTCCGCAATAAGGTGGCAAAGCTCACTGCCCATAGGAGGGGCACTGGAGGAGGGGGACCATGCCCCATCCGGCTGACTGAGGAGGAATGGGCAGTGGCCCAGTGTTTCGAGCCAGAGCAGGTGGTGGGCCTGCCTGGTTATCAGTCTGATGTTCCTGTGAGGCCAGGTAAGGTTTTTGTTTTTCTATTTGGTGATTAGTATGTGTGGGTGGGGGAAGGGAAGATGTGGCAAGTGTGTGGATCCTCAAACCTGTGATTGTTTGGTGTCCTCCACAGATGACCAGGAGATTGCTGGCCCATCAGGCCAGGCTTCTGCACCACCCCAAAGACAGGAGGCTGCTGAAGAGTCCCCAGGGGAGGGGAGTGGCCAAACCTCCCCTCATGAGGAGGCTGAGGGGGAGGAGGCTGAGGGGGAGGAGGAAGAAGATCTCCAGATTGGCCGGGAAATCCTTATTGCCACTGATCTCATGACATTTGAGGATACCCTTGAGGCTGGCACCAGTCAGGCCACCATCAGGGGTAGCCCCTCCCACTCCTCCCCCAACAGGCCACAACCCACAAGGGTCACTCTATCCCCTCCTCCCAGGCCACAAGCCTCAGGGGCAGGCAGGATGGCGACCCAGGAGACCAGGGGGGTGTCTGAGCGTCTGCCGGCCAGTCTGCTGAGGGACAATGCCCAGCAGACCCGCAGTCTGGGTGACATCAAAAAAACTATGACCAAGATGGAGCACAGCCTGGATGTAATGAGGGAGTCACTCAGTGATGTGGCCACCAATTCATTGGGGGTCATCACCTGTTTGTGATCCCTGCATACCGCCACAACAGGCATGGCCCAGGAGGTGACTGCCCTCACCCGGGCTGTGCAGGACAACACCCGGGCTGTGCAGGACAACACCCGGGCTGGCCAGGCCAATACGGCTGCCATCACTGTCTGTCTTAACAGGATAGCAGTGGCCTTGGAGGGCAGGCCAGCCGGAGGTCAGACACCAGGGGAGGCTCCTCCCTCCCCTGCTCCCCCCCCCATGAAGATACTCCCTCCCCTGCTCACACCCCCCCATGAAGATACTCCCTCCCCTGCTCACACCCCCCCCGTGAAGATCCTCCAGTTGTCCGTGCCCGTGGGCAGCCCAGACGGAGCACTCGCCGCCGGAATTAAATTGCAGGGGTACTTTTTTTTTTTTATGATTTTGTTTATTATACTGTACTTATGATTTGGTTTATGTGTGTGAATGATGTGTGATTGTGGGGGGGTGGCATTTCTGATAAAATAAGGGTGTCACCCTCAGTTTTGGTGGAGAAGGGATCCCCAGGACCAGGGAGAAGTGATCCCAGGTTCCTGAATGGTGCATGAATGCACAGTGACATAATTGGAGCCGTGGCGTGGCGTGGCGTTACTGCTCCCAAGTACCAAAGGGGGGGGGGTACTTGGATCTAATCCAATTCGATGAGCATGTGATGTGTCTGTGCTAGGGACCACAGTGGTGTGCATTCATGCATTCTCATTGTGACTAGGGTTGTCCAGATACCGATACCAGTATCGGTATCGGGACCGATACCGAGTATTTGCACTAGTACTCGTACTCGCGCAAATACTCCCGATACCAAAATAGAATACTTTTTTTTTTTTTTGTGACATCGAACACAAATTGGATGGCACCATTGGATGGCACTGATAGGTGGCACTGGCATTGATTGAATGGCACTCATAAATGGATGGCACCGATAGGTGGCACTGGCATTGATTGGGTGGCACTGATGAGATGCACTAATAAGCTGCCTCCCTGCACTGATGCACTAATGGGCACTGATAGGTGGCACTGGCTAGCTGCACTTTTGGGCACTGGCACCGATGAGCTGCACTGACAGTGATCACTCCTTCAACGATATGTAGTTTTCCAGTACCGTATGCTAAAAAACAGCCCCACACCATGATGTACCAGTTCTTCATAATTCTAAAGAAAATATCTTTGGTCTGTATTGTGGTTTGAAAACGGTCACATGACATTAAAAAAAAGTATCGGTATTTGGTATCGGCGACTACTTGAAAAAAAGTATCGGTACTTGTACTCGGTCCTAAAAAAGTGGTATCGGGACAACCCTAATTGTGACATATTTAATGTGTGTTTCCAGTGAAAAAAAACATTCTCAATGTGACATAATTCATGTGCGTTTACTGTGCAAAGAAACATTCTCATTGTGACATTATTCATGTGCATTTACTGTGAAAAGATGCCTTCTGCGAGGCGTCTCCTGGCTGCTGTGCCCTCAGTAGACCGGGTAGAGTGGGTTAGGGGGGGATTGCCTGGGTGGGGGGTCAGGTCAGCACGTAAGTTAATCTCCAGCCCCCTTCTCATGGCAAAGTTGTGAAGAATACAACAAGCACAGATTAGTTGGCACACAAAGTCTGGGGAATACAACAGTGTACCCCCAGTCTTGTCCAGGCATCTGAAGCGGGACTTCAGCAGCCCAAATGTGCGCGCCACAACTGCCCGGCTGCGAATGTGAGCGTCGTCGTAGCGTTGCTCTCCTGGGGTTTGGGGGTTCCTGAATGGGGTCATCATATGTGCTCCCAGGGCATATCCAGAGTCACCTGGAAGGGAAAAGACAGGAGGATATTAGTCATGCATGTGCCCCTTGTGATGTCTGCATCATGGGGGGGGGACATACCTGACACCCATGTCACTCACCAATCAGCCAGCTGTCTCCATACAGGTTCATCTCCAAATCTCGAGATATGTTGGTCTGCCGGGAATATATAACTGTCATGGCACGAACCAGGAAATTTGGCACAGACGTGCCAGATGAGGCCATGGGCATCTACAATCACCTGGACATTTATGGAATGCCAGTTTTTGCGATTCCGGAACAGGTGCTCTGTCTCATGGGGGGGCTGTAGTGCCACATGGGTACAGTCAATGGCCCCGATGGTCCGTGGGAACCCAGCAATGTTATAAAAGTCCGCCATGGTCTTCAATCGCTGGTCCTCCTGGGTGGGCTTTTGAAATTAATTGCCCATGCGTCTTAGTATTGCAGGGACTACTTGGACACACCTGCTCATCGAGGACTGTACCATCCCAGCCAGACCTCCACATGTTCTTTGGAAAGACCCAGTGGCAAGAAAATGCAGGGTTGCCATTACTTTGATGTGAGGTGGCAGGGCATGGGATCGTTGGGTTGGTGAGATCATCCTGCAGGATTCGGGTTAATTCCAGGATGGCTTCCTGGTTAAAGCGGAAGTTGCCATAGACCTCAGAAGTAGTCATGCCAAAGAGATCTTGGCGTGGGCGGTATACCCTCTCCTGTGCCCTCCTCCTCCTTTGCGCCTGTAAAGTAGCGAGTGCCGTTAGAATCATGGATGGGCCGGGCATTTTGGCAGTCAGATTGAAGTCCAGCAAATATGTGTTGTCAGCTCTTCCTCAATGCTGTTGCTTCAGCAGACCTTTACACTGCAGGTGTAAAATTAGGGCTGCTTTTATAAAGTCTAATTTTGCTCCAGGAAACTAACAGGTGCGCACAGGGCGTAATCTACGGCGCACAGGGCGTAATCTACGGCGCACACACTTAATTTTGTGGATCGCCCTATCTCCCTGCATCGCCCCTGATCGCCCTATCTCCCTTGCATCTTTGCCTATCAAAAAAAGCGGCGTGACTAGCGTAATTTGCGTCAGAGGATGCGCCGGTGTAATTAGTTTAGGTAGGACGGAAAAACCGGATTTTTCGTTTTGAGGATCGGGCGCAAAGATACGTGCGGTGTAAAATTAGAAATCTCGAGTTAAGTCGGCGCATCTGCTTTGTGGATTTGGCCCTAAGTGTATATGAAGTCTATAGATAGTGCTCCCAAAAAATCCAAAAAAGTCAGATAAAATCCAAAAGAAGTATAAAATTTGTGCTGAAACAGCGAAACTTCAGTGCAAACACCTCTGGTGATTTCTAACTGCTCACCAGGGGCGTTGCTAGGTGGCAAAAAGACCAGGGGCTTCAGCCCGAAGCCAAGCCGCCACCTGGGGGGGGGTGGGTTGTAGCGTGGTCGGTGGAGTGGCGCAGGGTGACCTACCTGACACATGCCCTGACCTAAGTGAGTGTGTGTGTGTGTGTGTGTCAGTACACACTGACATAACCTGCATACACTAACACGACCAGACGCCACTGACCACACTCCACTGACACCAGACTACACTGACCACTGAGACCAGACTCCACTGACCACTGAGACCAGACTCCACTGACCACACTACACTGACCACTGAGACCACACTCCACTGACCACTGAGACCACACTCCACTGAGACCACACTCCACTGACCACACTCCACTGACCACACTCCACTGACCACACTCCACTGACCACACTCCACTGACCACACTCCACTGACCACACTCCACTGACCACACTCCACTGACCACACTCCACTGACCACACTCCACTGACCACACTCCACTGACTAGACTCCACTGACCACACTCCACTGACCACTGAGACCATACTCCACTGACCACACTCCACTGACCACTGAGACCAGACTCCACTGACCACACTCCACTGACCACTGAGACCAGACTACACTGACTAGACTCCACTGACCACTGAGACCAGACTACACTGACTAGACTCCACTGACCACTGAGACCAGACTACACTGACTAGACTCCACTGACCACTGAGACCAGACTCCACTGACCACACTACACTGACCACTGAGACCACACTACACTGACCACTGAGACCACACTACACTGACCACTGAGACCACACTACACTGACCAGACTACACTGGTCTCAGTGGTCAGTGGAGTCTGTGGTCTCAGTGGTCAGTGGAGTCTGTGGTCTCAGTGGTCAGTGGAGTCTGTGGTCTCAGTGGAGTCTGTGCTCTCAGTGGTCAGCGTAATCTGGTCAGACTCCACTGACCAGACTCCACTGTGACCACTGAGACCAGACTCCACTGACCACACTACACTGACCACACTACACTGACCACTGAGACCAGACTACACTGACCACTGAGACCAGACTACACTGGTCTCAGTGGTCAGTGGAGTCTGTGGTCTCAGTGGAGTCTGTGGTCTCAGTGGTCAGTGGAGTCTGTGGTCTCAGTGGAGTCTGTGGTCTCAGTGGAGTCTGTGGTCTCAGTGGTCAGTGTAGTGTGGTCAGTGTAGTCTGGTCTCGGTGGTCAGTGTAGTGTGGTCAGTGGAGTCTGTGGTCTCAGTGGAGTCTGTGGTCTCAGTGGTCAGTGTAGTCTGGTCAGACTCCACTGACCACACACACTGACCACTGACCAGACTCCACTGAGACCAGACTCCACTGACCACACTACACTGACCACCGAGACCAGACTACACTGACCACTGAGACCACACTCCACTGACCACACTCCACTGACCACACTACACTGACCACTGAGACCAGACTACACTGACCACACTACACTGACCACTGAGACCACACTCCACTGACCACACTCCACTGAGACCAGACTACACTGACCACTGAGACCAGACTACACTGACCACTGAGACCAGACTACACTGACCACTGAGACCAGACTACACTGACCACTGAGACCAGACTACACTGACCACTGAGGCCAGACTACACTGACCACTGAGGCCAGACTACACTGACCACTGAGGCCAGACTACACTGACCACTGAGGCCAGACTACACTGACCACTGAGGCCAGACTACACTGAGGCCAGACTACACTGACCACTGAGACCAAACTACACTGACCACTGAGACCAAACTACACTGACCAGACTACACTGGTCTCAGTGGTCAGTGTAGTCTGGTCAGTGGAGTCTGGTCTCAGTGGTCAGTGGAGTCTGTGGTCTCAGTGGAGTCTGTGGTCTCAGTGGAGTCTGTGGTCTCAGTGGTCAGTGTAGTCTGGTCAGACTACACTGACCACACTACACTGACCTGTGACCAGACTACACTGACCACTGAGACCAGACTACACTGACCACTGAGACCAGACTACACTGACCACTGAGACCAGACTACACTGACCACTGAGACCAGACTACACTGACCACTGAGACCAGACTACACTGACCACTGAGACCAGACTACACTGACCACTGAGACCATACTACACTGAGACCAGACTACACTGAGACCATACTACACTGACCACTGAGACCATACTACACTGACCACTGAGACCATACTACACTGACCACTGAGACCATACTACACTGACCACTGAGACCATACTACACTGACCACTGAGACCAGACTACACTGACCACTGAGACCAGACTACACTGACCACTGAGACTAGACTACACTGGTCTCAGTGGTCAGTGTAGTCTGGTCAGTGGAGTCTGGTCTCAGTGGTCAGTGGAGTCTGTGGTCTCAGTGGAGTCTGTGGTCTCAGTGGAGTCTGTGGTCTCAGTGGTCAGTGTAGTCTGGTCAGACTACACTGACCAGACTCCACTGACCAGACTACACTGACCACTGAGACCAGACTACACTGACCACTGAGACCAGACTACACTGACCACTGAGACCAGACTACACTGACCACTGAGACCAGACTACACTGACCACTGAGACCAGACTACACTGACCACTGAGACCAGACTACACTGACCACTGAGACCAGACTACACTGACCACTGAGACCAGACTACACTGACCACTGAGACCAGACTACACTGACCACTGAGACCAGACTACACTGACCACTGAGACCATACTACACTGAGACCAGACTACACTGAGACCATACTACACTGACCACTGAGACCATACTACACTGACCACTGAGACCATACTACACTGACCACTGAGACCATACTACACTGACCACTGAGACCATACTACACTGACCACTGAGACCAGACTACACTGACCACTGAGACCAGACTACACTGACCACTGAGACTAGACTACACTGGTCTCAGTGGTCAGTGTAGTCTGGTCAGTGGAGTCTGGTCTCAGTGGTCAGTGGAGTCTGTGGTCTCAGTGGAGTCTGTGGTCTCAGTGGTCAGTGTAGTCTGGTCAGACTACACTGACCAGACTCCACTGACCAGACTACACTGACCACTGAGACCAGACTACACTGACCACTGAGACCAGACTACACTGACCACTGAGACCATACTACACTGAGACCAGACTACACTGACCACTGAGACCAGACTACACTGACCACTGAGACCAGACTACACTGACCACTGAGACCATACTACACTGACCACTGAGACCAGACTACACTGACCACTGAGACCAGACTACACTGACCACTGAGACCAGACTACACTGACCAGACTCCACTGACCGGTGACCTGACTACACTGACCTCTGACCTGACTACACTGACCTCACTACACTGACCTCTGACCTCACTACACTGACCTCTGACCTCACTACACTGACCTACATACACAATCACTGGGTGACCTACCTCGTGGTACAGATGCAGCCAGGACTCGAGGAGGTTCGGGAGCCGATCAGCGATGTGGGGTGCAGGCAGCGCTGTCAGGTGCCGAGGAGGAGAGCCGCATCATGGCGCGCCGGGCGGCATTGTAATTGCCGCCTTCTCAGCTTGCAGGCAGCGCATGGGTCCGGCCATGCGTGGCGTGACGCGTCATCACGTCCCGGCTGCGGATTTGTCCACTGTGATGTCCATCATAACAGCACAGCGCGCCTATGATGGACATCTCACACTGGCCAATCCTGGGATCGTGGGCGGGACCGTGATGCGTCCGTCGCACTCGCACGGCAAGTCTGTTGACAAGCAGCACTGTCTGCACTTGACAAAGATGAAAGTTTTCCCTGGCCCGACGATTCGGGGCTAATAATGTTATATTAAACGGCCGAGACTCGGGGCTTTTCGGGGTACCATTCGGGGCTTCAGCCCACCAAGCCCCGCCCTAACAACGGCCCTGCTGCTCACCTCCCGGCTATAGCACGGATAGCCTAATAAGCTCCAAAGTGGTAAACACAGGTGGATGCAGCGACACTTGGAAGTAATTGAAGTACTCAGCAGCAGATGGTCATGTAAGAAACCATGGCACAGTATTGTGAGGACACGAAGATGAAGAACATGGATCACATAGCATGCACTCACATAGAGGCCATGAATAGTGGTCCTATCTCCGACGAACACCGAGTTCGTGAGTGGTCCTGGATGGTTGCAATCTTTCCTCATTCCTGTTCCTCCTTCACCCGATGGGCAGACACTAGGGCTGGATATCTCCCTCAGTGGGTGCAGGTGTTTTCAATGCGCTTCAGTGTGTTTTTATTTTATTTTGACACTTGGGGAAAAAAAAAAAAAATCTTAGGGCCGGTTCACAGCAGATGCAGTTCAGTGTACTTTTGGTGCTGATCGCATGCGATGTCTGTGAGATGTGAGTTCGGCCATACAGTTACAGTATATGGCTGAACTTGCATTCAATTTGCAGCCCCCACACTGAAATCGGATCGCATTAGTGTGTTCTCATCCATGCAAACCGATTCCCGTGCAAGCTCACAGTTCGCACTATGATCTGTGAACCGATCTGGGGGTGTCATTAACGTTGTACTGACACCAGCAGCGGTTTGCAGAAGACAGTGTGAACTGCCTGCAGGAGAGGAGCGATGCGGGAACTAGCGCTGTAATTGTGCTGGTTCTTACATCGCACTAGTCTGAACCTAAAGTTAATGTTAGGAAAAAAAAGGGCGAAAAAAAAGCACTGGACTGCACCAAAAACACACTGGAGTGCATCAAAAACACGCATGCAGAGAAGCATCTGGAACGCATCCGGACTGCGTTTCTATGGCGTGAACTGGCCCTCAAAACACACATGGACAGGACAGTAGATTATATGGATTTCAATGGCATAGATCACCCGTTAGTTCCAGCGCAGAAAACAACAGTTCTGTTTTTTTTATGCACAGGACTATACAGGAATGCAGCAAAACGCATTAAAGGCGCACTGAAACAAATTTAAACACGTGTAGCGCCTGTGTACCTTCAGTCCAGGTGCTATCTTAAATTTAGAGGGGGATGAGAGAGTTACTTTACTCTCATCCAGCTAATTCATGTAAATTAGGCCTCTACTCTAGCTGGGCTGTACTGCCAGTTCAATCTGTGTTCCAGAGGTACCTTTCCACCTCTGGGCGGCAGGTGGCAGCAGTGGAGTTCAGTTTGAAGCGCCTCTTGCCAGCAGCCAATCAGGAGGGGTTTTCCCTCGCGGGGCATGCTGGGGGAGGGTACTTCTTGGTACGTTTTGTGGGGTTCGTTTTCTGGCGTTTGTTCCGGGTGCGGCACCCACCTTCAGGGTGTGCGGCGTGCGCACATCACGGGCCCCGGCGATATGGCCTACCAGGCCAGGGCGCACGTGCTACGAGGCGTCCTTAGTTCCGGGACCATGTTGGCCCGGAGCAACTGAAGCTATGGCGGGACCCCAGTGATCTACTGGGTTCCCCAAACTTTGAAGAAGATCCCAAGCGAGTTGTGCTGTTTGGTGGGGAGTCGGTCTGAGGAGAGCCCGGAGGCAGGTGATCCAACAGGGCTTCAACAATTCATCGGGGATCGAAGTGACCGGACATTGACAGTTTGTTCGATGGCAACCTGTCAGTCGGTGACCATTTGAAAGACTACCTGAGGGAGATTCAGGCATTAAATTCACTGGAGAAGATTCACTTCATAATCCTACGTACGAGGGAAGGGCCTGTGGCAGAGGTTCTTCCCTGATATCCATTTGTACCAGGTCTGTGGCAGAGACTTGTTCTTCTTCCCAGTGCTCCGAGTGATACCCTGGCTGCCAGGTCGGTGAGAGAGGCCTTTCCAGGTACACTATACCCACTCGGCTCGAGGGGCGACGAAAGTAAAAGTGCCGCTGGAAGCAGGATTGCTTCTGTATTGTTCAAGCCTGAATCTGCAACTCTCCTTTTCACCCATCTTCTTCTGTCTACCTCAAGTTTACTGTTTTGCCGTGTTGGGTGAAATAAAGCTACAAAAAGACGCCTGCTGCTTGGACATTCCGTCATTTCTCTCATCATCATTACCCATACCTGCCAACTTTTTGAGATGGGAATGAGGGACACCTATAAGCAAAAGTATGTAGGCATAGGACACACCCCCTTGCCACGCCCCCTTAAAGGAGAATTGTACAAAAAAAACAAGATTGGTTAAACCCACAAGTTTTACCACTACTATTCCTTTATATTGGCTTTTAGAATTTACAAATGTAGAACTCAGATGAAAGGTTTAGCACTAGGAAACACTTTTTGATAGATAAAAAGTGCCTTTTTCTATACATCCTATATAGATCAGACCAAAATGAGGGACAAATAAGGAGGAAAAGGGACAGAGGAACATTGCTCCAAATCGGGGACAGTCCCTCGAAATCAGGGACAGTTGGGAGCTATGTCATTACCCCTAAACGGTCACAGAGGTAACACGCCATCCCTATTCTAACCAGCGGCTCCTGCGGGGGTGAGCGCTACACACATAACAAATGCAAAAAAAGGAACCCTTTGAAAAAAAAAGGGGGGAGGCAAAAACGCACTAAAATACATTGAAAATGCTGGAACGCAGCAAAAACACGCATGCAGAAACGCATCCAGGCTCCGTATTTGTGGTGTGACAGTGCCATGCGTTTAGTTGTGTTCCAGGCAAACACTGGCAGGCTGTCCTTGTGTGTAATCCCCAGAGCTAAGCACACTGCTCTGATCACAGTCCATTGGAATACATGGCAAGTACTCTACATGTGCTCCAGATATGTTTTCAAAACACACAGGAAAGTATGTGGAGTGAATGATCCGCATAGAATTTCTATGTCATAGAGCACACACTCATAGAGCAGACCTCGCAGCCAGGCTGCAGTGATCAGACATTGGGCACTTTCCTGTGACAGCCCCATAGACACACACAGCTCCATAGACACGTGGTGACCTCCCGGCCCGGCTGCAGAATGACCCCTCACACTCGCCCTATAAGCAAAGGGTGCACGTGCTCCGCAGCGCTCCTCGCGGCCGGTCGGTGAACACCCAGGAGGTGATCCGCTCGCTTTCAGCGCAGATGACAAGCTAGTATTGCGAACTTGACAGAACAGCGCTGTCAGTCAGTAGGGGGCGGGGCCCGGAGCCCGGAGCCGCCCAGCAGGCAGGGATGACGGTGTAGCCGGTGAATGGGGCACTGACACAGGAAGGACGTACCCCAGCTCATCTCCTCCCCTCCTGGCCGGGGCATTCCCTCCCTTCGGGGAAACTTGTCACGTCTTTCGCTGTGTTTTCCACTCTTCTCAGAGTGACGGGAAGTTTCTTGTGAAGAGCAGAGAGAGGAGCCGCGAAGCCAGCGTGTGTGAGCAGGTAAGGGGCCACGGCTGAGGGGACAGAGAGAGGGGGAGGGGAGCTTGTCCCGGAGGACACCGAGTCTTCCTGAGGAAAGGTTACACCAGACCCGAGAGAGGACACCCATCTCATAGGACAACACACTCACGTACACTGACACACACACAGCACTGACATACGCTGACCCCCCACCCCCAAACAGCACTGACATAAACACTCATACACTGATATACATACAATGACACACACACACTCTGATATACATTCACTGACACTCATACACTGATATACATACAATGACACACATACAATGACACACACACTCTGATATACATACATACATACATACACTGACACACACACACAGCACTGACATACGCTGACCCCCCACCCCCACACAGCACTGACATAAACACTCATACACTGATATACATACAATGACACAAATACAATCACACATACACTCTGATATACATACATACATACATACATACATACATACATACATACACTGACACACACACACAGCACTGAGATACACTGACCCCCCCCCCCCCCTACACACACACACACACACACACACACACATACACTGACATACATACAATGACACACATACACTGATATACATACAATGACATACATACAATGACATACATACAATGACACACACATAAACTGATACACACACACACACACACACATATATATATATATGTATGTATGTATGTACATACATACATACATACATACATACATACATACATACATACATACATACATACATACATACATACGCTGACCCACACACAGCACTGACATACACTGACCCACACACAACACTGACATACACTGACCCACACACACAACACTGACATAAACACTCATACACTGATATACATACAATGACAAATACAATGACACACACACACTCTGATATATATACATACATACATACAATGACATACATACACTGATATACATAAAATGACACACACACAAACTGATACACACACACACACACACACACACACTCACTGGTGTATATATATATATATATATATATATATATATATATATATATATATATATATATATATATATATATATATATATATATATATATACATACATACACACACACACACACACACACACACACACACACACACACACACACACACACACACACACACAATGACGTACTTACATTGACACACACACTGACATACATACAATGACACACACTGACATGCATACACTGACATACATTGATACACACACTGACATGCATGCATACATACATACATACATACAATGACACACACTGACATACATACATATACACTGCTATTACACACACACACAGGTCATTATTGTTTAGGAGGTCCTCTACTCCCCTGTCACAGAGGCTCAAACATGTCCATTACTATGAACCTTTCCACTGTACTGTGCTGCCCCATGTCACTATCACATGTGCACAATGGGGGTTGATTTACTAAAACTGGAGAGTGCAAAATCTGGTGCAGTTCTGCATGGTAGCCAATCAGCTTCCAGATTTTAGGCTCGATTTCTACTAGAGCGACTTGTCATGCGACTTGGGACTGCAAAGTCGCATGACAAGTCGTACCCCATGATTTCCAGTGACTACCGTTCATATCTGTGCGTCTTCAACATAGTCTCTGCACTACTTTGTTTTAAACTCTGATACAACTTGAGGTCCATAGACCTCAGGAATACACGGGCATCTGATTTTTTATTTTATTTTTTTGTACGTGAACTTGAATCGTACGTGAACCCAACGTCTTATTTTCGTTTTAATTAGTACGTTTTTTGTCTGAAAATAATCGGTAGAGCAAGACTACGCATGCTCAGAAACAAAAGAATACATAAAAAACTATTCAACATATTACGTCACTTCTATAGTTGCATTCTGTCTTACGAGAATTTTCGTATGGTGAGTAACTTCTTTACTTTTTCAATATGAGACTAGCATGCAACAAAAAACCGACGAACGTTCGTCCGAAAATCTGAGTGTGTGTACAAGGCTTAAAGCGGTGGTTCCCCTAAAAATAACGTTTTGACATTGCATTTGCTATAATAATTACAGTTAGAATCGGCTGGTTTTATGTAAAAAATACCTCCGTATGTAGCGTTTGTATTATTCGTTCCCACCGCCACTTCCGGGTACGATGCTGGCGGTGGGCGTTCCTTATTGATGGACAGGCATCCGACCGACGCATCCATCGCATCACGAGATGCCGAAAGAAGCCGAACGTCGGTGCGGCTCTATACGGCGCATGCGCAACGACGTTCGACTTCTTTCGGCATCTCGTGACGCGATGGATGCGTCGGTCGGATGCCTGTCCATCAATAAGGAACGCCCACCGCCAGCATCGTACCCGGAAGTGGCGGTGGGAACTAATAATACAAACGCTACGTACGGAGGTATTTTTTACATAAAACCAGCCGATTCTAACTGTAATTATTATAGCAAATGCAATGTCAAAACTTTATTTTTAGGGGAACCACCGCTTTAAGACTGGGAAGCCATTAAAGTTCATGGGCCAGATTCAGAAACAGATACAACGGCGTATCTCCTGATACGCCGTTGTATCTCTGAATGCGCTCGGTCGCATCTATGCGACTGATTCATAGAATCAGTTACGCATACATATGCCTAAGATCCGACAGGTGTAAGTGTCTTATCTTCTATCGTATCTTAGGCTGCAATTTCAGGCTGGCTGTTAGGTGGTGCTCCCGTATTTTTACGCAAGGAATATGCAAATGAATATTTTTTACGTCGTTTGCGTTCGGCTTTTTCCGGCGTATAGTTACCCCTGTTATATGAGGCGTAGCTAATGTTAAGTATGGCCGTCGTTCCCGCACCGAGTTTTGAAATTTTACGTTGTTTGCGTAAGTCGTTCGCGAATACGGCTGGACGTATTTTACGTTGACGTCGAAAGCAATGACGTTTTGTGGCGGATTTTCGAGCATGCGCACTGGGAAGTTTTCACGAACGGCGCATGCGCCGTTAAAAAAAAAAAAAAAAAACGTCAAATACACGGGGTCAAGCATAATTTAAATAAACACGCCCCTCACATCCTCATTTGAATTTAGGCGGGCTTACGCCGGCCCACATACGTTACGCCGTCGTAACTTAGGGCGCAAGTTCTTTCTGAATACGGAACTTGCGCCCAAAGTTACGTTACGCCGGCTGGACAGATACGCTCAGGTATCTGAATCCGGCCCCATGTGTGTAAAGGCAGGCGTCCCAATACTTTTGTTAATATAGTGTGTGTATCTATCTACTTATGTATGGTGTGTTGATGCGGACATGTTTGTATGTCTATGGGCAGCACACAACATGTTATGACAGTGAGTAGATTTGATAAGTCGATGGGTGATATTCAGTTTTTGTCCTGCCTGTTCTTTTTGTGGCTATGAGTCAGTTCTTTAAAATGAGAGCAGTGATCTGTTTCATCATAGTATTGTCATGGTCACCAAAGTTTCCCATTGTTATTAAAAGCTATGATTAATATGTCTCCTGAATTATTTTTATAAGTCTGTCTACCTATAGAATCCAGTGAAGTTTTAGAAGCTTCCCTCTGTAGCACCCTTCTCATCATTGTCAGTTGATAAAAGTGTGGATTTAAAATTGTTTTTTATACTTCTGGATAGAAGACCTATGCTCTGCGCGTGTGTTCATGCCAGACCTGTTCATTCCATTATGCCCAGAGATTACAGGTATGAGCTGTGGGTATTAGGATAATGGCATAAATAAGCCTGTGTCGGGCAGTTATGGCTCATTTACAGGTATCATCTTAGATCTAGTTCTGCGGATGTTCTTCTCTCATGAATGCAGCCTCGCCATTGCCTTGAATGCAGCCTCACCATTGCTATCAGCGCAGCCTGATCGATGCCCATCTGCAGCCTTGGAGGGGACAGGGGTGACGGGATGAGCGCCAACAGATTACATACAGGAGAATCTCCTGTTTACACAGCAGCCTCTTTAAAGCGGGAGTTCACCCAATTCTTTTTTTTTTTCTCTTTTCCCCTTAGCTTCATGCTCGTTTTGTCTAGGGGAATCGGCTATTTGTTTTAAAATATGATCCGTACTTACCCGTTTTCGAGATGCATCGTCTCCGTCGCTTCCGGGTATGGGCTGCGGGACTGGGCGTTCCTTCTTGATTGACAGTCTTCCGAGAGGCTTCCGACGGTCGCATCCATCGCGTCACTCGTAGCCGAAAGAAGCCGAACGTCGGTGCGGCTCTATACTGCGCACCGACGTTCGGCTTCTTTCGGAAAATCGTGACGCGATGGATGCGACCGTCGGAAGCCTCTCGGAAGACTGTCAATCAAGAAGGAACGCCCATTCCCGAAGCCCATACCCGGAAGCGGTGGAAAAGA
Source organism: Rana temporaria (assembly GCF_905171775.1). NCBI lineage: Eukaryota > Metazoa > Chordata > Amphibia > Anura > Ranidae > Rana > Rana temporaria. Next base: position 113,899,068 of record NC_053490.1, on the reverse strand, counting down.
TGCATCTCGAAAACGGGTAAGTACTGCTCATATTTTAAAACAAATAGCCGATTCCCCTAGACAAAACGAGCATAAAGCTAAGGGGAAAAGGTGTTGGCTATGGGTGAACCTCCGCTTTAATACAATGTCCCTCCTCCTATGATAGACAGAGGAGTCGTCCAATGGCAGCCCAGGAGACGGGACTTCCTATTACAGATGCCGCCAAGTACACAGGAGATTCTCCTGTATGTAATTTGATGGCAGTCATTCCCCCCTCCATGTCCCCTCTGAGGCAGCGCCGATAAATACAGTATATTTTGTGGCCCTGGAGACCACAAAATATATATACTTTGGACATTCCTTCCCATAGAGAATAAATCGACGGTCGTTGGAAAAAATACACTTTAACCACTTAAAGGGTCACTAAAGGAAACATTTTTTTTAGCTAAATAGCTTCCTTTACCTTACTGCAGTCCTGGTTTCATGTCCTCATTGTTCGTTTTTGCTTTGATGTTGCTGTAATTCTTCCCTGTTCTGGACACTTCCTGGTTGTCTGTTTCCTGATAACCACAGTACTGGGAGATTTCTCACTGTGGTCACTAATCAAGGTGGTGTGATTACTGTGTGTCTAAAACCCCTCAGCACCAATCAGTTTCGTTTTACAATCCATCACTGCCCTCTATTGACTCTCTGGCTGTGTACATCAGAGAACCAGGAAACAACAGCAAAAACAAAACTAAACTGCAGGCACATTATATGATTGGTTTTTATCTATTTTTAATCCTTTTTAAAAGGAATCCGTTAACTATTATGTCTCTATACCCTGTAAACAGTCATTTCAGCTAAAATCTTTTTTCCTTTAGTGACCCTTTAAGGACCTGCTCACGACTATATACGTTCTGTCTTTAAAGATGGATATCTCGGTAACGGCAGCAGCTGCTGCCACAACCGAGATATCCATCTTTCCTGTGAGCGGTCCTGTAAACGATAACGGTGGTCTCCGCGGCGGATTTGCCGTGAGATCACGTTATTGGCGGCGGGAGAGGGGCCCCCCTCTCCAGCGCCCTCTGCCGCTTACCGGAGCCGTCGGCAGAGGCGATCGGGTGCTGTCTCCTGCTTGGCTGGGATACGAGTGAGGGCAAGATGGAAGATGGCCCCCACCCGTCCCCATAGCATAGCAGGGCGGAAGTGACGTCAAAACGTCACTTCCGCCCATGCTTCTTAAAGCAATATTTTCTTGTAATTTTTTCCAATTGCACTTTTTTTTTGCATTTTAGTCTAAATATGAGATCTGAGGTCTTTTTGACCCCAGATCTCATATTTAAGAGGACCTGTCATGCTTTTTTCTATTACAAGGGATGTTTACATTCCTTGTAATAGGAATAAAGGTGATCCATTTATTTTTTTTTTTTTCAGTGTACAAATTTATAAAATAAATAAGAAAACAAAAACAATTTTTTTTCAAAGCGCCCCGTCCTGACGAGCTCGCGCGCAGAAGTGAGCGCATGCGTGAGTAGCGCCCGCATATGAAAACGGTGTTCAAACCACACAAGTGAGGTATCACCGCGATCGTTAGAGCAAGAGCAATAATTCTAGCCCTAGACCTCCTTTGTAGCTCAAACGATGCTATCTATAGAATTTTTTAAACGTCGCCTATGGAGATTTTTAAGGGTAAAAGTTTGACGCCATTCCACGAGCGGGCGCAATTTTGAAGCGTGACATGTTGGGTTTCATTTTACTCGGCGTAACATTATCTTTCACAATATATACAAAATTAGGCTAACTTTACTGTTGTCTTATTTTTTAATTCAAAAAAGTGAATTTTTTCCAAAAAAAGTGCGCTTGTAAGACCGCTGCGCAAATACGTTGTGACAAAAAGTATTGCAATGACCGCCATTTTATTCTCTAGGGTGTTGGAATAAATATATATATATATATATATATATATATATATATATATATATATATATATTATAATGTTTGGGGGTTTTAAGTAATTTTCTAGCAAAAGAAACAGTTTTAGTCTTGTAAACCCAAATCTGAAAAACAGCCAAGGTCCTTAAGTGGTTAATGAATTAAAAAAAACTAGACCCTAAAGTTAGCCCAATTTTTTGGTACAATGTGAAAGAGATGATGTTACACAGTGAGAATTGTGAGAGAATGGTAATCCTGGGCCAGATTCACAAAGAGATACGACGGTGTATCTCCTGATACACCATCGTATCTCTGACTTAAACTGGTCCTATCTATGCGTCTGATTCATAGAATCAGTTACGCATAGATATGGCTAAGATCCGACAGTGTTACACTGTCGGATCCTATTTTCAATTTGAAAATGGTGCCGGGGGCGTTCCCGCTGATTTACGTTGAATAATATGTAAATCAGCGAGATACGCAAATTCACGAACGTACGCGGACCCGACGCAGTGTTCTTACGACGTTTCCGTAGCGGCTTTCCCGGCGTATACTTACCCCTGATTCTATTAGGCGCAGCCAATGTTAAGTATAGCCGTCGTTCCCGCGTCGATTTTAAATTTTTTAACGTCGTTTGCGTAAGTCGTTCTCGAATACGGATGGACGTCGTTTACGTAAGCGTCGAAACCACTGACGTCCTAGCGACGTCAGTGGGAGCAATGCACGCCGGGAAATTCCGCGGACGGCGCATGCTCATTTAAATCGGCGCGGGAACGCGCCTGATTTAAATAGTACACTCCCCCTAGCCGCGGAATTTGAATTCCGCTGGGGGATTTACGATCCGCCGCCGCAAGTTTGGAGTTAAGTGGTTTGTGAATTACCCACTTGCCTCTCAAACTTGCGGGAGCGGATCTTAAATCAGGTAGATCGAGCGGATCTAAAGATCCGCTGATCTACGTGAATCTGGCCCCTTCTTTCTAAGCAAAAAAAAATTGTGATTCTAATTTTAGCCAGAATCGTGCAGCTCTGCATTCTACATATATTCAAATAGTTTTTGTGTTAATACAGGCCTCCAGGTGGTTAATGCCATAATGTGTTACTATACGCTGCATTTTAGCACATAGGGGGTTATTTACGAAAGGAAAATCCACTTTGCACGGCAAGTGCACTTGAAAGTACACTTGCTGTAGATCTGAGGGGAAGCTCTTCTGATTTTATCAAACAATCATGTATAAGCAAAAATGCTGTTTTTTATTTTCCTTGCATGTCCCCCTCAGATCTACAGCGACTGCACTTGAAAGTACACTTTCAATTGCACTTGTAGTGCAAAGTGGATTTGCCTTTCGTAAATAACCCCCATTATGACAGATTTACCTATCAAAGGAAGCCCTCCTTCGCAAAGCTGTCTCCATTCCCACTGGTCACAGGTGCTTTCTAAATTCACCTGGTCTTCTTTCTGGGTTCACTCTTAATGTCTGCTTAATTGCGCACAGGGGTCACATAATCATGACACTGCGTTTACACAGCAGGTATAATTCCAGCCGTGGCTGTAAAGCAAGCATCTAGCCTGCGAAATGTGTACACCACTGCCCCTGCAGCTAAAGGAGGAGCAGTTGGGGGCGATAAAAACATGTTTCAACTGTGGAGGTTTATCAACATTGGACTGCTGGTGAGAAAGAACCCCTAAGTTATTCTAGAGGTGTTACAAAGCTGTCTAATGCATTTAAAACTCACAGAACTGCAGTCTTGGCTTAGGAAAATGTGCTCGGAACTTCACAAGTCTGAACTCAAACCAGTTCTTAAAGTGTTACTAAACCCACAACAGTAAGATCAGTCTTTATTATGCAGCATAGCGTGCTTGTTATACTCACTGTGGAACTTAAGGGGTTAATCCTCTGCATTGTATACAAGGGCTGTTTATCCTGTATGCACAGATCTTTCCCTCCTGCACTGTCTATCTGGGGAAGGCCAGCTAACACAGGCAGTGTAGCTAGGGCTGCAACTAATGATTATTTTCATAATCGATTAGTTGGCCGATTATTGTTTCGATTAATCGGATAATAGCCTTAAAAAAAAAAAAATTTGTTGTCAGGCAGATTACAAAACACAAATTGCCGCAAAAACACATTACATGCTTTTCTGGAGCTTCTCCATTGAAGTATATTGAACCAAAAAAAAAAAAAAATACCGTAGCACCGTTTTGCGTTAAGTCCTTGCCCTTTCCAAATACGCAGCAGCTGAAAAAAAATCATGGATGTGAACGTGTCCCATAGAAAAACATGTAAATGAACTGTAGTGTGTTTCTGCAAAAAGCACCAAAAACAGAGGTGTGAACCCAGGCCTGAGATGTTTAGTAACATAATGGGGTTAAAAAAATTAAAATAAGTACAAAAAGAGCAAATAATCGCTACTGTAAGGGGTTAATTTTTTTTCTTACTGTGGGACAGTGAAAGTAATATTTACAGTAGCGATTTGCTTTTTTGTACTATAAAGGGCTAATTTTAGTTGTTTTAACCCCATTATGTTACTGGCCGATTAATCGATTAGTTGTTTCGGCCCTAAGGCCCCGTACACACCATAGAATCCATCCGCAGATAAATCCCAGCAAATGGGTTTCAGCGGATAGATCCTATGGTGTGTACACGCCAGCGGATCTGTTTCCGCGGATATATCTCCCCTGGGATGGATTCCAGCAGATCGAATATTCGCTGACATGCAGAACAAATCCATCTGCTGGAGTCCATCCCAACGGATGGATCCGCTGGTCTGTATAGACTCACCGGATCCATCCGTCCGAAGGGATCCCCCGCATGCGTCGCAATGATTAGACGCATGCGTGGAATTCCTTATATGACAGCGTCGCGCACGTCGCCGCGTCATAATCGCGGCGACGGCGCGACACGTCATCGCCAGAGGATTTCAGCGCGGATTTCAATGCGATGGTGTGTACACTCCATCGCATGAAAATCCGCCGAAATCCTCGAGAGGATTTATCCGCGGAAATGGTCCGCTGGACCGTATTCGCGGATAAATTCTATCGTGTGTATGGGGCCTAAGTGTAGCCAACCTGCACATGCTCAATTGTGTCTTTTATGCTGGAGAGAACATTTACTTGTCCACAAAGAGAAAGCCAGGTCACATGATATTAACATCACACATGTGGGCGTGTTTACAGACTGTAGTGGAAATCTCCTCCAACCTCAACTCGAAGCACTGGAGAAACTGCAGTGTATCATGTAACTGTGGTATACAGATCATCCAAAAACGTATATAGTGGCAGTATTTTAATGTAAAAAGAAGATTTATAAGCTGTGGGGGGGCAGCTGAACTTTTTTCATATTACTAGGTTTAGTAACAAGGCGTTAATAGGTTGGCCGAGATTCCAGTGGCTGCTAAACTGTTTTCAGAATACTGTCGGCTACTTGTGTAATTTTTCTCTCCACTTGTCTGGCAAACTGTGTCTGGATAGTGTCACTTAAGCTGCTCCACTTTATGTAACTGTACCTCTGAAGGGTTTTCTGTACTCAAAATAGGGATTTCACATGTAGAACATCAGTTACATCTCCTCCAATGGATTAGTGGCTTATTTTTATGAATGGTACCGCAGTGACTTTTTGAAGGATCAGCGCAAAGCTCAAAACTGATATTTATTTATTTTTAGGGATACAATTAAGTGGCTAGACATCCAATAGCTTTTCATATACAGTATTTCTGGAACTTCAGTGTTAAGATCTTACTGCTGGAGACCCTTGCTCTGTCTAGACCCTTGCTCTTGCTCCTCAGCTAGAGGAGACCTAACTTTCTTGCGTTAATATCTATAATGTGGTCAGGTTCTCTGTCCTCTACATCGGGGGTCGTCAACCACTGGGCCATGGCACACTACCAGGCTGCGGCCTTTTCTGCACCTGAGCTGCGTGTGTGGGCGGTCGGCATGAGACACCTGGGCGGGCAGGCGGCATTAGACAGCCGAGCAGCCGGAGAGCTGGGTGGATGGAAGAAGTGGGCGGGCAAGCAGAGATGACATCCTCTTCCTCTGCCCCCCGCATTGCCGCTCTTCCGCCATCACAGCCAGTGTTCTGTCAGCCTCAATGTCGGAGGTGCGGTGGGGAGCAGAGAGATGACATCTCTCACCGCCCGCCCTGCATCAACGCTCTCCTTCCTTCATTCGGAACCCACCACTGCACAGAGGCTTACCTCTGTGCTAAATTGACCAGTGCTGCCACCAATGGTGGTATGCAGCATGGCAAGTGACATTCTGCATCTGGTGGCACACAGAAGGGGTCTCCAAACTTTTTAAACAAAGGGCCAGTTTACTGTGCTTCAGACTTTAGGAGGGCCAGACAGTGGCCATTGGAAGTTGAAAAGGTCCCAGTTTCTTTTGGAAAAAAACAAGGCCCCATCTTTGGTGTCAGTGGGGGAGTTGTGCCCCATCATTGGTGTTAGTGGAAGGGATTGTACTCCTTCCAAAATGCCATTGGAAGGAATTGTGTCCCATCATTGGTGTCACTGGAAGAAATTGTGTCCCATCGATGGTATCACTGGGCCCTATTGTTGGTGTTGTTGGGAGAAATTGTGCCCCATCATTGGTGTCATTGGGAGTAATTGTGTAATATTGTTGGTATCATTGGGAGAAATTGTGCCCCATCACTGGTGTCATTGGGAGGAATTGTGTCCTATTGTTGAAATCATTGGGAGAAATTGTACCCCATCATTGGGCGAAATTTTGCCCAATCATTGGTGTCTTTGGGAGGAATTGTGACCGTTCATTGTAAGCGGGGGGGAACTTTGTCCCATTTTGTGTATCGGTGGATGAAATGGTACCTCAAGGGCCAGATGAAAGCAAGCAAAGGGCCGCAGTTTGGAGACCACTGGCATACAGCATGGCAAGTGACAAGTGACATTCCACATCTGGTGGCAGGCGAAAGTGGCAAGTGACATGCTCTGGGCTCCCACTGAGTCTGCATTATAGTGAGTTGAACTATTTTTCATTTATTACTACAATGTAATAATATAAATAATGTGCTTCAATCACCCTGACACCATATCAAGCATGGTGCTGTGATGATTGAAGAACTAACACCAGCCATTGCCCGCGAAAAATCATTTACCCCCCCCCCCCTCCTGTCCTTGGCACAATTTTCTTATACGCAGCCGATCCCTGGTAACAAAAAGGTTGGGTACCGCTGCTCTACATTACTTGTGTGCTGTAGTGGTTGAAGGTGGACCATCACCCTAAAACAAATCTTCTCTTGCCCTGCATTCTGCTGCTTCCCAGGTGAGTTATGCCACATGGCTTTGGTTCCCGACAACCCTGTGGGACATCTATGCATGTGTCAAATCCCTGTACATCTGTGCACGCTTTGACCCTTTTCACTGCTATAGCGTATACACCTAAAAAAGCATTTTAGACCTGAAGATTACGTAACACACCCAAATCATCATATATTTTCTGAAAGCAGACACCCTAGAGAATTAAATAGTGGTAGTTCCAATTTTTTAATGTCACACACTATTGGCACAATGGTTTAAGAAATGCAAAATTTCTGTAAAAAATACGCTAAAGTTTATTTTAGTGTACATTAACTGCAATTATACACACGTCATAACATTATGACCACCCATAACCCACCCTTTTAAGTCCTTTAAAGGGGTTGTAAAGGTACATTGCGAGAACAATAATTCTAGCACTAGACCCATTCTGTAACTCTAAACATGTAACCTGTAAAAAAATGGAGATTTATAAGTACTGAAGTTTGGCACCATTCCACAAGTGTGTGCAAATGTGACATGTTGGGTATCTATTTACTTGGCATAACATGATCTTTCACATTATATTAAAAAAATCGGGCTAACGTTGGTGTTTTGTGTGTGTGTTTTTATTTTGTATTCATGAAGCTGTCCCCCCCCCCCCCCCCCCAAAACCTGTTTAAAAAATTGCTGCGAAAATACAGTGTCGCATTTAAAGTTGCAATGGCCACCATTTTATTCCCTAGGATCTGCTTAAACAATATATTTAATGTTTGGGGATTCTAAGTGATTTTTCAGCAAAACAAATATGATTTTTGCATATTGGAAAGAAGTGTCAGAATTGGCCTGGGTGGCAAGCGTTTAATTACCATACGTAAGTACAGTGATATACAAATAATTATTATATATTGTTTCTAAGGTAATTTACTATATTTTCAAAAACTGTACTCAAGCAGATGGCTTAACGGACACATTACTGAAGTTTGAAGTTATAACTTCCAAACAGTAACTTCACAGTAAATAGATAAATAATACATTATTATGTTATAACATATAGCATATAAATATATGATTTAGCTTGAATATAACAGTACCTTTTCAGCAGAATCAGTTTCTTCCACTTAACTGTGTGAGAAAAACATGGGGTTGTGGGTAAATCTTATACCCATAAACCCATGTTTTTTCCTTGTAGATAAGAGGGCTGTGCTCGATAGGAGCATTTATCTTTCAGACACATGCCCCCTTCTATGACACTGCAGTGAGAGGCATGCCTCCACTGCAGCATTTTTATTAGAAAGCTGGGACCAAAAGTACTTTACCATTGGTCCAAGACTCCAAGCTGTTCATTGAGCTCAGTGCCTCTGACAAGAAGTGAGAGGCACTGTGAGCTTAACCACTTGCTTACTGGGCACTTAAACCCCCCTCCTGCCCAGACCAATTTTCAGCTTTCAGCGCTGACGCACTTTAAATGACAATTGTGCGGTCATACAACATTTTACCCAAATTACATTTTTATCATTTTTTCCCCCACAAATAAAGCTTTCTTTTGGTGGTATTTGATCACCTCTGCGGTTTTAATTTTTTGTTAGAAAAAAAACAAAAAAAACCAAAAAAATAATAAATATATATATATATATATATATATATATATATATATATATATATATATATATATATATATATATATACACATATATACATACATACATACATACATACATACATACATACATACATACATACATACATACATACATTTTTTTTTATATTTTGTTATAAAATTTTGCAAATGGGTAATTTTTCTCCTTCATTGATGGGCACCGATGGGTGGCACTGATAGGCGGCACTGAGAGGTGGCACTGATGGGTTGCACTGAAGGGCATATATAGGTGGCACTGGTGGCTGGCATTAATGGGCACTGGGTGGCATTGATGGGCACTGGGTGGCACTGATGAGGCACTGATAGGTGGCACTTGTGGGCATTGATAGATGGCACTTGTGGGCATTGATAGGTGGCACTCATGGGCATTGATAGGTGGCACTGTGGGCACTTATACAAAAAAGAAAAAAGCGCGCAACTCCAAACATTTAAATGTGCAATCACAAGGGAGTGAAATAATGTTATATCAAAACCATAAAGTGATAAAAAAAAATGATGTGTTGATACACCCTGTACCAGGTGAACAAAAAAGATATAAATAAACCCAAAATGGATAAAAAAAAAGAAGGGGTAATTGAGTGATCAAAGTCCTCAAAAAAATATATCAAAGAAAATCCTGACCACCAGATACTTCCAAACAATAGTTCATTAATCGCTGCAGACTTTAACCCCAAATCTTGAAGAAACTTGAATCTTTATATTCAGCTGAAGAAATATAAATACTGACTCTTACCCAATCGTTGGACCCCGGTTTTAAGGAGGTCAGATGAGCTTGTGCATTAGCCTGCCGGCCCAGGTGTATAATCAACTATCTTGGGGAGGAGTGCTTCTATCTTGCAAGAAGGAAGAGAAAAGGCTTCAGCTGTCTTTCCAGGCCGTATGACACAAGAAGAATGGTAGTCAGATTTCAGTTTTCAGCTTGGAAGATGCGGGATAATAAATTCTGAACACGTAGACTCAGTGGAAATGGAGGGAGAAAAAATAGATCCTCATAGTGTAGTATATCCAAAGAATTTATTAAAAAAAAAACACTTTAAAAACTTCACAGCAGGCACTAATCCACTTTTAAAATTCTCACAGCAAGTCACTTCATCATAAAAAACTCAGGATAGAAAAGAAAAAAACAGCATCAAAAAAATATATTGTAAATAAAATATACAGCCAAGGAACAAACCAAAGAGCTGGAGTATATGAGTGTGATGGCGTTTTAAGAATAGCTCCACCCGACATGTTTCTCCATAACTGGCTTCAACTGGGAACTTGCAGGTGGCACTGGCAGAGGGTACTGAAAAAATAGTTTATCTTTATAAATATAGTTGTCCCGATATCACTTTTTTAAGACCGTAAAAGTACCGATACTTTTTTTCCAACTACTCGCCGATACCGATTATTTTTATTTTATTTTTTATTATTTTTTACAATTAATTTTTTATTATTTATTGCATTTTTTTTTATTTTTATTTTTTAATCAGCCCTTTTGGGGGGCTTTGGTGAGATATCAGGGGTCTTAACAGACCTCTGACATCTCCTCTTTGATACCGGGAAAGGGACTAGGGACACATATTTTCCACTCCCTTTCTCAGCAGCCTCAGCAGCTCTACTCCATTCATAAACTGAAACATTGTAAACTCAGTGATCACTGACTCTGTACATTCAGAAAAGGTAGGAGCCGGATTTACCGGCTCCTACCTCCCGCTCTCCATCCTGTCAGATTGAGGGGGACAGCATCAAGGAGTGGGAGAAGCGAGGGGGGCACGGAGGAGAAGCGAGGGGGACACTGAGCAGCATGGAGGGGGACGCGGAGCAGCATGCGGGGACAGTCAGCGATGATCGTGTGTGGGAGAGTTACAAGCACCGATCACCGCTGATTTCACTAAAGCAGCTGAAAGCCGGGGGGGGAGGGGGGAGCGGAGAAATGGACCGGCTGTCAGACTTTGAAACCTATACAGGGTAATCAGTGCTTGTAACTCTCCCACCGCACTGATCACCCTGACTTCCCAGGTATCGGGTGAAGCATCAGAGCATTTGCCCGAGTGCTCGGGCAAATGCTCGGTATCAGGACAACCTTATTTATAACCTTTAAATGATTCCAATTTAATGTTCTTCACAATCACAACATAATGTTTCCCTATAGTCTGGTCAGTAAATTGATTATTTTTTCCCTCCTGTCGGTAAAATAGAAAGACCAACATCTAGAGTTTGTAAACCTTTCCACAGAGAAAACATATTGTTTTCCAAATGATACAAGGGTGACAAAACACATCCTGGTATGCCAGAGGTGCCCTAAAGACACCAAAAAATACTTTATGAAATGATGAGAACCATAAATGAGGAGGACCATAAAAAAGTGCAAGTAGCTTGGTTTTGGGGATTCCCCTTAAGATCCATATCAGGCCGAAGGGTCTGGTATCATTCGGGGGGGGGGGGGGGGGGGGAAACCTCACGCAATTTTTTTTTTTAATTTTCTCAGGGGTTTCCCTTCAAGATTTTCTGCATACGAGTCGCCCTGCAAGTTGGATCATCTTGATCCAACTTCTGGTGCGACCTCTATTCAAATCAATGGGCTTCCATAGGGAACCATTGATTTTGAATAGAGAAAGAAACGCCGGACAAGGCTCAACACAGCTCTAACGCTGGAGCTTCAGACCGCACTGGTCCTGGGTTTTTTTGCAGCTTAAAAACGGCTCAGCCATTTACAGCTCAAAAATGTCATGGTGGGCATGAGGCCATAGGCTAACATGGAGAGCCATTTTTAAGCTGCAAAAAAGGCTCATAAAAGTGGCTGTAAAAACGTCCGTGGGCATGAGGCCTAAAAGTTGAAGTGATCAGCTTGTGGCAGAGGGTGTTTTACCCTTGCTATAAGTTCCATAAAGTATGCATCTTTGGAAAAATGACTGTTAAAAAAAACGCTCTTTTTGTTATTTCTAAAAACGTTTTTTCAACTTCTTTTATTCAATAATATGGAACAAAAGAAATGGCTGGTATTCTAGTTATTTTATTTTTTTTGTATAAAAAATGTATATACATTTCATATAATACTGTAGGTGACACATTCTTTCTAATAGGCTGGAACTGATGCATTTATATACCGTATGTTGATTTACATTTTTGAATTAGTATTTATTGATTTTGTATTTATAATTGCTTTAGAGTCTATATGAATAGATTTGTTTTTTTCTTTTGACAAATGCAAACTAAAATCTAAAATTTGAATCTGAAAATTTTGTTTACACACATATATATTTTATTTATGTGACTGGCGGTTTCTGTTTTGACTATTGCAGCCATTTCCATATATTTTTGCAGGTTATTCTTGCGTTGAGTCCAGGGAACTGTCAGTAGCCACCAGAGGTCCCCTGCCCCCCTCTTGCTGCACACAGTATCAGAGTATGTATTTATTGGCTGTGGGTAGCCCAGGCAATTAGGCTGCCGAAGAGGCGTGTAAGCCTTGAAATGTGTCCCCCCCCCCCCCAACTGCGAATGCGTCACTAGTGACGTTGGGGGCGATTTCTTATCTGGAGGGTTCCACCATCAGAGGTGTGCAGGCTTGGTCCTATTTCCACGGCGGTGGCCAAGGATGGGGTGTGTGGATGCTGTCCTGTTGATCCCTTGGTGCCATCTGATCTATGTGTATCTTCCCACGCAGTGTCACTTTTGTGAGTGCATTTCTATTCTCCATAAATATTCAAATGTTTTCACATTCTACACTATGGAAATCTGTGCCTTGCTTTTATCTTTGTTGTGAATTGAGAACACTCTCTGGTTTTCCAGGTTGCTCATCTCTTTAGTTAGAACAGTTGCATTTTATTTAGTTGTTGGGCTATCAACACCCCTCTTATTCATCAACCTCTATTGCATTTATGTTTTATATAGGGGATTTAATATGTTTGGGTTGCATAAATGCTTTCCCTGGTGTACGCCGTATATTCCATGGCAATATTTATCTGTCGTAATAATACATCTGCGGCCCTACTTGGTAGATGGGAAGACATCCACTACTCATGAGCTTTGAATAGAGTTGAGCGTCACAGGTCTGAATTTTGTTTTTCTATTTCCGATCTTGTTCTCTTTTTCTCCACTAATACTCAAAAAACAAAACAAAACAAGAAAAAAAACAAAAAAAACGTTATCAGTTTATATGTGTGCATTCTTCTGTGTGTATTAGGGCTTATTGTGAACAAAATCCTTTGCTTATAAGGAGCACTTATTGATGATACATCCAGCGCCGAAAAGCAATTAGAATATAATTGTTCATTTCAATATGCCTGTTTACGGTTTCAAAGAAAGCATGTACTTACTATCATACAAAGGAAAACAAAATCTAAACAGTAAAACCTTGGTTTGAGAGCATTTTGCAAGACAAGCAAAATGTAAAAAAAAAAATTGATTTGATAAACAAGCAATGTCTTGATATACAAGTAGGGTCATATCACAACTGAATGTAAAAGAGAAGAGAGGCACCTCTAAGTGTAGCAATATGATGAGGCGGCATTGAAGGGCCATGATGGGGTGGCATTGATGAAGAGGTACTATTATGCAGCACTGATAGGTGGCACTGATGGGCACAGATTGGCATCACTGATGGGAACTGTTGGGGCTACGTTGTAATCAGGGCACCCCAATGCACTGTTTGTTTTTTTTTTCTTTTTGTTTTTTTACTTTTACTTTTACATTTATCTTAAGCCAAACATTTCATAGTTTTAAATTTTGCGGAGGGGTGTTGAAACTCTAGTTTGGTAACGCTACTCACTTTCTGTTGTGTCTCCAGGACACAATGCAAAGGGAAATCTTCCCAACGGGATACAGATGGCAAAAAAAAAGCTTGACATCGATTTTTAACAATTCCCTACCCTATCCTAACAAAAAGCTTTGTCTTTTAGATATCTTTTAAAGCTTATGACAAGGTTTACTTCCTCTCTAAATGGGTCATTATGGGCCGAGCTGGCCTAAACAAACTTTTTTGTACCAACAGGTGTGCCCAATGAGAACTTCCCATCTCACACTTGGAACAAAAAAGAGTCAAGCTGAGCACTGCTCAAGCTATTCATGGACAACTTTGTATTCTCGGAATTAGCTGAGACAGATGACCTCACAATCTGTGACCCAGCCAATCAGAGGAAGCTTTGTATTTATTCAGACTCGCCATTTATTAAGCCTGACTCAGTTTCGTTCCAGGTGTGAGACAGGCAGGGGCAGACTGACCATTCGGGCACTCGGGCACTGCCCGAGGGCCCCATGCCACTAGGGAGCCCCATCAGGGTTGCCAGCCTCAGTAAAACCAGGGACAGTATGTAAAAATCCATTTATTTTTTAAACGTCACCTATGGAGATTTTAAAGTGTAAAAGTTTGTCGCCATTCTACGAGCGGACGCAATTTTGAAGCGTGACATGTTGGGTATCAATTTACTTGTGCTGACTTTACAGGTGTCTTATTTTTTAATAAAAAAAATGTGTATTTTTTACCCCAAAAAAGTGCGCTTGTAAGGCCGCTGCGCAAATACAGTGTGACAGAAAGTATTGCAACGACCGCCATTTTATTCTGTTAGAATAAAAAAAAATATATATATATATATATATATATATATATATATATATATATATATATATATATATATATATATATATATATATATATATATATATATATAATGTTTGGGGGCTATAATTAGAGGGAAGGAGATGGCAGTGAAAACACATTAGAATGGCTGGACCGTTGTTTTACTTGTAATGCCAACGGCCACCACAAGATGGCGCACCACAAGCTCACAAAAGGAAGCTTAGGCCTGCAGAAGGCCGCAAAGCCGCAGCCTCAATTACCGGCCGGCGCGGGCCCACCGCGATCGCGCGGCGGGGGAGGTAGGGGCGCACGGAGACACAGAATCCCCGGGCGCCAGGTCACTATTTCTTGTAGCAATTGCGACCGGGCGCCTGGTTTTTGTCGAGCCGCGGTGTATGTATACTGTGTGTGTGTGTGTGTGTGTGTGTGTGTGTGTATACTGTGTGGCCCCATGATCTCCTATTGCCCAGGGCCCCCATGATCCCCTATTTCCCGGGGGCCCTATTATCTTCTATTGTCCAGGGGCCCCATGAGTTGTCAGTCTGCCACTGGAATTCTTATTTCGGTGCCGGAACACAAGCCTGTATATTGTATGTAGCTGAGGATATTTACAAGTTACCTTTTTCTTTTTCTTTTTTTTTTTTTTTTTTTTTTAAGCGCGGGTATACTTTTTTTTTTTTTTTACGTCTTCTAGCTGGTCTGGTCACAGGAGTGTGGGGAGGGAGCAGGCATTTCTCCTGGTCTAAACCGCATCCGAGTAATGTAAAGACATGTGAGTGCCACAGTGCTGAAGTACTGGTACTTTAAGTCTGCATGACATGGGGAGTGCTTGGGGGGGTGTCAACAATAGAAGCGGCTCACTGTGAATGGGCAGGATGCTACTGTCGTTCTGCTTAAAGAGGACAAGCGGCTCTCGACGGAGGAGGAAGCGAAAGGCTCTGGAGCATAGAGAGGGTAAGTACTGCTGGAGAGCAATTTTTCTCTTTAATACAGGTGGGGGAAAATTGATTAGAAAAGCACTGATTTTCTGGCACTGCTATACAGCTACTGTGATTTGTAAAAGGGTTGCGCTACTTGCACCTCTCTTCCATTCAGCAGCACAAGTGTTTCACACTGGCAGCGGCTGATGATCAGAGGGTCAGTGCTCTGGATAGCAAAAAAGGAAAAAAATAAGTAAACTTCAGCTTTAATGATCTCCATGGAAAACAAAAATTCCCCTTTGCAGTGGGACTACTCCCGCACTATAAGGGTTAAATGTGTGTTTATGTCTAGGTTACTGGAAAAATAAATGAGCATTTAACTCCTGTAGTGCAAGGGGTTAACCATTATAGACAACATTGATCATATCAAAGCTCTGTTTTTTATAATTGAGCTTCATTTGTGCAACTTATTCATGACCGTTTGTTAACTTTATATATTATGTTTTACCTGTAAAATGTCTTTATTCTAGAATGAGTGCTTTTTAAAATGCATATGTTGAGAATAACCAGTTTTCCTTCTTGCATATGGTAAATATAAATTATATGAAAAACATTTTAAGCATTCCTTTCAGCTGAAGAGGACTTTTTTTTTTTTTTTTTTTTTACAGATTATTTTGTATACTGATCTGTTATTTTGTAGTTTAAATTACTTTCCAAAGAATAGTTTAATGCAGAATGTAAAACTGTTTGCTGTACTTTAATGAGGCATTCAGAAAACCATTAACAGGGCTATTTTAATCTAATGCCTCTGCTTTCTATGCAGTGCTCAATAATCACATGTTTATACTGCTGAATATGTTTTAGTATTCAATTGCTATTATTTATAATGCAAGGTTGTTGTGGCAAATATTCTTCTTGCAAATTAGTACTCTTTTGTACCGATCTAGGTTTAAGCAGGTTTGTCCTGCACTTCTATTCAGCAAGGTAGAAAACAAACATGGTTTCAATGCAAAAAGAACATGCATAAAACAAAATATAAGCTTGTCAAGCCATTAGCTAAACTCAGTTTCTGACAAACATGGTGCCCCTTATTGTGTTCCCCAAACAAGCAGGCAGAACATGTACCTTTTTAGACCAGGTTCACATATGTGGCCTGTTCACAGGTTCAGGTGAATTGGGGGAAAATGTTTGCCTGAATTTGCAGCTGAACCGGACCCAAAAATGCACAGGATCCTTTTTGAAACCGCACTCTGCCTCCTTCGAACATGCGTGAACCAGCTCCATTGAGAGACATTGACATGTCATGCGAATTGGATGCAGTTTAAAACGCATCCAATTTTCATATATGAACCCGGCCTGAGTGTTTTGTCAGCACGCAGCCTTTTCACCCAGCAGCAGACACCAAGAGGAAAAAGTGAAAGACCTCTAAATATCCGTCAATTTGCATAAAGGCCTGTGCACAGCTGAGACTAATAATGACTTTAGGCTACTTCCTATTTTCCCAGGTGTATGTGGCCATTTTAAATTTTCGAATTTGAGAAAAACTTGCTGATGCTGCTTGTGTGAACAACTCCTTTTAACTGTTTGACTCGTCCACAAAAGAAAATTTGTATGTATGTAAGCAGTCATTTCATAGACAGATTTCAGTCATGGTAAACCTCCAACCACAGCGTTGGGCATTCAGTGCAAGTTGGCCAGGCTCCTCTACATCTTGCAGCCAACAGCATATGTTAGACTATATCAGTAAGGCCCCTTCCACACTACCAGCCAATTTTGCTGCAGTTTCAAATAACTTGCATTAAAGTAGTACAGGGACTACTTTGAAGTCAGTGCGACTTGAAGTCACACAGATATGAATGGTACTCACTGGAAATCACGGGGTACGACTTGTCATGTGACTTTGCAGTCCCAAGTTGCAAGACAAGTCACACAAGTCCAATACAAAGTAGTAGCTGCACATTTAGGGCACTAAAATTTATTTATTTTTACCGCCTGCTGCCCACCCAGAGTAGTTGCACTGCAAACGGATGGCAACTGCAGGCCGGGCAACATACTGGTACAGTTTTGAAACCAGGAACAAAGCACCAGACAGATTTCCAGTTTCTTTAGAAAGATAAATCTTGATTAGTTGCTGGTGGCCACAGCACAACCTCGGCACCAATTTTCGTTCAATTTTCATAAATAATTTTTAGTCAAGACAGATCTTCACCCTCTACATAAAGTTCCACTCTCTTCTCCCCTCCTCCCTTCCTCTACAGAAATAGCGCTGTTTTTTTTGTGTAAACTTTTCCACCGTGCCCTCCCATGCCCAGTGCTCGCTGTGCCTCCCGTGGTATGCATGTCACATATCCCAGGAGGACATGGTCTTTCTTTTTATAAAGGGGGAGAGGGCAGAACCAAAAGTGTTTCATTTCTGGACCCACCTAGTAGAGCCGGCGGGGATCTTGATGACGTCACAAGCAGCGTGGTGGCGCAGGGTTGTGTGGTATCTGATGACAGGAGGATCTCGACGGGACAACGCTGGTGGGATAGTATCTGAACTGTGCAGAAAACCCCACCCGGTAAGCGTGAGTCCTTTACGTAATATGCTGTTGGAAAACCAGTGTATGGATGTCAAATCTGATTATGTGATTTACAGTATTTCCTTGTATGTCTTCGTTGATAAACAGACCACATGTGCCTCGATAGATGTGGTTATATTTAGCTTGTTAACATATACTTTGAAAGCTAGTTCATGCTGGTATGCAGTGTGAACAGCAAAGTGCATACTCATTCCTGGTTGTTTCTTTATGTAACTCCCCTCTACTTACTGTAATCCCTCTGTATTGTTTTTAGTGTTTCAACATATGCATCTCAGGAATGTTCAGGCTTTAATTTATAAAGTAAGGGTGAAAAGGCAAAAGGCTTTTTACCTTAATTCATTCATGTAAAAAAAACTTACAATAGCAGCGCCCCCCAAAACACTAAGGGCCCTTTCACATGTGCGGACCGTATGTCCGCATTTTCATCCATCCATTGCGGATGAAAACGGGACATACATTGGTCCCTATGTGATTGCGGGTGTCAGCGGAAGACCATCCGCTGACACCCGTAATCACCCGCCTCCGCAAAGCTCCGATTTTTCGGATGGAAAAAAATACTATTTTTCTTCCGTCTATCGGATCGGGTGAACACGAACATACGATCCGTGTTCATCCGATTTCCCCCCCCCCCATAGGGGAGAGCCGACGGCTCAACAGGGATTTTACGGAGGATCTCCGCTAAGCTTTTCGGACACACGGAGGCGGATCATTACTGATCCGCCCCGTGTGAAAGGGCCCTTACTTGTGTCCTCTTCCTTGATACAATCCAGCACTGTGCCTGGCTTCAGTTCTTCTCTTCCTATTTTCTTTCAATTTAACCCATCTTCACTAAGAGCTTTGGGAGCCATTGGCTGCTTCTGTCAGTCGAATCATGTGAGGAGGGAGCCGCGGGGGAGGCTCGGCCTAGCTACACTGTGGACGTCTATGGACGTGCACAGCACTGCTTGGCAGTGAGCTTGCATATCTGCCCCCATAGAAAACAGCTTGCTATGAGGCAAACGCAGAAGAGGAGGAGCCTAGAGAGCCAGTTGGGGACCCCAGAAGAGGTGGTCTGGGGCCGTCTGTGGAATACTATTGCACAGAGCAGGTAAAAACATGTTTACCAGGGTGGAATTTTTTCTTCTTGAACAAGCAAATTTCTTGCATTGTATATGCATTTCCTTTGGGAAAGTCTATTTGTTCTAAATTGAATGTTGCAAGCAAACAACATTTTGAAGCTCTTTTCAATAGCGTTTGTCAAGTTAGAGCATATATGAACATTCAATCAAAAATGTACTGGTGTATGGCCAGCTTTAATGTTAAATCTCCTGCTCTTTCCCACCCTATGCAAATTCCTGTGGGCCCACTGCTATGAAGGATTGCCTTATTGGTCAGCAGGAATGTGCATGAGGCAGAATGAGACCAGTAAGCTTTGATCCTATAAGGCAGTGCCAGAGCTTTATCCATCACAAGAAGTCAGGATATAGACATAGCAGCGAGAATGCAGGCTATATCTATGTGGTGTTAACATTTGTAATGGATTTGTTACTAGATGATGGTGTGATGGGTTTTAATCAGTTTAAAAGCGTTTTTTTCCCTTGTAAAACCCCTTTCTCCAAGCACAGTGCAGGTCACGGGCATATTTATATGATCCTGTGCAAAAGTTTAGGCAGGTGTGAAAATTGCTGTGAATTAAAGCGGAGGTCCACCTAAAAAATATTGAAAGCCAGCAGCTACAAATACTGCAACTGCTGACTTTTAATAAATAGACACTTACCTGTGAAGGGTGCCCCCGATGTCAGCACCCGAGGCCCGACCCGTTTCTCGGATGCTGCCGTGAGGGAATCAGGAAGTGAAGCGTTGCAGCTTTACTTCCCGGTTCCCTACTGTACATGCACGAGTCGCGCTGCGTGTCCTTACCGGTCCCCGCTGTCTTCTGGGACCTCTGTTACCCAGAAGACAGGAGGGGGGGCGGGAAGTGACATAGACCCCCACAGATTCTGCGGGGGTCTATGCCCGGTAGTGGGTGCAAATACCTGTATTATACAGGTATCTGCACCCCCCTGAAATTGCCAAATGTGACACCGGAGGGGGGAGGGTTCCGAAAAGCGGAAGTTCCATTTTTGTGTGGACCTGCGCTTTAAGATGCTTTCAAAAATATAAGTGTATCATTAAACAAAATGGAAAGTAAATGAACAGAAGAGAAAATCAAATCAATATATTTGGTGTTTCAATACCCTTTGCCTTTTAAAGCGGCATCAATTCTTGTAGGCACACTTGCACGGTCTTTGAAGGTAGGTTGTTCCAAACATCTTGAAGAACTAATTACCGATCTTCTGTGGATGTCGGCGGCCTCAAATTATACTGTCTCTTCATGTAATCCCAGACAGACTCGATGTTGAGATCAGGGCGCCAGAACTATTTGTTCTTCTTTACTCTGAAGATCGTTCTTAATGACATTCGCTGCATGTTTGGGGTCGTTGTTCTGCTGCAAAATAAATTTGGAGCCAATTACACACCTCCCCAATGGTATGGCATGATGGATAAGTATCTGCCTGTATTTGTCAGCATCAAGGACACCATTTATGGCGCAACGTTGAGGCCCATAGACCCAGTGGTTGGCTAAGGAAACCTAATGCAGCAGATGAAAGACATATCCATATAATATACCTTGCTATCTATTTACTTCTGCTAGCAGCATAGGGATTGAAATAGTTAATGTTGAATGAGAGAGTTTAGTTCCACTTTAATAAAAAAACTGCTTTGTTAAAAAGTAACTCCACTTATGTTGTAAAAAAACATTCCCCTCTGAGTGGTCAATGTACATTGCAAGGATTTTAACAAACTTTGTTGCAGATTTCTACCTTTTGTTGTTCTGAAGAAATCCCTGTGTGTTTGTCTGTGTCCATGTAAAAAAGTGAATCTAATGGGAGTGGTTTCATAATTATCAATCAGCTGCAGCAACTGCGGGGCACTAATGAGGAAATGTGTTTGGCCTGCATCCTTTTAGACGTGATTTCCTATCGGGAGTATATCACCAGAATGAGATTTTTGTTGCAGGGAATGCCTGAAATCTGACTTGTATTTTAGTGTAGACTTCTGGGAAAATCGGTGAGCCAATCGCACAACCAGGAAATGATGTTTGTGGTGGGGAGCGTCTGTACACATTCTGTGTACAGAGCCCCTCCAGGTAGCCATATTGCATTGCATTTTCAGAATATTACAGAGGCTGCAGATTGAAAAGGAAAGGTAATTTTTTAGTAACATTCAAATACAATATGACTTGTGTTGCAACTGTATATGCTATATTGTTTTTTTCTTTGCTATTGTTTTTTTGTCCCCATGAAAGTGGATGGATATATATATACACACACAGTTGGTACACTTGTTGAATCCAAACTTTTTTTCTTCTTCTAAGGAGCCAGCAGAGCATTGCAGTTGCAGTATCCAGCATTGGCAGACTCTCAGCATATAGCTGTCTGCCCGTATTATGCCCTTGCAGCTCATTTAAAACTACAAACGTCGCAATGACTGACGGTACTTGTAGGCATTCATTCACAGGAAACTGTAAATGAATGATGCAGCTGTGAGAGGGGAGCCCTGCTGAAGTCGTGCTGTTTTCAAATATAGTGATAGCAAGTGCAGGAAGAGGATCGTCTACCCTGTCACAAGGGGGGTGGGACTCAGTTGGGGGAAAGCTGCAGATGCTGGAACATATCACCTGTTTCACCCTAAAAATGGGTAAGACTGAGTCTTCTGAATTAAATTAAATTTTTTATCCCTTTGGCTGCCTGGTCCATGCGTCATACAGACATGACAGCAGAGGGGTTTTGCATACATTGTGTGCAAATCTGGCAAACTGACTCCTGCCTTTCAGGTGGAAGCATTAGAGCGGCTGCGCTGCCACCTGATTGCTTCCATGCACCCCTGGTAACGGGGGGGGCGCCATGTATCCCAGGCTCCGCTTGCCCATCTGTGGGCCCAGGACTGACCTAGTGGGTGCCACCGGGTAGAGGGGAGGGAGAAGAGCGGACACGCACCTCCTCTCCTTCCCTCCTTATTGCTGACCCGGAAAGCGACGTGTTTGATGTCACTTTCGGATCCACCTCTGTGTCCCCGGCCACCATGACCGGGAAAGATTGTATTACAATCTGCATTGCATTACATTCGGGGGAGCACAGCAGAGACATCCAGCGTCTAAAAGACCTGTCAACCTGTCACCAAAAAAATCATCACATAGGGGACTTTTTTAAATTGTAAAAACATTTTTTTTTTTTTTAAGCGTGTACAAAAATAAAATAAAAAAACTTCCCTGGCTGTGATAGGGTTTAACATCAACTCATCCAGTAACCACTCCACCATTGTTAAAAAAAGCCATACTGTATGCATGCGCTGAAAGCACTAATAACACAAGTAAAAGTGCATCCATTTGATGACATTTATGTCATTTTTACACTGGCCTATTAACTTTAGAGTTAAGAGTAGTCTTGAGAACTTTCCTGTAAATTAGGAGATGCTATTTTAGGTTCTATCAACTGCACTGGAACTTGATTGCAACAACCCCACTCACGTCATTTATTCACCTTCCTGTTAACATTCTGTAGGCTGTTTTTGTGGTACACTTCCCATATTTATTTGATGTGTTCTGTTATTTTGTACTGTGGAAAAAATACCTAGTCATAATATGATTAGGATCTCATAAACTCTGCTCTCTCTTTTTATTGCCAGTTATCAAGACAATAAATTGCTTTGTGACATAATTATTCCTTTACAGTTTGCAATAGGCATTCCATAAAATGACTAGATATACTTTTTCAGTCAATACAAGAGTTATATTATTACTACAGATTTAAAGTTCAGCTATATTCCACTTTTCTCGGGCTGTTAGAATTTTAGGCTGTGTGCTCAGTGTTGTTCTTCATCCATTTTTGTTTGTCTGTTTGGGTTTATCGGCTCAGTAATTTGTATTTCTTTTTTTCCTGGCTTTTTTCTAGTTTGTTTTATTTATTTGCACTTTGTGCCTTTAGTGTGTGTGTGTGTAATATATAGAATCAGAGCATTTGCTAACATAATTGTTCGGGAAATTGTATGCATTATTGTAAGAACTGTTTGTAGGTTTCTTTTACAGTATACAAGCAATGTCTAACCGTAAAACAAGACATTCTTGGAATATGTAATTAGCTGATTTTTTTTTTTAAATTCCCTTGGTAGTGAGTCAGTTTCCTGATTTCCCACTCTGAGGTTCTCCACCACATATTGCCACATCACTTTCAATGCCAAAAGACTCCTCTGCAATTTTTTTCAGTCAGTCCCAAGTATAAAAAATATGTTTCCTGTAGCAACCAGTCATCTTCCAAGATAATGAAATTTGACATCTATCACACAATGGAACAATCACAAATGACGGAAAAGTTTAATTTATTATGTATGTGTGTGCTTTTTGAGAATATCTTTTAATGTGTAGATCATGATTCACTGTGTCAAAGACCTATATTTCAATACGCAGGACGTTAAAAGCTGGAAGCAACTGGAAAAAAGAAAGCAAATCCTTAAAGCGTAGGTTCACTGCTAAAATGCTGTTTTTACCCTTAGAGTGATGCTCGTTGTGTCTAGGGGAATCGGCTAGTTGTTTTAAAATCGAACCTGTACTTACCTTTTTAGAGAGCGATCTTCTCCGCCACTTCCGGGTATGGGCTGCGGGACTGGGCGTTCCTTCTTGATTGACAGGCTTCCGACGGTCGCATCCATCGCGTCACGATTTTCCGAAAGTAGCCGAACGTCGGTGCGCAGGCGCAGTATAGCATCCATCTAAGGGAATCGAAGTTAAAAAAAACATTTATGGGAGAACTCCTGCTTTAATATATATATGTGTGTGTGTGTGTATATATATGTATGTATGTGTGTGTGTGTATATATATATATATATATATATATATATATATATATATATATATATATATATATATACCCTTTTTGTGATCGTTGTACTTTCTGTAGTCAATTTGGACCTAGTTAGTCCTAAAAAGGCTTGGTCATAAGCCAGGACAATTTTTCACTTGCCATTTGTTAACATTAGTTCCTGAGAAACCTAATGGCTATAGTGCCAGATGCCTTGTCTCATGCACTGTATCGCTATGGCCTCTTTCACACCGGGGCGGGCGGTGCGGTGGCGGTATAGTGCCGCTATTTTTAGCGGCGCTATACCGTCAAAATTGCCGTGGAATTGCGGCGGTATTCGGCCGCTAGCGGTGCGGTTTTAACCCCCGCTAGCGGTCGAAAAAGGGTTAATAAAGGGTTAATACCGCCCGCAATGCGCCTCTGCAGAGGCGCATTGCAGGCTGTATTACCACGGTGTCCCATTGTTTTCAATGGGAATAAGCGGTAAACACACCGCTCCAAAGATGCTGCTGGCAGGACTTTTGGAGCGGTCCCTTCAGCGCATCGCGTCAGTGGGCTTTCACATTGAGACTGCAGGGCAGGAGTTTTTCAGGCAGTATTTAGGCACTATTTTTAACGCTAAACCGCCTGAAAAATTCCTCAGTGTGAAAGGAGTCTAAAAGTATGTGGACACCTACAGTGCCTTGAAAAAGTATTTGCCTCTTTCCTGTTTTTGATTTTATTTTGCATATTTGTCACACTAAAATGGTTCAGATCTTCAAACAAATGTTAATATTGCACAAAGATAACTCAAGTAAATACAAAATGCAGTTTTCATATAATAATGTCATATATCGGTGGGAAAAAAAAGCTGTCCAAACCTGCCTGGCCCTATGTAAAGCAATTGCCCCCTAAACCTAATAACTGGTTTTGCCACCCTTGGCGGTAACAACTGAAATCAAACGTTTGCAAAAGCTGACAATGAGTCTTTCACATTGCCGTAGAATTGTTTTAATTCAGCCATATTGGATGGTTTTCCAGCATGAACGGCATGTTTAAGGTCATGCCACAGTATCTTAATGATTTGCTTTTGGCCTTTGACTAGGCTGCTTGAAAACCTTAATTTTGTTTGTTTGAGCCATTCAGCGGTGAACTTGCTGGTGTGTTTCAGACAATTGTCCTGCATAACCCAAGTGCGCTTTAGCTTGAGGTCACAAGCTGATGGCCGGACATTCTCCTTCAGGATTTTCTGGTAGAGCGCAGAATTCATGGTTCTATCAATTATAGCAAGTTGTCCAGGTCCTAAAGCTGCCCCAAACCATCACACTACCATCAGCATGCTTGACTGTTGGTATGATGTTCTTTTTGTTAAATGCTGTGTTAGTTTTACGTTGTATGTAACGAGACGCACACCTTCCAAAAAGTTCATCAGTCCACAAAATATTTGCCTAAGTCCCCTTTCACACTTATACGACTTGTAGTACGATTTTGGACGGCAAAATCGTATGACAAGTCATTCTTCATGATTTTCAATGACTACCATACTGGCACGACTTTAAGTCATGCCGACTTGAAAGTAGATCCTGCATTACTTTTTTTCTGAAGTCGGATCAAAGTCGGATTCCGTATTAACAGATCCGACTTGTACACGACTTGTGCATGAAGGGTAACTCCACGCAATTTTTTTTTCTCTTTAAAACGGCATGGGTTCCCCCTTCATGAGCATACCGGACCCTTCGGTCTGGTATGTATTTTAGGGGAACCCCCACGCCGAAAAAAATGTGTGCGGGTCCCCCCCAAAATCCATATCAGACCCTTATTCGAGCACCAGCCCAGCCGGTCAGGAAAGGGGGTGGGGACGAGCTTGCGCCCCCCCCTCCTGAGCCGTACCAGGCCGCATGCCCTCAACATGGACAAGGGCACCTTGCCCCCATGTTAATGAGGACAAGGGCCCCTTCCCAACAACCCTGGCCGTTGGTTGTCGGGGTCTGCGGGGGGCTTATCTGAATCCGGAAGCCCCCTTTAATAAGGGGGCCCCCAGATCCCGGCCCCCCCCCACCCTATGTCAATGAGTATGGGGGTACCTAGTACCCCTACCCATTCACCGAGAGGAAAAGTGTCAAAAAAATAAACACACTACACAGGTTTTTAAAATCATTTATTAGTCGGTTCCGGGGGTCTTCTTCCGACTTCTCCGCTCTCCGGGGGTCTTCTGACTTCGGGGTCTTCTCCGCTCTCTTCTTCTGCTCTCCGCGCTCCCCGGTTCTTCTCCCGCTCTCTGGTGCCTTCTTCGGGGCTGGCCGCCGATATCTATCTACTTTGAAGCTCTTTTACTAGCGGCAGCCAGCCTGGTCTTCCTCGTCGCCTTCTTCCCTCTTCTTTTCTTCCGATGTTGACTCGATGCTTCCTCCTGCTGTAATGCCGGGTGTGCGGTGCGCAACGATTTATATAGGCCTCTTATGACGTCGCAGTCCCAGCATGCTCCGGGTGGTGACAACATAATTACCCCGCCCCCTTATGTGGTCACCACCCGGAGCATGCTGGCACTGTGACGTCATAAGAGGCCTATATAAATCGTTGCGCACCGCACACCTGGCATTACAGCGGGAGGGAGCGTCTAGTCAACATCGGAAGAAAAGAAGAGGGAAGAAGGCGACAAAGGCAACGAGGAAGACTGAGCTGGCCGCCGCTAGTAAAAGAGCTTCAAAGAAGATGGCGGCGGCCAGCCCCGAAGAAGGTACCGGAGAGCGGGAGAAGAACCTGGGAGGGCGGAGAGCAGAAGAAGAGAGCGGAAAAGACCCCGAAGTCAGAAGAAGACCCCTGGAGAGCGGAGAAGTCGGAAGAAGACCCCCGGAGCCGACTAATAAATGATTTTAAAAACCTGTGTAGTGTGTTTATTTTTTTTACACTTTTCCTCCCGGTGAATGGGTAGGGGTATGATGTACCCCCATACTCATTCACATAGGGTGGGGGGCTGGGATCTGGGGACCCGGTTATTAAAGGGGGCTCCCGGATTCCGATTTAGCCCCCCACCTGCAGACCCCGACAACCAATGGCCAGGGTTGTCGGGAAGGGGCCCTTGTCCTCATCAACATGGGGGCAAGGTGCTTTGGGGTGGGGGGGTGCAGGGCACCCACCCCCCATGTTGAGGGCATGCGGCCTGGTACGGCTCAGGAGGGAGGGGCGCTCGCTCGTCCCCACCCCCTTTCCTGACCGGCCGTGCTGGTGCTTGGATAAGGGTCTGGTATAGATTTTGGGGGGGACACTTAAAATCCATACCAGACCTGATTATTGGGGGATCAAAGTCGTGTCCCTGCTCATTGAAGTCGTACTTCAAGTTGTGGGGCAAAGTCGGATCCACAGTAGTATGACTGTCTTGTCAAAATCGCGGCCGCAAATTTGCGCGACTTTGAAGTCGCACAAGTGTGAAAGGGGCCTAAAAGTCTTTAGGATAATTAAGATCTGTTGGCTAATGTGAGACGAGCCTTTGTGTCCTTTTTGTTCAGCAGTGGCGTTCACCTTGGAACTCTTCCATGGATGCAATTTTTGCCCAGTCTTTCTTATTGTTGAATCAAACACCGATCTTACCTGAGGCAAGTGAGGCCTGTGATTCTTTTAGATGTCTTTGTGCTCTTGGAGTCATTTTGAAAGCTGGTCACTCCTGGGAAGATTCACCACTGTTCCAAGTTTTCTCTATTTGTGGATAATGGCTCTAAAAGCACCAGCATATAGCTCTGCCCCCAGCATTTCACATAACTCCTTGTACCTTCTTTGGGAGGTGCAGGAGTCCTATGTGTCATTAACAGTTGTGGGGAAATTGATTAAAGGACAAATATTCCAAAGGTGCAGTTGTTCTTGAATAACTCCTCACTCCTGCACTTTGTATGCTGGGATTGCAGGTGTTAGAAGTATGCCACATACAGCACAGAATATATAGATGGCTATGTCATATACTGTACCATGTACTTCTGCCTCCCATACTCCCTTTGCTGCGCAGTACATAGCTGCTACTGTTGAATGTGATTTATGGAAATTGCACTGTATGTTGCATACTTCTCACCACTGTACTGTGTACACTTGGCTTCACATGATGTGTTTTCTGTACATAATATACTCCTGACTCCTACACTCTACATGCCATGCCACTTGACCTCCAGAAGATTTACCCCCCCCCCCCCTTCATGACCAGGCCATTTTTTGCGATACGGTACTGCTTTACTTTAACTTACAATTGCGTGGCCATGCAATGATGTACACAAATAAAATTTACCGTATTTGCCGGTGTATAAGACGACCCCCAAATTTTACATTTTTTTAAGATTTTTTTTGCCTGTACTCACCGTATAAGATGACCCCCCTTCCGAGGCTTCCGACGCTTCATATTTCTTCCTTCTGGAGTCATATTCTTCTTCATTCTTGCTGGAACTAGAGCCATATTCTTCTTTCTTCTTGCTGGAGCCAATCACGGCGAGCAATGTATTCTATTAATGAATACAAAGCCTGCTTGGATTGGCAGAGGCTGTAACATCATCAGCCCACGCCTCTCTGACTCTCAAAGCCAATCCGAGCAGGCTACTGTATGTAGCCTTGCTCGGATTGGCAGAGGTTGTTACTCCAATCCGAGCAGGCTCTGTATTCATTTGAATACATCCCTCATCGGGATTGGCTAAGCGGTATATACTGTATGTAGCCGAAAGCTACATACAGTATTACCGCACATCCAGCAGACCCGGCGTATAAGACGACCCCTGCTTTTTGGACATTTTTTTTAAGTGTAAAAGGTAGTCTTATACGCCAGCAAATAAAGTATGTATTTTTTTTTTACCCACAAATGGTGATTTCTTTTGGGGGTATTTGATCACCACTGCATTTTTTTTCCCGCTATTAAACAAAAAGACTGATCATTTTGAAGAAAAAAAACAATACTGTTTACTTTCTGCTATAAAACGTATCCAATAAAAAAAATAGAACGCCTTCATAAATTGATAAACAAATGGTGTCGATCAGTGACTTATAGCAGGATTGCGGCAGACAATTGGACACGGACACTTTTGACACTTTTTTGGAATCGGTGACACTAATTCAGTGATCGGTGCTAAAAATATGCTCTGTCACTGTACTATTGGCACTGGCTGGGAAGGGTTTTAACATCTAGAGTGATCACAAAGTTAAATGTGTGCCTAGCCAGTGTTTTTGTGTACTATATATTAGAGCTGCACGATTCTAGGAAAAATGAGAATCGCGATTCTTTTGCTTAAAATGAAGATCACGATTCTCTCACCATTTTCAATTTTTTTTTTATTTGACTGTGGTAATATTCATTATATTATAAGGGACAGTGGTTGCCGGTATTTTAAGTCCACACTCCTCACATGCTCACATCACATTCCCCCCTTTAATAGCCTGACTGCAGTGTCATCTGCAAGGTCTGGGGTAGCTGACTGTGGTAATATTGATAATATGGGTAGCTGACTCAGACTGTGTGGTAATATTCATAATATATTATAAGGGGGACACTGACAGTGGTTGCTGTTACTTTAAGTCCACTCCTCACGTGCCCCCCTTTAATAGCCTGACAGTCAGACAGGATATTAAAGGGGGCATGTGAGCCTGTGAGCCAAGGAGTGGACTTAAAATACCGGCAACCACTGTTCATTATTATGAATATTACCACAGTCTGAGTCAGCTACCCATATGATCAATCAATATTACCACAGTCAGCTACCCCAGACTCTGGGTAGCAGACTGTGGTAATATTCATAATAAGGGACAGTGGTTGCCGGTATTTTAAGGCTGCATTCACACCTGAGCGTAGGTCGCTCAGTCGTTTTTTCCGGCGCGTATTCATGCTTATTTGCGCGTTTGCATACAGCGTCGTCCGACGTTTTTGTACTTCAACATTTTTTATTTTAGCCAATAGGAAAAATGATCCTCTTTTCATCACTTGTTGCTATGTTGGTAGATTTTTTTTATCTTCTGCCTGGGTGAAATGTTCTATTGATTAAAGCGACAAAAACACCGTACTCACTTGAATCAAGCGTTTCCATTACTTTCTATGGGAAATGGAAACGCTCAAAAAAATGGGGATAACTTTACTGTTGTCTTATTTTTTAATTAAAAAAAGTGTAATTTTTTCCCAAAAAAGTGCGCTTGTAAGACCGCTGCGCAAATACTGCGTGACAGAAAGTATTGCAACGATCGCCATTTTATTCTCTAGGGTGTTAGGATAAAAAATATTTTTTTTTTTTTGCCCACCTTACAAGCCAAGTCGCCAGGATTTCTATTTCTAGTCGCCATGGCGACCTGACGACCGGGATTTGTCGAGCTCTGGATCCAAAACATAAAGCAAAATCTACAATGGAATGGTTCACAAATAAACATCCAGGTGTTAGAATGGCCAAGTCAAAGTCCAGACCTGAATCCAATCGAGAATCTGTGGGAAGAACTGAAAACTGCTGTTCACAAACGCTCTCCATCCAACCTCACTGAGCTCGAGCGGTTTTGCAAGGAGGAATGGGCAAAAATTTCAGTCTCTCGATGTGCAAAACTGATAGAGACATACCCCAAGCGACTTACAGCTGTAATCGCAGCAAAAGGTGGCGCTACAAAGTATTAACTTAAGGGGGCTGAATAATTTTGCACACCTAATTTTTCAGTTTATTTGTTAAAGTTTGAAATATCCAATAAATTTCGTTCCACTTCATGATTGTGTCCCACTTGTTCATTCTTCAAAAAGATTTACAGTTTTATATCTTTGTTTTGAAGCCTGAAATGTGGCAAAAGGTCGCAAAGTTCAAGGGGGCCGAATACTTTCGCAAGGCACTGTACACTGCTTAACGCAAGGAAGCTCACTAAACTCACCGTGTTTTGGAGACTGTAGTGGTGGATGACACCTGCACATACATACATACATACATACATACATACATACATACACACAGGCTGGTTACCTTCTGCTGCCTCCTGGTCATATCGGTGGGGTGTTCGGCATTGGAGGGATAGGCGATACACCTCATAATGAAGACAGAGCTTTAGCCGGCTCCTTCTCTCCCGTTCCTCCTTCTGTGCCCCCTCCAGCTCCTCTCTACCCTCACTATTGATGGACGGACTGGCCGGTCTGGTGAGGGTGGTGTCTCTGGAGTCCCGGGAAGGTGCATGTAGTGTGCGGTGCCCCGCTCCTCCTCCGCCGTTTTGTAACGTTTTACCGCCGACCGAGAAGCGTGGTGGTACCGCCCACGCCCAGGCATCACGCTGCATCTGATAACTGACGTCGGTTCCGGTTTCTGATGTCAGTTCCTTTATTCGCCATATGCGTTCCATGCTTGTTACGTGTGACCGGCAGTGACTAATAAGAATCACGGGGAGATCGCGGGCGGGGTGAATCGAGATTGCGATTCTCTCCGCGATTAATCGTGCAGCTCTACTATATATGCTGTTTTTACTAAGGGAAGTAATGGATTTTGACAGAACCGAGCTCTGCCTTGTTTACATAGTGTGTCTTCCCAACGATCAGCGGGTGCTGGTGGTTATCCCTTGGCCGGCACCCACCGATCAGCATCTACTGTGTCCAATCGCAGCACATGCGGGTCGCCAGGGGCACGCCCGCCGCATGCTACCTGGAAATGCCAGATCACGTACCTTGCTGCATATATATATGTAAGTTATACGGTCGGCAAGCAGTTAGTATATACTCCTGACCAAAGTGTTTATTATCTCATCAGTTGCTGGTTGCTAAGTAGTCCTGGATTATTTTAATGATGATCTGCTAGATTGAAATAAAAATCTGACGAGTTCTAGCGCTCCATACTCTCTACTGCAGAAAAACATTCATTAACATCTAAATGATTGATTTTACAGTCTGCCTAGTAGTAAATGGGCTCACCTAACAGGAGTTATAGTGTCTCAATGTCAGCTGCTAAAAAACAGATGGAGCTTTGTACCTTGAACTTGACCTACAGATTAGGGCAGACATTCAGGGAGATACTAGTAAGCATTGATAAGTATAACATCTATTAAAAGCCTACACTGGTATATACTGCAAACCACAGTGCTATACATTAACTCGTGCTGTGTTTTCTTACTAGTCTGAAAAAGACCGATAAGGTGTTTTCTCCCTTTTTATCTAACCTTTTCACATACATTACATTTTTGGGACTAAGCCAAGTCCTGCAAGTATGTATAAATAAGGTCAATTTGAAGTAAAATGTTAAAGTGATTGTAAACGCTCGCTTTTTAAAATAAAAATAACAAACATTTTATACTTGCCAGCTATATGTAATGGTTTTGCACAGAGCAGCCCCTATTTTCTTCTGGGATGCCCCGTCGGCGCTCCAAGCACCTCCTCTTTATCAGTTGCGCCCTGTGGAAAGCCCCTTTCCATTGGGGCATCTGTGCGAGCTCGCTCCTGAGTCCCGCTGCTGCATCCATTGACACATGCAGCATGACTTGGCCCTGCCCCCCACTTCCGTGTCACAGCTTTTTTTGACCGCAGCGGGAGCCAATTGCTCCAGCTGTCAATCTGTTCAATGAGGAGAGTGAAAGTGGCTGGAGCCGCTATGCTCGTGCACATTGCTGAATCGGATGGGACTCAGGTAAGAAAAAGGGAGGATCTGGGGGGCAGCTGCAGCACAGAAAGTGTTTCACCTTAATACATAGAATGCATTAAGGTGAAAAACCTTAAAGGGGTTGTAAAGACAAAAATATTTTCCTCTTAATTTAAAGTCTATCAGTAGCTGATAAAGTAAAAAGTAATGTTTTGCATTATAACTAGTTTGATACCTGTTGAAATCTAGCTGTTTTATGCACCTCCAGCACTCCTGAATCATTATTCTCACTGACTTCCTGGTTTGCGTTGCGCATTCATTCTTGCTACATTATGGCCTAATGGGAACTACAGTTCCCATTAGGCTTAGCCTCCATGCCTGTGAGGGATAAGAGAGCATCTTCACGCAGGGCTGTAGTCATAGGGAGGGGGTGAGCACATTCTGCTTTCCACCATGCAAAACGGCTCAGATGCTGGTGGAAAGCAAGAAGAGGAGAGACAGGAAATGGCATTTTCAAACCTGGATTACTGTATTTTGGAGGTCAAAAGGAAAAACGAGGTAAGTGATATTTAAATGCTCTTGCTTACAGCAATAAATTGATCTAATAAAAAACAAACCTTTAGTGTTCCTTTAAGGCTTTACAACAACTTTAACTGCTTTAACGTAATATGGTGGCAGTACCGAAAAAAATCGCAGATCGCCGCCATTACTAGTAAAAAAAAAAAAAAAATATTAATAAAAATGCCATAAATCTATGTAACGCTTATTGCGATTTCTTTTTACGAAAAATATGTAGAAGAATACGAATTGGCCTAAACTGAGGGGAAAAAATCGTTTTTTATATATATTTTTGGGGGATATTTATTACAGCAAAAAGTAAAAAATATTCATATTTTTTTCAAAATTGTCGCTCTATTTTTGTTTATAGCGCAAAAAAATAAAAACGCAGAGGTGATCAAATACCACCAAAAGAAAACTCTATTTGTGGAAAAAAAAGGACGCCAATTTAGTTTGGGAGCCACGTCGCACGACCACGCAATTGTCAGTTAAAGCGACGCAGTGTCGAATCGCAAAATGTGTCTGGTCATTGACCAGCAGAATGGTCCGGGGCTGAAGTGGTTAAAGTGACATTACCGAATTGGAAAAAATGGCCTAGTCATTGAGCAGCCAATTATTCCGAGGCTGAAGTGGTTAAAAAAATATATATATATTTTTTTAATCATTTGATTTATATGCACCCTGGTTTTTACTACACCCCTCCAACCACTAATGACGTGTAAGTTCATTTCAATGGTCCTAAAGCATAAAATGTACCAAAAAAGGTGCATGCAGCATTTGTCAAAGCCAAAACGCATTGTACCGCGGAGTAATGGACTTTTGAGCATTTCTCATGTATAGGGAAGCCCATTGAAGTGAATGGGTGGCACTACACACGAAGTGCGGAACTTGGTGTGAATTGAGCCTAATGCCGCATACACCCGACCATTTTTCATGACGAGAAAAATGCAATTTTTTAATTGGTTATTAAAAACGATTGTGTGTAGGCTCCAGAGCATTAAAAATTTAGAACATGCTCTATTTTTTCTCGACGTTTTTCACGTCGTGAAAAATGGTCGTGTGTAGGCTTTAACGAGGGGAAAAAAACGTGCATGCTCAGAAGCAAGTTATGAGAAGGGAAATTTGCATAGTCAAGCCCAAAGCGCCATTCGAATGGAACTTCCCCTTTATAGTAAAAAATTATCTATGAGTAAACACTAAAGTTAGTGTGAAACGCATCAGCTGTCCTAGGTTCAGTTACTGTGACTTGTAGTGCCGTTTCCAGCTTTTTACATTAACGTTACGTTGGATTGGAGTGCGGCTGTCCTGATTATGTTTTGTTCTTAATTCCCCTTTATAGTGCCTTCCTACGTGTTGTACGTCACCGCGCTTTGCTTTTTTTTCACAATCGTGTGTATGCAAGGCAGGCTTGACAAGAATCATGTTGAGAAAAACGTTGTTTTTTCCCATGACATTAAAAACGGTCATGTGTACGCGGCATAAGTTTATGCGTCTGTTGAAAACACATTCCCCTCAAAACTCTTGTATGAATGCTGTAAGGAAGCATAGCAGGTACAAGGAATGCATGCTTTTAAAGGAATGCAAGTTTTTGTTCTAAGCTGAAAATGAAAGCAGCATTCTTTAGTTTTCAGATGACGCATTCCATTTCAGCTGCATTGAAATGAGCTGTACTACTACTTGAGGGTATAAATGTATGGTTTTACAATATTGCTTTAACCACTTAAGGACCGCCTAACGCCGATATACGTCGGCAGAATGGCACGGCTGGGCACAATCGCGTACCTGTACGTGATTGTATAATGCTCAGCCGTGGGTCGCGTGCGCGCGCCCGTGACCCGGTCCGAAGCTCCGTGACCTCGGCCGCGGGACTCATGGACCCGATCGCCGCTGGAGTCCCGCGATCGGTCCCCGGACCTGAAGAACAGGGAGAGCTGTATGTAAACACGGCTTCCCCGTTCTTCACTGTGGCGGCGTCATCGATCGGGTGATCCCTTTTATAGTAGAGACACAATCGATGACGTCACACCTACAGCCACACCCCCCTACAGTTGTAAACACACATGAGGTCACACATAACCCCCATCAGCGCCCCCTAGTGGTTAACTCCCAAACTGCAATTGTCATTTTCACAGTAAACAATGCATTTTAAATGCATTTTTTGCTGTGAAAATGACAATAATCCCAAAAATGTGTCAAAATTGTCCGAAGTGTCCGCCATAATGTCGCAGTCACGAAAAAAAAATTCAGCGATTTTTTTCATGACTGCGACATTATGGCGGACACTTCGGACAATTTTGACAAATTTCTGGGACCATTGTCGTGCGACGTCATTGATTGTATATCCCTATAAAAGGGATCACACGATCGATGACGCAGCCACAGTGAAGAACGGGGTAGCCACGGCTGGACAATAGCACAGCACGTACCTGTACGTGCATGTGCCCAGCCCTGCCATTCTGCCGACGTATATGTACAGGAGGCGGTCCTTAAGTGGTTAAAGCAAAGTGCTGAATCGCAAAAAGGGGTCTGGTCCTTTAGCTGCATTTTGGTCCAGGTCTTAAGTGGTTAAGAAAGGTAGCTAATACCATCACATATGTGCAACTTGTAGCCTCCACTAAACAGACATGGGGTAGCTAGAAATTCAGGGCTGCCAATTCAGCCATACAGAACATCTGAAGATTGATAAAACAATACTTGCCTTTCCCAATCCAGCAAGATATTTCTTCCTTGATTGCCTCGCTGCTTCTAATTCTTCGCAGTTCGCCGCTTCTGATTGTTGGCAATATGGACAAACAGTAACGCAACTGGAAGTCTAGGATCTGTATTTCTCTGGTAGTTGAGGTTGAAAGAGCAGTAAACAGGATCCTGGTGCTTGTAGTTCCTGATAATGTGGTGTTATAAAAGCTAAGCATGTCTTCTCTATGCTGCTAAAATGTGTAGTTACTGTATAACATGAAGATGTTATTGTGTGATTTGGTCTCTTTTCCTGTTTCAGAGCAAGCAGAAAATATTTGCTGATTGGCTGAGAACCCTTTCATGGCCAGCGATTATTGAAGCTTAGATGCCTGGGCCAAATTTAGAACCACTTTAACCACTTGCTTACTGGGCACATAAACCCCCTTCGTTCCCAGGCGAAATTTCAGCTTCCGGCACTGCGTCGCTTTAACTGACAATTGCGCGGTCGTGCGACGTGGCTCCCAAACAAAATTGGCGTCCTTTTTTCCCCACAAATAGAGCTTTCTTTTTGGTGGTATTTGATCACCTCTGCGGTTTTTATTTTTTGCGCTATAAACAAAAAAATAGCGACAATTTAAAAAAAAAAAATATTTTTTTTTACTTGTTGCTATAATAAATATCCCAATTTTTTTTTTAAAAACTCTTTTTTTTCTCAGTTAAGGCCGATACGTATTTTTCGACGTATTTTTGTAAAAAAATCGCAATAAGCGACTGGTTTGCGCAAAAGTTATAGCGCCTACAAAATGGGGAACAGAATTATGATTTTTTTTATTATTTTTTTTTTTACTAGTAATGGCGGTGATCTGCGATTTTTATTGGGACTGGGATATTGCGGCGGACGTATCGGACACTTTTGACACAAATTTGGCGCCATTCACATTTATACAGAGATCAGTGCTATAAAAATGCACTAATTACTGTATAAATGTGACTGGCAGGGAAGGGGTTAACTGTGTAGCCTGGGTGTGTTCTAACTGTGTGGGGGGAGGGGGTGACTGGGGGAGGTGACTGATGCTGTGTCTCTATGTACAAGAGACAAAGATCGGTCTCCTCTCCTCTGACAGCACGTGGAGCTCTGTGTTTACACACAGAGCTCCACGTCCCTGCTGTCACCTGCCGTGTCACCGACGATCGCGTGTACCCGGCGGACATCGCGGCCGCCAGGTACACGCATCGGGTCTTCGGCAATGCGCCGGGACAGTTTTTACCCGCCGCGCGCCACCCAGTGGCGCGCGCGGGTAATGCACATAAAAGGCCGTGCTCAAATGGCCACTTGGCACTTGAGAGCCGCGCTGCTGACGTATTTTGTCTATAGCGCGGATCTCAAGTGGTTAAAGTGATATCAAAGTCTTGTGTTTTTTTTTTTTTTTTTTTTTTGTTAACCACTTCAATACCCTTCCTATCCAAGCCAGCTTTCAGCGCTGTCACTTTTTAAATGACAATTGTGCGATCATGCTACACTGTACCCAAACAACAACATTTTTATCATTTTGTTCTCACAAATAAAGCTTTCTTTTGGTGGTATTTGTTCACCTCTGCGGTTTTAATTTTTTGCTAAACAAAAAAAAAACAGAACATTTTGAAAAAAATTACTTATTCTTTTTCTTTTATAAAATGTAAATAATTAAGTTTTTTTCTCTTTCACTGATGAGGCGGCACAGATGAGGTGGCACTGATGGGCACTAACGATGGACACTGATAAACGGCACTGATTTGCATCACTGATATACATTGATAGGCGGCGCTGATGGGTACTTATGGGTGCCAATAAGCGGCGCTGATGGACACTGATTGCCATCTGCTTGGGCACTGATTGGCATATCCCTGGAGGTTTACCTTCCAGCAGGACAACGACCGTAAACATACAGCCAGAGCTACAATGGAATGGTTTAGATCAAAGCATATTCATGTGTTAGAATGGCTCAGTCAAGGTCCAGACCTAAATCCAATTGATAATCTGACAAGACTTGAAAATTGCTGTTTACAGACGCTCTCCATCCAATCTGACAGAGCTTGAGCTATTGTGCAAAGAAGAATGGGCAAAAATGTCACTCTCTAGATGTGCAAAGCTGGTAGAGACATCCCCAAAAAGACTTGCAGCTGTAATTGCACAGAAAGGTGGTTCTACAAAGTATTGGCTCTGGGGGCTGAATACAAATGCACACCACACTTTCCACACATTTGTTTGCAAAATTTTTGAAAACTATTTTATCATTTTCCTTCCACTTCACAATTTTGTAATACTTTGTGTTGGTCTATCACATAAAATCCCAATAAAATACATTTGTTTTTGGTTGTAACATGACAAAATGTGGAAAATTTCAAGGGGTATGAAATATGAATGTATTCAAGGCACTGTATGTGAGCTGCCATTGCTTGCTTTTTTTTTTTTAAGGGTTGTCTCTACTTGCCAAAGCTTTATTACCCATAAGTTGCGGACATTAGTTTTTAAATTTTCAGATTTTTTTTTCCAGTGTCAGTGTCTTGCAATTGTAACAAGAGAAACATGTATCACTTGTAGTGGTGATATTTGCGACCTAATAGGCCCTCTCCAGAGAAGCGGTTTCATATCTGTTGAAGTGAATTTTCACATTTTGAGGGAAAACAAAACGAAGGCCCAGAGCACTAGATTTAGCAACCTGTTACAAAGCACCTAACAAGATTCGAACTGAATTCTCTCTTAGCCTGAGTTAAATGCAAAGCCTCAGCCTGAGCTATGGCTAATCATATAGCTTGCAGACCGTCAAAAAAAAAATTGCTGTTTTTTTTTAATGCAGCAGTGTCCATGCACATTGAGGAAATTTTCACTTAGGGGTGTACTCAATTTTGTTGCCAGCAGTTTAGACATTAATGGCTGTGTGTTGAGTTATTTTTAGAGGCCAGCAAACCACTCGCTGTTGGAATTTACCCATGCCTACCGTAAACATTTTGTTTATACTTTAGCTGTCAGCAACAATACAAAGCATTGAAAGGTTATTAACAAATTAAATAATTTTTTTTTTTTTTTTTTTAAATGTTGCTCCTTTGTTCAATGTGAAATATGTAAATATATGTTAAAGGTGTAAAAATACCAACGAACAAAGCAAGAAAAAAAAAAAGTTTTAATTATTAATAGTTTATAAAATATGTGAACAAAAAAAAAAAATCATCAAGAAAAATTATTAAATGAAGGAGAATAAGGAGTTGAGGATCATTAGAGTAAATTAAGTGTTAATAAGGGCTTAAACAGAAGAACATTTAATGGAAAAAAAACAACAACATTTTTTTTTCTTAATTGACAGGTTGCTTTAACCGGACCATTTTGCAGCTAAATGCCCAGGCCAGGTTTTGCGATTCGGCACTGCGTCGCTTTAACAGACAATTGCGCGGTCGTGCGACGTGGCTCCCAAACAAAATTGGCGTCCTTTTTTCCCCACAAATAGAGCTTTCTTTTGGTGGTATTTGATCACCTCTGCGGTTTTTATTTTTTGCGCTATAAACAAAAAGAGCGACAATTTTGAAAAAAATGCAATATTTTTTACTTTTTGCTTTAATAAATATCCCCCAAAAACATATATAAAAAAAAAAATTCCCTCAGTTTAGGCCGATACGTAATCTTCTACCTATTTTTGGTAAAAAAAAATCGCAATAAGCGTTTATAGATTGGTTTGCGCAAAAATTATAGTGATTACAAAATAGGGGATAGTTTTATTGCATTTTTATAATTTTTTTTTTTTTGTACTACTATTGGCGGCGATCAGCGATTTTTTTTTTTTTTTTTTTTTTTTTTTTTTTTTTTTTTTTTTTTTTTAGTGACTGCGAAATTACGGTGGACACTTCGGACAATTTTGACACATTTTTGGGACCATTGTCATTTTCACAGCAAAAAAGGCATTTAAATTGCATTCTTTATTGTGAAAATGACAGTTGCAGTTTGGGAGTTAACCACAGGGGGCGCTGTAGGAGTTAGGTTCACCTAGTGTGTGTTTACAACAGTAGGGGGGTGTGGCTGTAGGACTGACGTCATCGATCGAGTCTCGATCGATACGCCGCCACAGTGAAGCACGGGGAAGCCGTGTTTACACACGGCTCTCCCCGTTCTTCAGCCTCGGGGAGCGATCGCAACGGAGCGGCTATAAACGAATAGCCGCGCCGTCGTCCCGGATCGCTCCCCGAGGGAATCCGCACGCAGCGGGGGGGGGGGGTCCCGATCGGACCCCCCACCCGCTAGAAGGCGGGGACGTATATATACACCCATCTGCCTGTCCGTGCCATTTTGCGGAATATGGGATATATAATGCCGATTTTTGCGGCCGATATTTTAGGCCGATTTTTATTTTTTGGCAGGTGGAGCTAATTGGCGCTGGCAGGTTGCACTGGATGGAACCAATTGGCAATAGCAGATGGCACTGGCAGGTGGCACGTGGCACTAAGGTGACACTGGCAGGTGGCACTAATTGGCACTGGCAGGTGGCACTAATTGGCACTGGCAGGTGGCACTAATTGGCACTGGCAGGTGGCACTAATTGGCACTGGCAGGTGGCACTAATTGGCATGTCTTATTCCTATTACAAGGGATGTTTACATTTCTTGTAATATAAGTGAGAAACTTTTTTTTTTTTTTTTCGGTGTAAAAATAAATAAAAATAATAATGGTTAAAAAAAATGTTTTAATGCACCTCCGTCCCGTCGTGCTTGCACGCAGAAGCGAACGTATACGCAGGTCCCATCTGCATATGTAAAGAACGTTCTCATCACCCATGTGAGGTACCATCACCAACATGCTAGCGAGAGCAATAATTCTAGCACTAGACCACCTATGTAACTCTAAATTGGTAACCTGTAAAAGCAATAGGTGGTGACAGGTACTCCTTTATGGAGGGATCGGGGGTCTAAAAGACCTCCGAGCCCTCCTTTGCACTTCAAAGTATTCAGATCGCCGAAAACGGCGATTCTGAATACTGTGTACTTTTTTAAATCCGGCGCCATTGGCAGCCGAGAAACCCGGAAGTGACGTCATGACGTCGCTTCCGTGGTTTCAATGCGGAGACTGAATCAAAGCCGCTTACGGCTTAGTGTCAGTCTCCGCCTGGACACAGAAGGCGCCGGATGGAGGATCGGGTCTCCCGGTGGGACGGGAGGCCCGGTCAGAGCGGCGAAAGGCGGCGGGAGGGGGGGGATGTCCCCTCCCGCTCCTCCGGCATAACAACCGAGCGGCTTTTAGCCGCATCGGTTGTTATGTTTGGATAGCCGATCGCCCGCTCTAAACAACGGTACCGGGATGATGCCTGCGGCTGCAGGCATCATCCCGGTATAACCCCCGAACGCCGCCTCGTTAATCGCGCGATAAAAAAATTGACGGCGTTAACGTGGGTTTGCGTTAACGCCGTTAATAGCGCGTTTAACTGACAGCACTAATATATATATATATATATTTGCATTAAAATTTATGAATGTGTATTTTCTCCCTATAAAAATAAAAAAAAAATCGCTGCGCAAATAGTGTGACTTAAAAAAAAATTGCAACGACTGCCATTTTTATTCTCTAGGGTCACTGCTTAAAAAAAAAAAATATATGCCTGAGTAATTTTTTTAGCAAAAATAAATAAATATTTTTTACATGTAGAAAAGAGAACTGGTTAATGAGAAAAATATTTAAAATGTGATTGGCCTTTTTAAATGAGGATGCCTCTCAAAACAATTAATTTTTGTTATGATAAGTGTTATTTTATAATATCAGGGTGAACGTTATCTTTAACCTAACTGGGTTTAAACATGTTTATCATCTAGTATGTGTGCTTTTGAAAATACAGGTCACCCAGAATATATATATATATATATATATATATATATATATATATATATATATATATATATATATATATATATATATATATATAGCCCTCAAAATTTTCACTCGCATTTTGCGAGTGGAAAATTGTTTCTGGCGAGGAGCTGGGTTGCCTGGAGGCGCGGAGGTGGGGGGGGGGCGAGTACAGCAGTCATACGGGGTTGATCTGGAGCCGTTCTCCCATCGATTGCCCCAGGGGAAGAGAGCATGCAGCAAGAGAAAATTTGCAGGATTACAGAGTGAATAGCCCGCTGTTACAGCAGAGTTTACATTACAATTGTCTCCCCTCCGCTCGTGGTTACACACAGTCCCGCCTTCTGACCCCGCACCTGTGATAGACAGAATGCCAGTCCAATGCTGGGCACAGGGTCAAGGGACCGGGCGGTGTGTAATCACGATCGGAAAGGAGAAAATTGTAATGTAAACTCTGCTGTAACAGCGGGCTATCCTCTCTCTAATCCCGCTGCTTTTCTCTTGCATGCTCGCTTCCTTGTGATGATCCTCTTGCACAGGTGAGCTGAGGCTGCAATGGGGTCACAGTGAGCTGAGGCTGCAATGGGGTCACAGTGAGCTGAGGCTGCAATGGGGTCACAGTGAGCTGAGGCTGAAATGGGGTCACAGTGAGCTGATGTTGCAATGGGGTCACAGTGAGCTGAGGCGGCGGATACAGGTAAGGCTGTACTGATAAAGTTGTTGTTAATATTTATTTTTGTAACTTTAATTCTGCATAAAACATTTTACCTTATTTATCGGCGTATAACACGCACCCTTTTTTTCCTGAAAGGGAAGTTTCAGGAAAAAAAACTTTCCACCGCCCCCTACGTCTAACACGCAGGCACAGTTTATCCTCTATTTTCAGGGTAAAAAAGTGAGTGTTATACACCAATAAATTACAGTAAGGCCCCGTACACACGACCAAACATGTATGCTGAAACTGGTCCGCGGGCCAGTTTCAGCATACATGTTCGGTCGTGTGTAGGCGCGAGCGGGCCGAATTCCAGCAAACATTTGCCCGCCGGGCCTTTTCCCAGCGGGCAAATATTCCTGGACGTGTTTTAAAACCATCCGCTGGAATCCTGCCCGCTCGGACATGTACGGTCATCAGTACAGACCTACCGTACATGTCCGAGCGCCCGCCGTCCCTCGCATGCGTCGAATGACTTTGAGGCATGCGTGGAAGCCTTTAAATGGCAGGCCCGCCCACGTCGCCGCGTCATCGTCGCGGACACGCCCCGCGTAGTGTTTACGCGCGGACTTCTGTACGATGGTTAGTACAACCATCGTACAGAAGCCCTCTGGCAGGCATGTACGGTGAAAATGGTCCGACGGACCGGTTTCACCGTACATGTTTGCTCGTGAGTACCCGGCCTAAGTGTAATTTCATGAGATAATTTACGAGGGCGTGTTTAGGTGGGGGAATTAGGGGCAGTGCAGGGTAGGGATCGGTTGGGGCAACTGGTGGCGAGTAACCCTTAAGGCCTGGCTAGTAGCTCAGGATTTGAAATTTTAAGCCCTATGTGTGTATATGTGTGTGTGTATATATATATATGTATATATGTGTATGTATGTGTGTGTGTATATATATATATATATATATATATATATATATATATATATATATATAATATACACTGTATTTATTGGCGTATAACACTCACTTTTTTACCCTGAAAATAGAGGGTTAACTGTGTGCGTGTTATACGCAGGGGGCTGTGGAAAGTTTTTTTTCCTGAAACTTCCCTCTTAAAGTTAGGGTGCGTGTTATACGCCGATAAATACGGTATATATATATATATATATATATATATATATCAGGCCAACACCCTGGATATCTGAACAGTCAGCATAGAGCTGAGCCGACATTGCATTGGCCTTGTGTTATGTAGGTAGCCTGTGTTTCTTTAGTGAGTTTAGCTGGACTTGACCTTTTTCCTTACATTTTCCATGAGTGAAATAATCCAGACTGGTTTATCTAATGCGTTTAAATGCTGGAAACCTCTTTGGGCGTGACTCTGCCATAACTTCATAAAAGGAGTTAATAAGGTAGATACAGTAGGCCGCAGTTTACAAATTAACACTACAATTTGTGGTTTATGCTTCCTTATCCGAAAATGTGACACAAATGATTAATTCTTTTACCAAACACTGTCACTTTTCTTCCTCCCCAGCCTTTCTACGCAATAGTGACCTGGTCACATGAAAGCACAAGAAGATGTTTACTTATCCTATGAATAAAATTGTATAGAGAAAATAGAATTGCATTTTACATTCAAAACATAAGTTACAGTTCATAGGTTCAGCTGATGAGTATTAGTTGTTTTTTTTAGGCTCTGTAACTACAGGCCATTTACCCCCACTGCTGATCATTGCTGTTTCATGCAACGGTGACTTATTGGGGTTTATTTACTAAAGCTGGAGAGTGCAAAATCAGGCTCCCTTCTACATAGAAACCAATCGGCTTCTAACCTCAGCTTGTTTGTTTTAAACTTTAAAGCGACACTAAAGTTAAACTTTTTTTTTTTTTAAATAACAAACATGTTATACTTACCTCCACCGTGTGGCTTGTTTTGCACACAGTGTCCCCCGATCCACGTCTTCTGGGGTCCCTTTACAACCCCTTTAAATAAAATACTTATTTTAAATTTTCATGTGCCTATCATTTGTTGCATTGATCTTCTGCATCTGCTTTGTATCAAATGTCTGTCTGCATACATGTTCTTCAGCTATGGCT
The DNA here is from genome assembly GCF_905171775.1 of Rana temporaria. Taxonomy (NCBI): domain Eukaryota; kingdom Metazoa; phylum Chordata; class Amphibia; order Anura; family Ranidae; genus Rana; species Rana temporaria. The sequence goes on along the minus strand of NC_053490.1, from coordinate 113,854,955 downwards.
GCATGGCATTTCTCAGGGTGGGTGGACCATGAGTCCAAACATCAACTTGTAGTTTCCATCGGAAAACCGTGTGACAGGATGACAACACAGGAGAACGCTTGGGAGACATTTTTACCCCCTTAAAAAAAGGTTTTTTCAAGGCAGGCTCAAAAAAATCTAATATCAAATAATATATAAATATGCTTCAGTTTATTTAATGCATTTACTTTATTAAATTGTGGGTAGAATGTGCCTTTAGTTTATTTTTGTATGACCTCCTAAATGTCATTCCAAACTTGCTTTGGCATTGAGTGCGCTCTATTTAAGTACACCTGAAGGTCTTCCTACTCATGTGATCTGGGAGAAACAATGGCATGCCAGCCTCAAAAATAAAATGTATCATTTGATCGTAGTTGCAAAATGACACGTTTATTCATAAAACAAGATTTTATATTTCAGCTGCACGACTTGTGGCTTGATGGCAATTTGCTTGACCTGTATGAATGTGTACTTTGCTTACAAGGCCAAATGTATATTTGTCCTGGCTTTATGTCAATTTTTTTACTGATAAAACAGTAGCAGTCAGTGGTGCCTTTACAGTAGCAGTCAGTGGCTGTACGCAGTTGATTAATGACACGTCCATTAACTTATTAAAGCTGAATTTCAAGTGTTTTTTTTTTTTACAGTGTAGGTAATCATAATTCATGCCTGGTAATTCCCGTGGAAGCAGAGAATCACAGTAGTAGCGTTTGTCTTTTGGAGGGTCTGCATAGTCTACACAGGGGGGCTACTTACATGGCACGGGTGCCATTCAGAGAACAGAGTGTCATTGAACTATGAGGGCGGTGATGGGAGCCCTCGTAGTTTGCTGTCTGCTGTGGTGGCACACAGGATTTTGTAATGTTTTCGTTCACAGCTTTTCACCAATTTTAAAATGTTACAGCGGATGTGGGAAAAGGATCCTCTGCCCACTGTCACAAGTAAAGGGGTGAGGGGGGTGAGCAGGGCACGAGCTGGAACATGCTACATGTTCCACCCTAAATACAGGTGTAACATGTTCCAAAGATGGACTTTTGACTTTGATGTTTTTCATAGCAATGATTGTTACATTTGAAGGATAGTTTCACCTTTAAAATAAATAAATGCACATCTATTTGCAGGTAAACAAATGTGCATTTACAGTGCCTTGAAAAAGTATTCATACCCCTTAAAATTTTCCACATTTTGTCATGCTAGAACCAAAAACGTAAATGTATTTTATTGGGATTTTATGTGATGGACCAACACAAAGTGGCACATAAGTGGAGGGAAATTATAAATGTTTTTCATTTTTATTTTATTTTTACGAATATGTGAAAAGTGTGGTGTGCATTTGTATTCAGCCCCCTTAACTCTGATACCCCTAACTAAAATCTAGTCGCAGGAGTAGGCAACCTTGGCCCTCCAGCTGTGGTGAAACTACAAGTCCCATGATACATTGCAAGACCCTAACAATCACAGGCATGACTCCTAGAGGCAGGGGCATGATGGAATTTCTAGTTTCACCACAGCTGAAGGGCTGGGGTTGCCTACCCTAGTGGAACCAATTGCTTTCAGAAGTTGCCTAATTACAGTAGTAAGTAGAGTCCACCTGTGTGTCATTTTAATCTCAGTATAAATACAGCTGTTCTGTAAGGCCCTCAGAGGTTTGTTGGAGAACCTTAGTGAGCAAACCGCATCATGAAGGCCAAGGAACACACCAGACAAGTCAGGGATAAAGTTGTGGAGAAGTTTTAAAACCGGGTTGGATTATAAAAAATAAATATCCCATGCTTTGAACATCTCACAAAACACTGTTCAATCCATCATACAATGAAAAGAGTATGGCATAACTGCAAACCTACCAAGACATGGCCGTCCACCTAAACTGACAGGCCGGGCAAGGAGAGCATTAATCAGAGAAGCAGCCAAGAGGTCCATGGTAACTCTGGAGGAGCTGCAGAGATCCACAGTCCAGATGGGAGAATCTGTCCACAGGATAACTATTAGTCGTGCACTACCATAAAGGCAAGAAGAAAGCCATTGTTGAAAGAAAGCCATAAGAGGGCCCGCTTGCAGTTTACAAGAAGCCAAGTGAGGGAAACAGCAAACATGTGGAAGAAGGTGCTCTGGTGAGATGAGACCAAAATTGTACTTCTTGGCCTAAAAGCAAAACGCTTTGTGTGGGGGAAAACGAACACTGCACATCACCCTGAAAACACCATCCCCACTGTGAAACGTGGCAATGACAACATCATGTTGTGGGGAAGCATTTCTTCAGCAGAGTCAGGGAAACTGGTCAGTGTTGATGGGAATATGGGTAGAGCCAAATCCAGGGCAATCTTAGAAGAAAGCCTGTTCGAGTCTGCAAACGACTTGAGAATGGGACGAAGGTTCACCTTTGAGCAGGACAACAACTCTAAACATACAGCCAGAGCTACAATGGAATGGTTTAGAGTAAAGCATATTCATGTGTTAGAATGGACCAGTCAGAGCCCAGACCTAAATCCAGCTGAGAATATGTGGCAAGACTTGAAAAGCTGCTGGAACATGGTACATGTTCTAAAAGGTGAACTTGTCTGTTAAATAAAAATAGAAAATATTCCTGTTTAAAGCTGCATATAGACAGCCTGTATTACTGCCATGGGGACACAGTGGCTAGAGACACAGCCTCTTGTCCTAATGTGAAAGGCATGTCAGGACGGCTGACTAGCTCCCGAATGCACATTGTCTGCATAAATAAGGTGCATATTCATGCTGTACAGGCCCCAGCACCTGTGTAAGTAAGGCCTTGTGTACACTGCTGCTGGTAAACTGACGTTTAGGAGCAGTTGGGCATTTTTTTCAACTGCTCTTGAACTCTCCTCTATCAGTACATGTACACAAGGTCTTTTCTATGCAGTTGAGTTTCGAGGCTTTTTATGGAACCCAAAAAAATGCGTTCAGAGGCTATGTTTAGAGGCATTTCAAGCAATAAACGCAGTATTATTTAGCATTTAACAGCATTTTGTTTACAGACTTTCATTTTAACGGGAAAAAATATATAATATTTTTTTTAAACGCTTCTAGACACAAACGCGGCTAAACGGCAGTTTTTTAGACGCTGGTTACTAGCTGTCAAGTTGAACAGGAGAGGTTGAACAACGTCCTGTGTACATGAAGCCTAAGGCCCCTTTCACACGATCTGACCATTCAGGTCCGCCTGTCAGTTTTGATGGCGGACCTGAACGGCCGCTCCATGCAGTCCTATGGAGTGTCAGATGTCAGCTGACATCCGATAAAATCAGACAGATGGCGATACGTCCCCATCCGTCCATATCAGATCGGGTGTGTTCTGACGAAAATGGACATGCTGTCCGTTTTTATCGGATCTCCCCATAGGAGACAGAGGCGCTGCACAAGCCCCTTCCCGCTCAGTGAGCAGAGAGGGACTTGTCATCCGCCGGCTCAACGGAGATCAGCGGAGAGATCTCCCGCTGAGCCGGCGGGAGCTGGCGGACTCTGTAGCGACAGAATTCGCCTGAGTGGAAGAGGGTTAAGGCTGTAAATAGTACTGTAAATGAGTTGAGTGATGTTTGCAGATTTAAAAACTGAGTTCATATTGGGTTTGGTGTACTCCATCTTTGCGTGTTTTGATTGTGTTCTGTACTAAATAATGTATTCAAATGCAGTTGGATATGAATACAATTATTGTGTGCGCATTTTCATGGATCTCCGTACAATGTGTACTGTTTTTTTCTTTTTTTCTTCTGCAATCTGTGCAATAAGAAATCATTATGCAAAGGATTATTGTGTGTGTGTGTGTGTGTGTGTGTGTGTGTGTATTTAGAAGAGTTAACCAAATCCCTTTCAGCAAGTTATATTTTAGCAACCTGCCTCCACTCCAAACTCACTCATCCATGTCTTTATGGAACTTGCTTTGTTCACTGGTACAAATCAATTGATGGAGGAGATTATAGTGTGGGGTTGTGTTTCAGGGGTTGGGCTTTGCCCCTTAGTTCCAGTGAAGGGAACTCTTAAGGCAGTGTTTCTCAACTCCAGTCCTCGAGGCGCCCCAACAGGTCATGTTTTCAGGATTTCCCTCAGATGAAATGGCTGTGGTAATTACCAAGGCAGTGAAACTGATCAAATCACCTGTGCAAAATAATGGAAAGCCTGAAAACATGACCTGTTGGGGCGCCTTGAGGACTGGAGTTGAGAAACACTGTCTTAAGGCATCAGCATGCCAAGACATTTTGGACAATCTCATGCTCCCAACTTTGTGGAAACAGTTTGGTGATGGCCCCTTCCTGTTCCAACATGGCTGTGCACAAAGCAAGGTCCATCAAGTCATGGATGAGTGAGTTTGGGGTGGAGAACCTTGACTGGCCTGCACAGAGACCTGATCTCAACCCCATAGAACACCTTTGGGATGAATTAGAGCGGAGACTGCGAGCCATGCTTTCTCGTCCAATATCAGTACCTGACCTCACAAATGTTCTTTTGAAAGAAAGGTCAAACATTCCCATAGACACACTCCTAAACCTTGTGAACAGCCTTTCGAGATGAGTTGAAGCTGTTATAGATGCAAAGGGGGGACCCAATCATTATTGAACCCATACGGTCTAAAGCCTCATACACACGGTCGGGGGGGTGGGAAACATTGTTTTTCCCGACGAAATTCCTGGCAAGCTTTTCTTGCAAAGCCGAGTGTACACACGGCACATTCAAAAGAACCGCCATTCTTTTGAATGGCAAGAACGCGGTGATGTCATCGACGCGACAAGCATGCGCTCGTCGCATTCGATGCCGTCGCCGCCATCTTGCTTCACCCTACACTACACTTGTAAGCTACTGTGCATGCCTCGAAGTCTCATTGAGCATGCGCGGGCTTACAGGAGGACAGGTAAGCTTGTAGCCACACACACACACACACACACAGTTTTCTCGTCTGGAAACAGGCCGATGAGAATCCCGACGAGAAAATAGAGAGCAGGTTCTCTGGCTTAAGACTGGGATGCTATTAAAGTGGATGTAAACCCTATTCTATGCCCAGTGATGAGAACAGCCTCAGATGATACACAGGGATGAAACAAATCTCCCTACATAAGTTTTAGATGCATATCTGCTGACTTTCCCTTTCTATATTCTTTAGAATTCTGATATGGTGTTAGATTTTTTTACTTCCTCATTTAGCAGTAGGAGTGAAGTCTTGTCATACATTGTGTGACAGCTGATTGGAGGAAAGGCACCCCCCCCCATATAAGCAGAAGAACTAAGACCCTTCCAGAGCTGTGCTGTGACAAGACAAGCTCTCTGCTAGTCTATTCATCACGCCAATCCCGACACAAATTTCCAGCTTCTTTTATCTGCAGTCTCTGAGAAATTGTCAGAAGTTATCATGCTGATAACAAGAATGAAACTACAGAAAGACACAGGATTTAAGGTTTCGAAGAGAGTGAAGTCAACATTACAGATGTATATGCCCAGGTCAAATTTCATGAACGGGGTTTACATCCATCTTAAAGTTCATGTGCGTATAAAAGACAGGTGTCACAATACTTTTGACAATTGTATGTATATCTGTGTGTTTATACAATCAGGTCCATAAATATTGGGACATCAACACAATTCTAATCTTTTTGGCTCCATATACCACCACAATGGATTTGAAATTAAATGAAGAAGATGTGCTTTAACTGCAGACTTTCAGCTTTAACCTCCTTGGCGGTATGATTATGTCTGGAATTTTGTACCAAAAGCGGTACAATTTTTGCAAGGAAATTTGGCGTTTTATACTGTAGGCCTGTAATTCTTAGGAATAATTCACTTACATGTGTTCAAACAGTAGTCTAGTAGGCATCCCGGGTATGACATTTTTTTAAAAACAAAATTATAAATTATAATATAATAAATAATTATAACAAATAATAATATAATTATAATAATTATTCAATAATGTAATCAACTCAAAATCACTGAAATTTGCTCAGTTGCAGAATTATCGCTGTCATTACTTTTAATTTTTTTTTATGACGAATTTTCCCACAAATCGCTATCGCTCAATTCTGCAAGTGATTATAATTTATTATCGCTGTTTTCTAGCTGGTCTAAAACCATTTTTGACATAAAGGGACACTTTTGGTTGCTATGGACAATCTACAGTTTGCAGGCAGAAAGAACAGTTTTTATTATATAAAAGTACATGTAGGGCACTGGGCAGACCACTAGGGACAAAGGGGGTGTGTATTTTTTACACACAGTACTGTAATCTATAAGATTACAGTATACTGTATGTAATGTGTTTAATTTTTTGAATTTGGCGACGTTCTCCGCCCCCGTGCGTTGTAACGTCGCAGGGAACGGAGATCGGCGGCACACGGGGACACTGTGTGAATCGAGCGAGGACCCGCTCGCTCACACATAGCAGGGGTGCATCGCTGGATCCAGGGACAAGGTATGTAACTTGCCAGGAGAAGTTAAGCCGCGCCGCTGCAGGCTCTGCACAGCTACCCCGAGCGTGACTCTGGGTTACCGATAATAGCATAGAAAAACCACCCCGAGTCACGCTCAGGATCACCGCTAAGGAGGTTAATTTGAGGGTATTTACATCCAAATCAGGTGAACAGTGTAGGAATTACAACAGTTTGTATATGTGCCTCCCACTTTTTAAGGGACCAAAAGTATTGGGACAATTGGCTGCTCAGCTGTTGCATGGCCAGGTGTGTGTTCCCTTATCCCATTTACAAGGAGCAGATACAAGGTCCAGAGTTAATTTCAAGTGTGCTATTTGCATTTGGAATCTGTTGCGGTCAACTCTCAATATGAGACCCAAAAAGATGTCACTATCGGTGAAGCAAGCCATCATTAGGCTGAAAAAAACAAAACAAACCCATCAGAGAGATGGCAAAAACATTAGGTGTGGCCAAATCAACTGTTTGGAACATCCTTAAAAAGAAAGAAAGCATCAGTGAACTCAGCAACACCAGAAGACCACGAAAAAAAACTGTGGTGAATGACCAAAGAGTTCTTTCCCTGGTGAAGAAAACACCCTTCACAACAGTTGGCCAGATCAAGAACACTCTCCAGGAGGTAGGTGTATGTGTGTCAAAGTCAACAATCAAGAGAAGACTTCACCAGAGTGAATACAGAGGGTTCACCACAAGATGTAAACCATTGGTGAGCCTCAAAAAGCAGGAAGGCCAGATTAGAGTTTGCCAAACTAAAAAAGCCTTCACAGTTCTGAAACAACATTCCTATGGACAGATGAGACCAAGATCAACTTGTACCAGAGTGATGGAAAGAGAAGAGTATGGAGAAGGAAAGGAACTGCTCATGATCCAAAGCATACCACCTCATCAGTGAAGCATGGTGGTGGTAGTGTCATAGCATGGGCATGTATGGCTGCCAATGGAACTGGTTCTCTTGTATTTATTGATGATGTGACTGCTGACAAAGGCAGCAGGATGAATTCTGAAGTGTTTTGGGCAATATTATCCGCTCATATTCAGCCAAATGCTTCAGAACTCATTGGACGGCGCTTCACAGTGCAGATTTGGACAATGATCCGAAGCATACTGCGAAAGCAACCAAAGAGTTTTTTAAGGGAAAAAAGTGGAATGTTCTGCAATGTCCAAGTCAATCACCTGACTCCGATTTGAGCATGCATTTCAAGGGCTGAAGACAAAACTGAAGGGAAAATGCCCCAAGAACAAGCAGGAACTGAAGACAGTTGCAGTAGAGGCCTGGCAGAGCATCACCAGGAATGAAACCCAGCGTCTAGTGAGGTCTATGCTTTCCAGACTTCAGACTGTAATTGACTGCAAAGGATTTGCAACCAAGTATTAAAAAGTGAAAGTTTGATTTATGATTGTTAATCTGTCCCATTACTTTTGGTCCCTTAAAAAGTGGGAGGCACATATACAAACTGTTGTAATTCCTACAACGTTCACCTGATTTGGATGTAAATACCCTCAAATTAAAGCTCAAAGTCTGCAGTTAAAGCACGTCTTGTTTCATTTCAAATCCATTGTGGTGGTGTATAGAGCTAAAAAGATTAGAGTTGTGTCGATGTCCCAATATTTATGGACCTGACTGTGTATATATAATGTGTGTGTGTGTGTGTGTGTGTGTGTGTCTTTGCAATTTTATGTTGACAACGTTTAGACATTAGCTTTTCACAAATTGGTGAATCCCTGCCCATCTTTATTTCTGAGACACTCTGTTTCTCTAAGATGCCCATTTTGTACACAATCATGTTATTGACCTGTTGTCAATCTAATTAGTTGCAAAATGTTCTTCCAGCTCTTTCTTGTTAGTACCACTTACTTTTCCATCTTTTTGTTGCCCTGTTCTTACTTTCTTGAGACATGTTGCTGCCATCAATTTCAAAATTACCTTATTTTTCGCTTGAAATAATAAATGTTCTCAGTTTAACCACTTGAGCTCTGGGAGGTTTTACCCCCTTCATGACCAGGCCATTTTTTTTGTTATTTAGCACTGCACTACTTTAACCACTTCAGCCCCCGAAGGATTTACCCACTTCCTGACCATTTGTTTTCGATATTTGATCAATTTTTTTTTTTTTACAAACAAAATTAAAAAAAATATATGTATATGCTATAAAACACACCCAGTAAAAAAATGTAAAAAATCGAATTTCTTCATCAGTTTAGGCCAATATGTATTTTGCTACATGTTTTTGGTAAAACAAAACCCAATAAGTGTATATTGATTGGTTTGCGCAAAAGTTATAGCGTCTACAAACTATGGGATATTTTTAAAGGAATTTTTATTTATTTTTTACTAGTAATGGCAGCGATCAGTGACTTATAGCGGAACTTCGACATTGTGGTGGATAAATATGACAGTAACTGACGCTTGGGGACCAGTCACACCAAATACAGTGATCGGTGTTAATAAAATACGCTTTCACTGTACTAATGACATTGTAAGGGAAGGGGTTAACATCAGGGGCGATCAAAGGGTTAACTGTTCCCTAGGAGTGCTTTCTAACTCGGAAGGGGTGCTTGTTTCTTGTGCTTAGCACAGGATCTCTGTCTACCCTTGGCACAGAATGGCGATCTGCCTTGTTTACATAGGCAGATTGCTGTTTTGCCTCTGTCGGGAATGATCGGCGAGTCCCAGGGGACATTGGGTCGTTGATTGGCTCTTGCTGTGTCTAATCACAGTGGGAGCTGGTCGCCGGAGGCAAGCGCACACAGGCGTGGTGGTCAGCAAGTGTTTAACTGGTAGTTTGCGTGGTCATACAGCGCTGTACACAAACTAAATTTATGGGTTATTTTTTCAAACAAATAAAGCTTACTTTTGGTGGTATTTGACCACCACAGGGTTTTTTTTTTATTATATAAAAAAGAGCAAACCCTTTTGAAGATATTTTTTTTTTACTTTCTGCTATAAACCACATCCAATTAAAAACAATCTTATTTCTTCACACATTGAGGCCAAAATGTATTCTGCTACATTTTCTTTGGTAAAAAAACCCCAATAAATATATATATATATATATATATATATATATATTTGGTTTATATAAAAGATATAGGGGCAGATCCACAAAGATCTGCCCCAGCGCATCGTATTTGAGATACGCTACGCCGCCGTACCTCACCTGGCTTTGGTTCGAATCCATAAAGATTTTGCGGCGTAAGTTACGGCGGCGTAGTGTATCTCAAGCGGCGTAACGGTGCGGAATTCAAGTTAGGCGGGTAGGGGGCATGTTTCATTTAAATGAAGCGCGTCCCCGCGCCGAACTAACTGCGCATGCGCCGTCCCTAAATTTCCCGCCGTGCATTGCACGAAATGACGTTGCAAGGACGTCATTGTTTAAACTTGGACGTAAATTACGTCCATCCCGCGATTCACGGACGACTTACGCAAACGAAAAAAAAAATGCAAATTAAACGCGGGAACGACGGCCATACTTAACATAGCAGGTTTAACTATACGCCACGAAACAGCAGCTTTAACTATACGCCGGAAAAAGTCGACTAGAGACGACGTAAAAGAATGCGACGGCCGCTCGTACGTTCGTGGATCGTCAAATAGCTAATTTGCATACTCGACGCGGAAAACTACGTGAACGCCACCCAGCGGACGCCGGAAAATTGCATATTCGATCTGAAGGCGTACGAAGCCGTACGCCTGTCGGATCTAACCCAGATGCCGTCGTCTCTTGTTTTGAGGATTCAAAACAAAGATACGACGCGGGAAATTTGAAAGTACGCCGGCGTATCAGTAGATACACCGGCGTACTCGCTTTGTGGATCTGCCCCATAGCGTCTACAAACTGGCATATGTACTAAAACATTTTTTTTTTTTTTGTACTAGTAATGGCAGTGATTAGTGACTTATAGTGGGACTGGAATAGTGCGGTGGGCAGTCTGATACTAACTGACGCTGGCTGGGAGGTACACTGACATCACCAGTGATGCTAATACAGTGATAATACTATATACCCTATCACTGCACTAGTGACATTGGCTGGGAAGGGGTTAACATCTGGGGTTAATTGTGTGCCTAACCAGTGTTAATGTGTGTGATATGTGCTGATTATTACAAAATATTTGTTTCTTCTCCCTGCAAAGCAAGCAGATCATTCTGTCAGTACAAAGCCCTGTGTGTCAACACAGGGCTCTGGGCTGTGATTGGACACAGTCGTTCAGCAGGTCTCAGCCTGAATCATTGGCTGAAACCTGTTGACAAAATTACACTTTGTGCAATCACTGCAAGAGTCGCCCTGAACCTGGAAGAAAGTGCTGACGTACAGGAACAAGTGCCTGTACAAGCCACCCACCCACAGTAAAATGTGGGTGGGCAAGTGGTTAAACATTTGATGTTTCCTATTAGAATAATCTGTCAGGTTAGTAAAACAGTGATATCAGAACTGCTTCAATCATACAGTTTGTAGTGTACATAGATTTGCAAATCCATGGGCTAAAGGAATAATCCTGATCTTAGATTTTTACTTCAAAGGCATTTTATTAAAATAAATTTGATAAAAATAACAAAATACTGATTTAAATAAAATAAAATCAGATTTTTTTTTTTTTTTAAATCCTAGATTTTTATCCACCCTGGTTTATGAGCTTTGCAAATCATTGCATTCTATTTCAATTTTCAATTCCTACATGCTATATACTGCTATATACTGTACACTGCGCTATAGGTAAAATTTAATTTATTACTTTTATTGAGATTGTTTAAGAACAGAAATTTCCCTGTATGCCAATAAAGAGGGGGATATTACGCTGTACAGCATCAGTTATATAATAAGGAGAGACACAGAATAATCACGTTAAAGTGTACTATGACCATACATTTTGTCTCTGCTTCTTGCATTTCATTGTGCTGCACTGAAAAGAAAATATTTCAGGACCTATTTTAAATGCATTGCCAGTCCATTTAGAATGAACACTTCTCTTACGTGTCCGTGACTTGGGCTGTCACAGGATAATCTATTGTACTGCTCCTAATAATAAAACGCAGAATAGCTACTGAATTACTAAAGATGTCATGGGCATATGTCGATGCTACATTAGATGGAAGGTTTGATTTAGTATGAAAAGAAAAGTAGTAAAGGTGAGCTCTCTTCAAGGTTATAATGATTCATATGATAGCCAGTGAATTCATCACCTGGAAGAAATCTGAAAATGTTTAGTTGGAATTAGCCTTATCATGTTTTACTTAATCGGCTACTTTCACATTGAGTAGATTTTAAAGCGCTTTTGCGTTACAAAAAAAGCACAAGAAAAGCTCACGAAAATTGTAGGTGCAAATTTTCGGAGCATGTTTGGTCAGTTAAAAGTTGCACCAAAAATGCACCGCCCCATTGAAATCAATGGAAAACACGGCAAACTCGCCTCAAATGCGTTTTTGGTGCAGTTTGTGAGTCACCTGTCCTTTACAAAACCTACCTCAAATGCGGTAAAAACACATGTTTTTGTTGTGTTTTTTCAGGCGGATCAGTGTAAAGTAGCCTTACTATGTTGATTTATTAAATGTAGATCATATTGCAGCACAGGCTATTTTTCTGCAGGTTAAGGCCATCCATAGCTGGTTCGAATCTCAGCCTGTTCATCAGCATCCGTCGGATTCAAATTTTGTGGGTAGGCGGAATGTACAAAGTTGATCGATCAACTTGGGTAGAACCAGCCTTCCGGATTTACTTGCAATTATTGCTAGCGGCTGCTATAGCCACTAGCAATAACCATTATCTTCTCCCAGCAGGGACGGCTATCCCCACCTGCCCCTGTCGGGAGCAGACAATTGCTCAAAAGGAGGGATTCCGCTGTCAGCACTGTCTGCGTTGATGGGGGAAGTGTGCAAATTTCTTTCCTGCAACCCTTGGTTGCAGGAAAGAAATTTGCACGGTCTGCGGCCTGCCTAAGGCCCCTTCCACACGGGGGAGGCTCCGTTGAAGTCTGCCTGCTCAGGGTGGAATCTGTCTGCAGATCCCCACTGAGCAGGCGGATGGCTGGTCCATGTCTGCTCTGCTTGTACAGAGCAGACACCACCCGCTCTCCTCTATTGGCAGGTGGATGTGAATGGACTGCATGTCCGTTAATACCTGACTGCCTTTCGATCTGCTAGATGGATGGGGAACCAATAGGATCGGATGTCGATGGGTGTAACCGGACACTGCTTCTTAGAGGATACTGGAGGGTCTGATCAGGTCCGCCTGAAAAACTGACATGCGGACCCAATCGGTTCGTTAGTGTGAAAGGGGCATTAAAGGGTATTTTCTTCAGCTCCCGGTGATGAATGGAGTGGCGGGGGAGCAAAGAAAAGATACGTTTATACTACTGGAATAAGAGAGGAGGATTAAAGCAAATCTGTTGCTTAGTCCTGAATGTTCAAAGCATGGTGTGCTTTCAGGGAACATGCCGATTGGCAACATTTGTGTGCTTACAAATCCAGAAAGCTATGGGCAGGACTGTGTGTTGCCAGGTGCCGATTGACAAGCTACGATCAATACAAATTCCCATAGCCATGTCTGCTTCAACATTTCTTTCACCCCAAGTAGGTACCCGCAGACATGGCATACCTAAGGATGGCAACTCTGCTTGAAATTTAGGATCGGTACAACATCATTGAGACACCATCACAGGAAGCTGAATTAGGTCGATGTCACTGACAGCTTGATCAGGTATTTGTGGGATTTGCTTGGGGAACTGTAATTGTAGATGCACTTATAATTAGAGGATACATTCACCTTTGGATCATGTTACACAATACATTATAATATTTAAGGTCTAACATGCTTCTAACACCCCCCCCCCCCCACCCCTTTTGAGAACCGACTGAAGGTTTTCCCCCCACCCTCTGTCACAACAACATCGTTTGTGCAAGGGAATCTGTGAATATGAGAACTTCAAGTCTCATCTACCATTGCAACAGATGTCTTGTAGTTTGCAATGAACTGTGAGGATGCTGACGATCTTGTGGTTTATTTTCAAGCCCTACAGCTTTCAAACACAAACCCTGCAAACAGGTAAGGCCCCTTTCACACTTGTGCGACTTGTCCTGCGACTTAGAACTGCAAAGTTGCATCACAAGTCATTCTTCATGTTTTCCAACGAGTACCATTCATATCTGTGCGACTTTAAGTCGCCCCTGTACTACTTTGGCCCAACTTTGATGTGATTCGATCTCCTCGGCTCACCTGAAGAGGCAAATTCTCCTCTGCCTTCCTGCCTCCAGTGACCATATCACAACAATTTGTAACTGTTTAAGAATTTTTCTGTATCCTAAAGTAATATATTTAAGACAATTTTATAAAAAAAACAAACCTGTTATAATTACCTGCTCTGTGTAGAAGTTTTGCACAGAGCGGCCCCCATTTTACTCTCGGGTCCCTCCTTGGCGCTCCTGGCCCCTCACTCCTGTTAAGTGCCCTCATAGAAAGCAGCTTGCAATGAGGGCAGCCAAGCAGGCAGGCAGCTCAATTCGCTGCTCTGTATGTCTTTTTAGACACTGAGCCGTGGCTCGGCCTCGCCCCCCTCTCTCCCCTCGCTGGCTGGCTTTTATCGACAAAAGTGGGAGCCAATGCCGAGGGAGAGTCCAGGAAAGCCGATGTTCTTGTGCACATCGCTGGATCGAGAAGGGGGGCTGAGGTTGCACTGCTGCACACAGAAGGATTCTACCTTCATGCATAGAATGCATGAAGGTAAAAAATCTTCAGTCTTTTTAGAACCACTTTGACTATAGATGAATGTTTTCAGACAGCTAAAAATCTTCATTTAAAAAATAGTTAGATATATTTGCAGATGGTATCTAACTCTGTTAGAAAATCGCCACCATAAACTTGTTACAATTCTGTATAGCTTATAAAGTTATTGTATATCAAGAATATTAGAGATACTGATCTTTTTTACTTTTAATAGATTTTTATTGATCAAATTTAGGGTACAAAACATAGCGTTATGCCGCGTACACACGATTGTAAATTCCGACAAGAAAACTGAACGGAATGTTAGCTCAAACCTGTCTTGCATACACACGGTCACACAAATGTGGTCGGAAATTCCGACCGTCAAGAACGCGGTGACGTACAACACTATGACGAGCCGAAAAAAATTAAGTTCAATGATTCCGAGCATGTGTAGGATTTTTGCGCATTGGAATTGCATGCAGACGACAAGAACTTTTCCCGTCGGAAAATTTGAGAACCAGCTCTCAAATTTTTGCTGTCGGAAATTCCGACAGAAAATGTCCGATGGGGCCTACACACAGTCGGAATTTCTGGCCAAAAGCTCACATCAAACTTTTCTTGTCGGAAATTCTGATCATGTGTACGCGTGATTTAGGCTGGTTATACATTATACGATTTTCTTGTACAATGATTAGATATACCAAAACCATATAATTTGAGGTCAAACCTAAACACTTTAAATTTGTATGCGACCAGGCAAGCCCTTGCGCTACATAGTTGAAGGTAAATGTAAAAGAAATTTAATGAATACGAATATTGTATATTGTATAGCTAGCATAAACTTTTTGTAATTGCCAAGAAGATGTTAGACAGCTGGAACGTAGCTGCCGAGAATCTAAAAACATCCAGAGATCTCAATCTTTCAAATGCTGTGTTCATGTAATATGTTTATCATTAATCATTAGCAATCATCAGTTACAATTTATCATCACTCAGCAACTAATAGGTGTTCAAGTGAATTTATGTTCGAATTGCGTGCTGTGGTGTGGGGTGTGGCAGGTTACCAGTTTTAATAGGATAGTACTTTCTGCAACTTCAAAAATGAGACCGGGCAAATTGAGAAATAAATTCTACAGTGCATCAAAACAATTTGAAATAGTAGACATGTTGGGCTTCAGAGTGCAAAACATAGTGGGTTACACACCTATAGAGATCTGCTGACAGTCTGAGGTGACCCTATACATGGATGTCACCAGAGAGTGGGTCATGCCTAAGCAGAGCAGTACCTTGGCATTGTAACAATCAAAATGCAGCTCTATTGTAGTGATACAAGACGCCTAAATGTGAAATCGTAAAGTTTGCTCCAGATGACTGGGAAATTTGCCCTGGTTTGTGGATTTTTCAAGCCATGGTATAAACAACTGGGGTATATTCACACTTCTGTCTTTTGATCCTTTAAAAAAAAAAAAAAGATATTCTGCTTGCTGCATTTTTGGTGTGGTTTCCAGAAAAAGCACTTTCCATTGGAATGACCAGTATGGCATGCAAAGCAGTGAAGCTGGACTACCTTAAAAATGCATTTTACTGTGGCGCGTTAGAAAACTTGACAGGTAATTTTTCAGTGCTGTTTTTAGAAACATACCAAGTCTGTTGGTATCAGTACAAGACTTATGTTAAATGTGTGAAAAACACATCTAAAACACACCACTTTGTAAAAGTACCACATGTGGGGCAACACAGTGGTTAAGTGTTTAGCTCTTCTGTCTTGCAGCCACTCAGGTCCTTGATTAGAATTCGGACTAGGAAGTGTTGAGTTATGAATGTTCTCCCTGTGCTTGTGCTGCTACTTCGGTTTCCTCCTACACTCCAAAGACATGTTGCTAGGTTAATTGGCCCCTATCTGAATTATACCTAGTATATGTATATACATGTGAGATAGCGACATTAGATTGTAAGCTCTTTGAGTGCAGGGACTGATGTGGATGTACAACATACATGTAAAGTGCTGCTATATAAATGTGTGTAATAATGTGAAGAGATGAAGCTTTACTGTGTTGAAGTTAATAATTATTTCTAGGAGCTATCAGTTGCCTAGCATTGTGCCTTTGTAGCTCCTGAAAACAGCGACTGTACAAAATCCACTAAGCAAACTGTTCCATAGAAGTACAGTGTATGTATCTTTAACATGTTTACTGCACTTATGTCAAATTCCTGCTATAGTGTACAATGAACACTTCTTATCTTCTAGGTCAGTGACTCAGCAAGTCTCCAGTGTTCACTGTGTACACTAATCTTTGTTATAGATTTTTATTATCCCCTTGGCACAGGCACCTGCCCAGAAAGAGAAAAACATTCAAGGGAATGGAAGCCGTAGGGCTAAAAACGAATGGCGTGTAGAACAGCAGCTTGGATCACTATCATATCACTTGTATAACTTTCCAAATGGATAAACTGGGTTATTCTTTGTTTTCATTAGTATCATGTGTAAATCTGTCTCTCTACAGACATCTTCATTGTAAGCCAAGTAGGTCAAATGCAGATTGTTTCGTTTGGATCAGAAGAAAATAGTTTTATATGTGTCCTAGTCACACCATACATGTGAGGTTAACATAACAAAAATGAAAAATTTCCTTTTGTGACATTTCAGTACCATTAAAAATAAAAATATAAACCATGCATAGCATCTCACACTGGGTCGCTCTGCAGGTGCTATAACGCTAAAAATAGTGCCTTCAAAACGCCCTGAAACAGCCGCTGCTCTCTCTCCAGTGTGAAAGCCCTGAGGGCTTTCACACTGGAGCGGTGCGCTAGCAGGACGGTAAAAAAAGTCCTGCTAGCAACATCTTTGGAGCGGTGAAGGAGCAGTGTGTATACCGCTCCTGCCCATTGAAATCAAGGGGCACCGTGGCTATACCGCCAGCAAAGCGCCTCTGCAGGGACGCTTTGCGGTGGCTTTAGCACTTTCTTGCCCGCTAGCTTTTAATTTTTTTGCTGTTTTCTTAAAAGTGATCTAAAGTCACAGCATGCACCTTCATTGTATAACATCTGTATTGTAATACCAATACAAATGATTTCATGTTGTCAGTTCTGCCTATCTACTGGCCACCTATTTCTACAACTTCCTGGATTCTCTGCATGTTTTGCAGCTTTTCCTGATTCATTCTTTTTGGTTTACTTTTGATTTTTACAGACTACATGTCCCGTAGTACCTTGCTTATAAGCAGTGATGATGTCACACATGATGCGTTTCCTGTACTGACTGTGCCGCTTGAAAAAAATGTTTTTGTAGTTCAGAAAGCAGGCTCTGTAAATTCTGTGACACAAGCAGTATATATTTACAAAGCATAATTAATGTGTCTGTTTTCTACAAAAAGTAAGCTTTCAAATATCAAGATTGTTCAGATTAACCAGTTGTCACCTGCCCCACCCATTTTGGGTGGATGTCATTTGACAGTGCAACCGAATGGCCGCTCCAGCCCCCAGGGGGCTCGCAGTTCGACTCTGCTCTTTAACCATGTGATCGGCTATGTCCAATCACAGGCAGTCACATGCAAATACAGGAAGTGCCAGTAATTGGCTCTCATCGCTCCTCACTGACAGAGTATGTGGTGAGGCGAGCCGATCAGCAGCATCTCCTTGCAGGACCTGTAATCAGGGCACTGATCATCAGTGCCCTGATTACCAGCAATCGGTGCCCACCTGTGCCACCAATCAGTGCCCATTAGTGATGTCAGTGCTGGCTTTCAGCACTGCCTATTCGTGCCGCCTATCAGTGTCCATCAGTGCCCGTAAGTGCGGCAAATTAGTGCCTCCTCATCAGTGCACATCAGTGAAGGAGAAAAATGACTTATTTACAAACTAAGACAAACATTTTTTATTTGGTCTTTTTTTAGTAAAAAAAACAGCAGTGATTAAATACCACCAATCTGTATTTGTGTGAAGAAATTTAAAAGAATTTCACATGGTTACACTGTAGCATGACCGCGCAATTGTCATTCAAAGTGTGGCAGCGCTGAAAAATGGCCTGGGCAGGAAGGGGGTTAAAGTGCTCAGTATTGAGGTGGTTAATTGAAGCCTAGAGATAATTTTAGAGGTCGACCGATATATCGGTTGGCCGATATATCGGCCGATATTTAGCGTTTTTAAATGAATCGGCATCGGCCGATTTGTGCTTTAAAAAAGCCGATTGATAAGTTCAGCACCGCGACTTGCAAAAAGCATCTGCAATACAAGTCAATGCAAGTGCTTCCCGTAGAAGACCTTCTCTCTCTCTCCTGGGCAGACTGCCAAGTTTTTAGAAAAGATATACAATGTTGCTACTTATCAATTAACTGAACTCCGTGTAGGAGAATTCTCAGTTTAACCATTTAAAGGCTAAATCTTTTTTTACATTTGTTGCTTACAAGTAAAAATCCTCTATTTTCTGCTAGAAAATTACTTGGAACCCCCAAACATTATATATTTTTTTTTAGCAGAGACCCTAGGAAATAAAATAGCGATTGCTGCAATATTTAATGTTACACGGTATTTGCGCAGCGCTCTTTCAAACACATTTTTTGGGGAAAAAATATACTTTAACAAATAAAAAAATAAACAGTAAAGTTAGCCCATATTTATTTATTTTTCGACAAAAAGTTTTCATTACCTGTTTTTGTGTATTACATTTTTTATATATATATATATATATATATATATATATATATATATATATATATATATATATATATATATATATATATATATATTAGGCTGGCTTCACACTGAAGCGTCAGCCGCGGTGACGGTCTAGCCGCGCTATTTGTAGCGCGGCTATACCATCGTTTTTACCGCGATATTCGGTCGCTAGCGGTGAGGTTTTAACCCCCGCTAGTGGCCGAAAAAGGGTTAATACCGCCCGCGTTGCGGCGGTATTACATCGGTATTACCGCGCTTTCCCATTGATTTCAATGGGAAGGCGCGGTATAGGAGCGGTGAACACACCGCTCCTATACCGCGGTAAAGAAGCGGCTAGCAGGACTTTTCGAGCGTTCCTGCTAGCGCGCCGCTTCAGTTTGAAAGCCTTCGGGCTTTCACATTGAAGAGTACAGGGCATGATTTTTCATGCGGTATAGCAGCGCTATTTTTAGCGCTGTACCGCATGAAAAACGTCCCAATGTGAAAGGGGCCTTACACAAAAACAGGTAATGAAAACTTTTGGTTGAAAAAAAATAAATATGGGCTAACTTTACTGTTTAGCCCAAAAGCGCCTGAAAAATCGGCTTAACATATCGGCCCAAAAAAATCGGCATCATAAATCGGCTATCGGCCGCCGTGATTTCTAAATATCGGCATCGGTATCGGCCAGAGAAAAACCCATATCGGTCTACCTCTAGATAATTTTATATATATTTTTAACAGATAGTGTTTTTATTTTAACTCAACTTGAAGATAAAGTAAATGCTAAATATAATAATAATGGCACAAAAAGGTCTGTCAAGTGGCGTAAAAGGAATAAAAAGGTGAAGAGGCAGAGGGAAAGGTAAATGAGGAAATGGAAGGAGAGAAAAGCCTTTAGAGGGAAGCTTCCACTCTCCAACCATGAAAATATTATTAGCATTGACACCCATGACCCAGAGTAAGAGGCACCGAACCAAAGATATGATACATCGTATTGTCAATTTTCTAACCTAAACCCAGTTTGCCTAAATTCTATCAAACTTTTTGGGACAGTTGTGGTTCATATAGGTACGTTTATACAAAGGGAGCACTGCATTAAAGTGGTTGTAAAGGCATTTATAAAAAATCTATGCAAGCCCCCTCTAATAGAGGCAGGCATAGCACACTGTGTCACTAGTTTTAAAAAACGAGCCGTGTAAATACCTAATTTCAACTGTCATCGGGCCGGTCACATCACTCACGGCCGCTTTACAGCTCTGATCTATTGCTTCTGAGGGAGGGGCCGTGATCTCCCTCTGACGTCAGACGGGGAGGTCACGTGGCCGCTAGTCTCCGCCGCAGAAGCCATGTATCGTAGCTGTAAAGCAGCCGCGAGTCACGTGGCCGGCCTGAAGACAGCTGAAATTATATATTTACACTGCTCCTTTTTTAAAGCTAGTGACAGTGTGCTATGCCAGCCTTTAATAGAGGGGCTGGCAGTGAAAATGTTTTAATTTTACTTTACAGGAATAGCGACGGGCTGGCCAGAGACAGACACAGAGAGGGGTGACAGGCAGGAAAGAGGAGGGAGAGAGAAGAGCAGAGAGCAGGCAGCCTATCATGGAGGGGAGGCACTTTGACCATGGTGATTTTTTTTTTTTTTTTTTTTTTACAGTTTAATCTGTTTTAACCACTTAAGGACCGCCTCATGTACATATACGTCAGCAGAATGGCACAGGCAGGCACATCAACGTATATATACGTGCCCTGCTTGACGTGGGTCAGGGGTCCGATCGGGACCCCCCCCGGTACATGCGGAGGTCGGGTCCGCTCGGGGAGCGATCCGGGACGACGGCGCGGCTATTCGTTTATAGCCGCTCCGTCGCGATCGCTCCCCGGAGCTGAAGAACGGGGAGAGCCGTGTGTAAACACGGCTTCCCCGTGCTTCACTGTGTCGGCGCATCGATTGCGTCATCTCATTTATAGGGAAGACACGATCGATGACGTCATTCCTACAGCCACACCTCCCTACACTAGTAAACACATACACAGTGATCCCTAACTCCTACGGCGCCCCCTGTGTTTAACTCCCAAACTGCAACTGTCATTTTCACAATAAAGAATGCAATTTAAATGCATTTTTTGCTGTGAAAATGACAATTGTCCCAAAAATGTGTCAAAATTGTCCGAAGTGTCCGCCATAATGTCGCAGTCACGAAAAAAATCGCTGATCGCCGCCATTAGTAGTAAAAAAAAAAAAAAAAAAAAAAATATCCCCTATTTTGTAAACACTATAAATTTTTCGCAAACCAACCGATAAACGATTATTGCGATTTTTTTTTTTACCAAAAATAGGTAGAAGAATACGTATCGGCCTAAACTGAGGAAAAAAAAATGTTATATATGTTTTTGGGGGATATTTATTATAGCAAAAAGTAAAAAATATTGAATTTTTTTCAAAATTGTCGCTCTATTTTTGTTTATAGCGCAAAAAATAAAAACCGCAGAGGTGATCAAATACCACCAAAAGAAAGCTCTATTTGTGGGGAAAGAAAGACGCCAATTTGTTTGGGAGCCACGTCGCACGACCGCGCAATTGTCTGTTAAAGCGACGCAGTCCCGAACTGTAAAAACCCCTTGGGTCTTTAGGCAGCATTTTGGTCCGGGGCTTAGGTGGTTAAGGGACAAGAATCTGCATTTGGGGGGGGGGGGTGTAACAAACACTTTAATCCTAGATCTCCACATAAACAATAGGAGGTTCTGGTAGTTTCCACCTAATCAAAATGGTTTTCCTAGCATGAAATGCAAGATAAAAAATGAATAGCCTCTTATGGGAAGTTGTGACATTATCACAAATACCTTAAAGAAGGATCAGAGGGTCTACCACAATGGACAGGCCACCTGCTACTTTGATATCAGCCCGACCCTACACCAGAAGTGCTGAAGTCCAGGACCAGACTATATGTAGGAATGTACTGACCTCCTGTTGACATTTAGTACATTGTTCATCAAGCGTAGAATATATAACAGACACTGGGGGTATAGTACACAGGATGTAGAAATTTCATTTTTATGAACTGATCACTAGCTGAAATCATAAGAGACAGAAATTGCTGCCCTCCCTCCCCCCGTCAGCATTAGAGTTGGGATTTGCCCCTTACCAGAAATGCAAAAGTTGGGATATCCTATCAGTTTCCACACTTGTAATCCTAAGGTTCAGGAATGAAAGGATCTTGCTTTAAAAAACACTTGACACAGTGGGAGGCCAACCTAATGGGCACAGAAAATTGAGACTGGACTGCATGTTGCAGTTAAAGAAACCTTAAAGTGATACTAAAGTCTATCTTTTTCTCTTTAAAAATACCAAACATGTTATACTTGCTGCTCTGTGTAATGGTTTTTCCCAGAGCAGCCCAGATACTCCTCTTCTCGGGTCCCTCTTCTGAGCTTTTGGCCTATCCCTCCTGTCGAGTGACGCCATAGCAAGCAGCTTGCTATGGGGGCCCCCGAGCTGAGCCACAGCTCTGTGTGTCCATTTAGACACGGAACCACGTTTTGGCCCTGCCCCCTCTCTCCTCATTGGCTAACTGAATTTGATTGACAGCAGGGGAGCGCCACTGCTGTGTCTCAGCCAATCAGGAGGTAGAGTCCCGGACGGCTGAGGCACTTTGCACATCGCTGGAATGAGATGGGCTCAGGTAAGTATTATGGGGGCTTCTGACCTTTTTATCTTAATGCATAGGTAACGATGGATTTCCCCACCACGCAGTGTAAGGAGAGATACAGTTCAGTTCACCAATAGTCACACTACTTGAACGGTAGTCTTCATGGGTAATGTAATATCCGAGTTCAAATGGGGCCTAAATACGAAGTTGCTCAGATTAGAATAAGAGCCCAAGAGCAGCCTCCAGGGTCACCACAGGATTGTTAACAGTTTGGGACAACCAGCACAACTTCCCAATGAAAAAGCAGGGGAGAGGAAGTTGTAAGATGAACCTGACCACCCCTGGAGTAGAATCTTCCCAAACAAAGGAAGAGACTATTTGATCAAATTTTATTAAAAAAGGATTTAGGAAAGGGAACAAACAAGTGTACCAGTGTATTCCTGAAAACATTTAAAAAAAATCTCGAACGTCAATTTAAAGGGGTTGTAAAGGTACAATTTAATTTTTTTTCCTAAATAGCTTCCTTTACCTTAGTGCAGTCCTCCTTCACTTACCTCATCCTTCTATTTTTCTTTTAAATGTCCTTATTTCTTCTGAGAAATCCTCACTTCCTGTTCTGTCTGTAACTCCACACAGTAATGCAAGGCTTTCTCCCTGGTGTGGAGTGTGGTGCTTGCCCCCTCCCTTGGACTACAGGAGAGTCAGGACGCTCTCTACATTGCAGATCGAGAAAGGAGCTGTGTTTTAGTGGGCGTCCTGACTCTGCTGTAGTCCAAGGGAGCGGGTGAGCATGACACTCCACACCAGGGAGAAAGCCTTGCATTACTGTGTGGAGTTACAGACAGAAACACAGGAAGTGAGGATTTCTCAGAAGAAATAAGGACATTTAAAAGCAAAATCAAAGCATAAGGTAAGTGAAGGAGGATTGCACTAGGGTAAAGGAAGCTATTTAGGAAACAAAAATTGTACCTTTACAACCCCTTTAATAGAAGTAGTGTTTTCCAAACAGCACATTTGTGGCTTAGTTGTGGAACTGGATAAATATTCTCAGATAATTAGCTGGAGAGGTCTCCTTGGGAAGTTAGTTCTAGGCACTTAATAATTTTTTTTTATATTATTTATAATTTTGAGCATTCTTTTGTGCGAGTAAAATATTTTTTTAACACCCAAAGTATCTACATTAGTCTAACAATATACCCCTGTCATACATTGTATGTTTTATGCCCTGGGGCCTAAAGCAGGCAATACAAGCAGAGTGACATTCTTTCTCTTTTATTAGTTACTGCTGTTTTTTCAAAAAATTGCTATATAATGCTATGTGCAGCTTATACTACGAAGGTTGGCTGTAGAGTATTTTTGTATTCAAAACAAAGGATTTTGCATAGGTCAGTAAACATTTTTAAACTGTTGCTGTGACTTTTATAATAGACCATTTTCAGTACCGTAATTGTTCTTATGTTTTTAGACTATGTTCAGTCTATGTTATTGGGGAGGCGTTCTACCCATCTTCTGGATGCTTTTGGCAGGAGAAGCTATAAATGTGAATAACTAAATAACACCACTAATGCCCCAATCTGAATGGTTAGACTCTGTATCCAAGCCGTTTGTGTGCAGGGTGCTTTGCCATTGCCAGTACTACCTCCCAGACCTATTTGCATCAATGATTGTTTTAAGAAAGGCCATCCAATACGATCAAAGGCCTTCTCTGCATCAACGGAAAGGAGACATATTGGTATTTTGGCTGTTTGGGCATGATTCATTAATAAAAAAGTTTTTATAGTATTATCACAAGCTTCTCTACCTTGTACAAAACCCGCCTGGTCTGAATGTACCAGATGTGGAAGAAGGGGTTGAAGACGTAGCGCAATTAATTTAGCATAGATTTTTAAATCTATCCCGATTAGCGAGATCGGACGATAAATAGAGCATAGTGTTAAGTCCTTTTCCGGTTTCAGAATCAGAGTGATATGGGCTTCTAATGTCTGAGTAGGGAATTGGTTCCTGGAGGAAATAGAATTATACACTTGAAGCAAGAATGGAGATAGATATTCCTTATAGGTTTTATAAAATTTGGAGTGAATCCATCTGGGCCTGGACTCTTTGCTGATGGAATATCGGCAATTACATCCAGTAATTCCTCAAGTTGGAAAGGACAATCTAAAGATTCACTTTTATCGGCATCTAATAGTGGGATAGCAGTTTCTTGTACATATTCTTCAATTTGTTGATTAGCTCCAACAACACCTTCCAAAGATGGTGATGGAGCCAAATTATAGAGACCTGAGAAATAATCTAAAAAAATTTATCGAAGAGATTGTGGGTCTGATGTAATTTCTCCAGACAACTTTTTTATACTAGGTATAAAGGTCTGGGAAGAACATTTATCCCCCGATCTATATCTTTCTAAGGCTCTTCTCTGTTGGTATGAGTTATGTGAGGTTTCAAAAAGCTGCAAAAGAGATGTCCTTGTAGACGAAATTTCAGCTAATATTTCTACACAATGGCTAGTTTTATGTAAGGTTTCTAAAGATTGAAGCTTAGATAATGTATTTTGAATAGTTATGAATTTTTCTTTTTTAAGGCGTGAACCATGTTGAATAAACAGACCCCGTAATACTGCCTTTAAAGCTTCCAATTTTAAGGGGAGTGCGGTTTCATCTTGGGCATGGTCAGAGATACAATTATTAATCGCTTCTATAATTGCCTTATGACAGATTGGATCTGATATAAGTGTGTCGTTCAAACGCCAAGACCAATTTGTTCCCTGAGTCTGTGGAGGATTTATTGTTAGGAATACCGGTGAATGATCAGACCAGGTAAATAAACCTATTTCCATTAAGGGATCCCATTCTAGTACCTTTGGTTCCATTAAGAAATAATCTAATCTAGTATATGATTTATGGGCCAATGAAAAATATGTATAATTGCGGTCTTTGGGATATAAAATCCGCCATAGATCAAGTAGCCTATGTTCATAGAATTTATTTTTGAGGGCCCTCAAATGAGAATATGAGATATTTGATCGTTGAGTAGAAGTATCTAGTGTAGGATCTAGAGCTAAATTAAAATCTCCTCCCACAATGGTAGTTCCTTCTGCAAAATCTGCTAAAAGATTAAGGTAACGTGAAATTGTTGTCGTTTGATCACAATTCGGGATATAGAGATTTGCAATGGTAAAAATCTTATTCCATAACCGAAAAATATATCTACCATTTGGGTCAGCTATATGATTCAGATATTGTATTGGTATGTGTTTATGAAGTGCTATAGAGACTCCCCTTGCTTTTGAACCTGGTGTAGAGCTATGGAACCATTGAGAATAATGTTTACGCGGACACACAGGAACACCACCAGTACGGAAATGGGTCTCCTGGAGGAGTATGATCTCTACTTTAGCTTTATGCAAACTATATAGGAGCTGGCCTCTTTTTGATTCATTATTAAGACCTTTAACATTGTACGTACATAGTTTCAAAGATGCTATAGAGGAGTAATTTGCTGCCATGACAACCCCCCCCCCCCCCCCAAAAAAAAAATAATAAAAAAAAGAATGAAACCCACAAAAATAAAAAATAAAAGGAGAGGCTCCCTCTCTCGATTCTTCGTACTACCAGAAGAATACAATAGGAATAACAAAGGGGGAAAAAAAAAAAAACACCAAGAAGGTATGGAGTATATGCAGAAAAAAAAGAACTCGCCAAGCCCTACCAGAGGGCCGATGTACCTACAAGGGGAAAAAGTTGGTGAGCATGAGGGGTTCCTCACCGCAGATACCCAGGACTATCAAAGTATGTGAGTATTTATATTGTATTGGTACAAAAAAAAAAGAAAGGGGCACCAATCATATATACAGATACTTAAATAAAAAAACATATACGCCGCTAGCTAATGAATGACTTGTATAGCGCAACTCATGCGAACTGAATCGCCTCTGGGCGCTTTTTCCAGTCAGAGTCTGCTTGGCTGGTGCGGTCATTTTACCCCGTAGGATCATGACACGCTTGGGACACACAGTCATACACACAGATACATATATATACTGGGCCAATTTGGACAAGATCCAATTTACCTACCAGCATGTCTTTGGAGTGTGGGAGGAAACCGGAGTACCCGGAGGAAACCCACGCATGCACAGGGAGAACATGCAAACTCCAGGCAGTTGGTGTCGTGGTCGGGATTCGAACCAGCGACCCTTTTGCTGCTAGGCAAAAGTGCTACTCACTGCACCACTGTGCTGCCCCCAAACATATAAAATAAAATTAACAGTGTAGATAAATCAAGTAAATTAATAAATATATCAAAATCCATATACCAGGCATTACGACTCGAATTTAGGATTGTTGCATTGACATTCCCTGCCCTTACCCATAAAAAAAAAAGAGGAGTTTTAAAGGACTTTTAAAAAATGGACACTTACCTCTCCAGCGCGCGCGTGATGTCGGCAGCCGATGCGAGCAATCGCTCGTCACTCAGCTGCCCCGCCGCCATCCTCGGTGAGGGAATCAGGAAGTGAAGCGTTGTAGCTTCACCGCCCGGTTCCCTACTGCACATACGTGAGTAGCACAGCGCGCCCTTACTGGTCCCCGTTCTCTCCTGGAAACAGTGTGTTTCCCAGGAGACAGCGGGGGGGGGGGGGGGGTGAAGTGGCGTGACTCCTACGGGAGTCTATGCTCGGAAGTGGGTGCAAATACCTTAGACAGGTATCTGCACCCCCTCCCCCCTGAAAGGTGACAAATGTGACACTGGAGGGGGGAGGGTTCCGAAAAGCGGAACTCCGCTTTAAGTACTTTTTAACTGCTCCTGGATGCATCCTGCCTCTAAAAGCTCCTGCCACTAAACACAGCTACACGCTTATATGTGTATGGACACATAGGCTAACATGGAGGGACATTAAGAGGCAGAAAAAAAAAACACAAGACACCCCTAGAAGCAGCTGTAAAAATGTCCAGCCTAAACGTTATAATTGTTATCAGTGGGTGTTTGGTGTTTCCAATGAAACACCTGGCAGCTATATCATGTGTAAAAAGTTAGTGATTTGTAAAGACTTTTTTCTAAAAAAAAAAAAAAAAAAAAAATCCTTGTTACACGGCTGGATGTTTGAACATTGATGTGCTTGCCTTCACATCTTCATTGTCGGGCTTTTTGTTGTTGCAGAAGAGTTTCACATTTTTATTTTATGCATATTTTGTTAAATTGGAAACCAACATCAGAGATGCAGCAGGGAGACATTTGCAGTGATTTCCCAGCCCATCAAATCTTCAGCTTGATCCATAGCAGAACTGGATTGATTTGATGCACACTGTCAGAGGTGATGAGAATAGTCAAAGCTCCTATTTTTATCTCATTCCCATTATAAGTTGTTGAATGCCGCCATTAGTAGTATAAAACAAATTTAATTCCAGTATACAGTATCTCGCAAAAATGAGTACACCCCTCACATTTTTGAAAATTTTTATTTTATCTTTTCATGTGACAACACTGAAGAAATTACACTTTGCTACAATGTAAATCGCTGAGTGTACAGCTTGTATAACAGTGTAAATTTGCTTTCCCCCTAAAATAACTCAACACACAGCCAATAATGTCTAAACCGCTGGCAACAAAAGTGAGTACACCCCTAATTGAAAATGGCAAAATTGGGCCCAAAGTTTGGGCCATATTTTGTGTGGTCATCATTATTTTCCAGCACTGCCTTAGTTCTCTCTTGGGCATGGGGTTCACCAGAGCTTCACAGGTTGCCACTGGAGTCCTCTTCCACTCCCCCATGACGCAATCATGGAGCTGGTGGATGTTAGAGACCTTGCGTTCCTCCACCTTACCTTGAGGATTCCCCACAGATGCTCAATAGGGTTTAGGTCTGGAGACATGCTTGGCCAGTCCATCACCTTTATCCTCAGCTACTTTAGCAACGCAGTGGTCATCTTAGACGTGTGTTTGGGGTCGTTATCATGTTATGCCCTGCAGCCCAGTCTCGGAAGGGAAGGGGATCATGCTCTGCTTCAGTATTTCACAGTACATGTTGGCATGCATGATTAATACTGCAATGAATTGTAGCTCCCCAGTGCCGGTAGCACTCATGCAGCCCCAGACCATGACACTCCCACCACCATGCTTGACTGTAGGCAAGACACACTTTTCTTTGTACTCCTCACCTGGTTGCTGCCACACATGCCTGACACCATCTGAACTTAATCAGTTTATCATCAGATCACAGGATATCTTTCCAGTAATCCATGTTCTTAGTCTGCTTGTCTTCAGCAAACTGTTTGCAGGCTTTCTTGTGCATCATCTTCAGACAAGGATTCCTTCTGGGACGACACCCATACAGACCAATTTGAGGCAGAGTGCGGCGTATGGTCTGAGAACTGACAGACTGAACCCCACCCCTTCAACCTCTACAGCAATGCTGGCATCACTAATACATCTATTTCCCAAAGACAACCCCTGCATATGACACTGAGCACGTGCACTCAACTTCTTTTGACACCCATGGCAAGGCCTGTTCTGAGTGGAACATGCCTCTTAAACCATTGTATGGTCTTGGTCATCGTGCTGCAGCTCAGTTTCAGGGTCTTGGCAATCTTCTTATAGCCTAGGCCATCTTTATGTAGAGCAACAGTTCTTTATTTCAGATCCTCAGAGAGTTATTTGACATTAATGGCTGTGTTTTGAGTTATTTTGAGGAGACAGCAAAATTGCCCTGTTATACAAGCTGTATACTTACAACTTTACATAAATAATATGTTAAGATATAATAAAATATTTACAAAAATGTGAGGGGTGTACTCACTTTTGTGAGATACTGTATATACCATAGTTTGTAGGCGCTATAACTTTCACGCAAACCAATCAATATGCATTTATTGAGATTTATTGAGATTGAGATGTAGCAGAATACATTTTGCTCTAAATTTGTAAAGGAATACATTTTTTTTTGACCTTTTTATTTTTTTATTTTTTTTGCTTCAGCTGCATTACCAAGGACTGAAATGCTCCAGGAAAGCACTTTTTATGCTGAGCTAATCAAAATGACCACAGCTGATCACAGCTGAATGTCAAATGGCTTTGTGTGCCATTGAGAAGTTTTTTTTTTTAGGAGGGGGGATTGATCCTTTTTGAAACTCTGTGATTCTGTTTTTAAATTCTTACTTTTTTTTTGACATGTTGGTTTTATATCTTTCACTTAGATGTTATAAGTTGCAATTACACCTGGATAAAA
The DNA here is from genome assembly GCF_905171775.1 of Rana temporaria. Classification (NCBI taxonomy): domain Eukaryota; kingdom Metazoa; phylum Chordata; class Amphibia; order Anura; family Ranidae; genus Rana; species Rana temporaria. The sequence continues at coordinate 113,825,287 of NC_053490.1, read as the reverse complement.
CCAAAATGGTGTCTGTCTTCATTTCAGGCTGCAAAGTAACAAAATGTTGTTATTTAGAGGGGGGGATTCTTTTTTTATACCCACTGTAAGCTTGTCAACTGTATCAAGCAGCACTACAGTTTTCTGTGTTTTTTATTATCCCTAACCACCTTCTCTAATGACTAAGGGCCAGATTCACATAGAATTGCGGCCGTGTAACGTAACCCGTTTACGCTGCACCACCGCAAGTTTTCAGTGTAAGTGCCCGATCCACAAAGCACTTGCCTGTAAACTTGCGGCGGTGTATCGTAAACACGTCCGGCGCAAGCCCGCCCAATTCAAATGGGGCGGGTACCATTTAAATTAGGTGCGCTCCCACGCCGGACGTACTGCGCATGCTCCGTTCACAATTTTCCCGACGTGCTTTGCGCGAAATTACGGCGGCGCGACGTGTTTGTGAATCGCGACGTGCGTAACATACTTACGCTGGGAAATAAAAATTCAAAAGCGACGCGGGAACGACGGCCATGCTGGAGTAATTTTACACCATGTTAATAGCACCCCTAACTTTGCGACGGGAAACTAAGACTTGCGCCGACGTAACGACGGGAAAAATCTTTGGATCGCCGTGACTGCTAATTTGCATACCCGACGCTGGAATACGACGCGAACTCCACCCAGCGGCGGCCGAGGTATTGCATCCTAAGATCCGACGGTGTAACACAATTACACCTGTCGGATCTAAGGGCTATCTATGCGTAACTGATTCTATGAATCAGTCGCATAGATACTCTGAGAGATGCGACGGCGTTTCAGAGAAATGCCGTCGTATCTCTTCTGTGAATCTGGCCCTAAGTAACTAGAGAATTTAGAGCGATTTTTATTACTAAAAATATGTAGAATACATATCGACTTAAGCTAAGGAAAAAGAAGTGCTTTAAAAAAAAAAAAAAAAAATGGGGATATTTTATTATAGCAAATGGTACAAAAGATTGTGTATTTTTTATTTTCAAAATTGTCGCTCTTTTTGTTTATAGAGCAAAAAATAAATGTTTGTTTGGGTACAGCGTCGCATGACCGTGCAATTGTCAGTTAAAGCGACGCAGTGATGTACTGCAAAAAATTTCCTACTTCCAGGGCCGAAGTAGTTAATTCTCTTCCATCTGTGCACAGTGTTGTCCAAAAAAGAGGGCCACTGATAAAGACAAATGACAACAAATCTTATGCCTCGTTTCCACTGAGCGGATCGGTTCGGTACGGTTCGGTTCGCTTTTTTGGGTGTTTCCATTATGAAAGCGTGCCATAAAAGCGAACCGTACCGGACCATTCTGGGTCCTGCTTCAGATGTGGGGCCATAGAGAATGGAACGGTTCCATTAGGGCGGACCTACAAATACATCTCACTGATTGGTGGATGTGCTAGGCTTTTTTTCTAAACCTTGCATGGTCCCGGATGGTCCGATTTGCAGTGGAAATGCTCTGCAGAATAGACCGGTCCCATTCTAACCGCTCCATTCTTTCTGACCCGAACCGATCCGTGCAGTGGAAACAAGGCATTAGAATCATTTACAGCAACACTTACCCTTAAAGGTCAGGGGCAGGCAGAAATAGAAAACCAAAGATCAGGGACAGGGGATTTGAAGGATGGATAGAAATAACCAAGTCAACACCAAATAATTACACAGTAAACACAATGCTCCTGATAAGCAACATTGTTCTTTGACCACTTTAATGGCAAAGGGGGACTAAGTGGGAGCCACATATATTAAATAAAACAGCAAATTCAACAATATATACTGGCTTGGCAGCATAAAGGCTCATCTGAACAGAAGGTCAATGGATTAGAAATTTTGTGAGGTACACAATTATGATTCCAATTTGGAGCTTGATTCCTAACATGGAAGAATTCATGGCTTCATTTACACTGTCACTTCTACATTTAGCTTTTCTAAATGCAAGAAAAGTCATCTGGAAAGTATAAACAACGTTTCAAATACTTTTTCTTGCATTTAGATGTTCCTGTTTTAACCTAATTTAAATGCGTTTACGTGCATTAAAATTTTTAAATCAGGATGCACAGAATTCTATTTTCTCTAAAGCCAGCTAAACTGACCTCATGTAAAGGCAGGTAGACGTACATTGTGAATGCCATCATATAAATTGTTAATATGCATGTAAAAATGTCCTCTAAACGCCTACAGTATAAATACAAGTTTGACACTGCAATTGCATAAGTGAAGTGTCACTTGTGTGCACTTCAAATAAAGTTTCTAAAAATAAGGGAGTTGTGTGATGCATTGAATTGCACACCACATCGCCTCTTACTGCATTCGGACCGCACTGCTGCCAGAGAGGTAAACCACTGACTGCAGTTTAACTCTCCGGCAGCTATCCGTTCAGTGTTGACAGGCTCTACAACTAATGAACTTGTTCTCAACAAGTTGTAGGTGTGCCCCAGGGGGTACTGTCAAAGGTTTTTTTTTGTTTTTTAAGAGACCTACAAAGTCTCCTACTAAAATAAATAAATATACTCTACCTACTAAAATACAAAAAAAATTGCAGCCTATAGTACTGCTTTACCCCCACAAAACATTTTTTACACACTTGTTAAAACTCAAATTTTTTGGACTAAACATTACTTATTACCCCAAAACGTTTTCTTTAACCAGTTCCCGACCCCCGCATGTACATATACGTCCACAATATGGCACGTACAGGCACATGGGCGTACATGTACGTCCTTGCCTATTAGCGGGTGGGGGGTCCGATCGGGACCCCCCCCCCGCTACATGCGGAGGTCGGGTCCGCTCGGGGAGCGATCCGGGACCACGGCGCGGCTATTTGTTTATAGCCGCTCCGTCGCGATCGCTCCCCGGAGCTGAAGAACAGGGAGAGCCGTATGTAAACACGGCTTCCCCGTGCTTCACTATGGCGGCGCATCGATCGACACAATCGATGACGTCATTCCTACAGCCACACCCCCCTACAGTTGTAAACACACACTAGGTGCACCCTAACTCCTACAGCGCCACCTGTGGTTAACTCCCAAACTGCAACTGTCATTTTCACAATAAAGAATGCAATTTAAATGCATTTTTTGCTGTGAAAATGACAATGGTCCCAAAAATGTGTTAAAATTGTCCGAAGTGTCCGCCATAATGTCGCAGTCACGAAAAAAATTGCTGATCACTGCCATTAGTAGTAAAAAATTTTTTTTTTATAAAAATGCAATAAAACTATCCCCTATTTTGTAAACACTATAAATTTTGCGCAAACCAATCGATAAACGCTTATTGCGATTTTTTTTTACTAAAAATAGGTAGAAGAATACGTATCGGCCTAAACTGAGGAAAAAAAAATGTTATAATTAATTAATTTTATATATGTTTTTGGGGGATATTTATTACAGCAAAAAGTAAAAAATATTGCATTTTTTTCAAAATTGTCGCTCTATTTTTGTTTATAGCGCAAAAACTAAAAACCGCAGATGTGATCAAATACCACCAAAAGAAAGCTCTATTTGTGGTGAAAAAAGGACGCCAATTTTGTTTGGGAGCCACGTCGCACGACCGCGCAATTGTCTGTTAAAGCGACGCAGTCCCGAACTGTAAAAACACCTTGGGTCTTTAGGCTGCATATTGGTCTGGGGCTTAACTGGTTAAGTAGACCTATAGAATAAAAAGGTGTTATACAGTATGTTTATCAACCTGTATTTTTGGTAAAAAAAAATATAATCTCCAAAACATTTTTAGTTTATTTTTGTAAAATATAAAAGATGAGACTGTGTTGAGTAAGTAGATGCCATATACAGTGGGTGACCGCGATATTGTGTCAATCTCGCTCCCTTTCTCAGCGAGATTGACCACCTACGAGCCCCATCGCGGGAGCCAGCGCCGAGCTGGCTTGCCGCGATGGAGACAAAGCCGTCATAGAAGCGACGGGAGATCCGACTTGGATTCCCGCCAATTCTAGGTGCGGCATTTGGTATGCATCCCTGAGGGAGAACTCCACGCCAATTTTTAAATAAAAAACCGACATGGGTTCCCCCCCCAGGAGCATACCAGGCCCTTAGGTCTGGTATGGGTTGTAAGGAGACCCCCCCCCCCCTACGCCGAAAAACCGACGTAGGGGTCCCCCAACAATCCATACCAGCACGCTACCCGGCCGGCCAGGAAAGGAGTGGGGACGAGCGAGCGCCCCCCCCCCCTCCTGAGCCGTACCAGGCTGCATGCCCTCAACATGGGGGGGTTGGGCGCACTGTGGGCCCCCCCACCCCAGAGCACCCTGTCCCCATGTTGATAAGGACAGGGCCTCTTCCCGACAACCCTGGCCGTTGGTTGTCGGGGTCTGCGGGCGGGGGGCTTATCGGAATCTGGGAACCCCCTCAAATAAGGGGGCCCCCAGATACCGGCCCCCACCCTAAGTGAATGGATATGGGGTACATCGTACCCCTACCCATTCACCTGGAGGCAAAGTGTTAAAGTTAATAAACACACGACACAGGGTTTTTAAAATAATTTATTAGTCTGCTCCGGGGCCCCCCCGTCTTCTTTAGCTCTTTTAGCAGGGGGGGCTTCTTCTTCCGCTCTCCAGGGGGTCTTCTCCGCTCTCCGGGGGGGTCTTCTCCGCTCTGGGGGAAGACCCCCCCGACACCTCTTCTCGCTGCAATGACAGGTGCGCGGTTTGCATCCGACTTATATAGGCCTCACAGTCCCATCATGCTCCGGTACCTACCCACGTGGGTAGGTACCACGTGGGTAGGTACCGGAGCATGATAGGACTGTGAGGCCTATATAAGTCGGATGCAAACCGTGCACCTGTCATTGCAGCGAGAAGAGCCGTCGGGTCAACATTGGAAGAAGGGAGAAGAAGAGAAGAGAAGACGACGACGTCACAGAACAGCGGACTGGCCGCATTGCTAGTAATTGAGCGAACACACGAAGATAGCGGCGGCCAGCCCCGAAGGAGAAGGCACCGGACAGCGCGAGAAGAACCGGGGAGCGCCGAGTCAACAGCGGAGAGCGGCAAAGATAGAAGAAGACCCCCCCGGAGAGCGGAGAAGACCCCCCCGGAGAGCGGAGAAGACCCCCCGGAGAGCGGAGAAGACCCCCCGGAGAGCGGAAGAAGAAGCCCCCCCTTCTAAAAGAGCTAAGTCTGCTCCGGGGGGCCCCAGAGCAGACTAATAAATTATTTTAAAAACCCTGTGTCGTGTGTTTATTAACTTTAACACTTTGCCTCCAGGTGAATGGGTAGGGGTACGATGTACCCCATATCCATTCACTTAGGGTGGGGGGCCGATATCTGGGGGCCCCCTTATTTGAGGGGGTTCACAGATTCCGATAAGCCCCCCGCCCGCAGACCCCGACAACCAACGGCTAGGGTTGTCGGGAAGAGGCCCTGTCCTTAACATGGGGACAGGGTGCTCTGGGGTGGGGGGGCCCACAGTGCGCCCCCCCTGCCCCAAAGCACCCAACCCCCCCATGTTGAGGGCATGCAGCCTGGTACGGCTCAGGAGGGGGGGGGGGGCGCTTGCTCGTCCCCACTCCTTTCCTGGCCGGCCGGGTAGCGTGCTTTGGATACGGATCTGGTATGGATTGTAGTTTGCCCCCCTACGTCGGTTTTTCGGCGTAGGGGGGGGTCTCCTTACAACCCATACCAGACCTAAGGGCCTGGTATGCTCCTGGGGGGGAACCCATGTCGGTTTTTTATTTAAAAATTGGCGTGGAGTTCTCCCTCAGGGATGCATACCAAATGCCGCACCTAGAATTGGCGGGAATCCAAGTCGGATCTCCCGTCGCTTCTATGACGCGCTCGCTGGAATGTGCTTTGTCTATTCCAGCGAGTGCAAGATGTCGGCACCATGTCGCCGAGAATCAGCGCGATGCTGTCGTGCTAGAAACACAATATCGCGGTCACGTACTGTATTGCAGGGCTCAAACTAAGATACTTTATCAAATATATAAAATTATACTCAGGTAATGCTTTAAAAACCCTTAGGCCGCTTACACACGATCATTTTTCGGCATTAAAAAAACATTGTTTCAAAAACGTCATTTAAAATGATCGTGTGTGGGCTACACGTAATTTTTCAGGTTCTGAAAAACGACAAAAAAAAAATCGAACATGCTGCATTTTTAAACGTTGTTTTAAACTGTCGATTTTCGGGTTGTAAAAAATGATCGCGTGTGGGCTAAAAAGACGTAAAAAAACAGCGCATGCTCAGAAGAAAGTTATGAGACGGGAGCGCTCGTTCTGGTAAAACTATCGTTCATAATGGAGTAAGCACATTCATCACGCTGTAACAGACAGAAAGGCGCGAATCGTCTTTTACTAACACTGAATCAGCTAAAGCAGCCCAAAGGCAAATGGAACTTCCCCTTTATAGTACCATCGTACATGTTGTACATCACCGTGCTTTGCTAGATCATTTTTTTTTAAATGATGGTGTGTAGGCAACGTCATTTTAATGATGAAGTTGGGAAAATTTTGTTTTTTGGACATGAAAAACAACGTTTTTTTTCATGCTGAAAAATTATCGTGTGTATGCGGCATTAGGGTCAGTTCACGCCAGATGCAGTTTTGTGCGCTTTTTTTCCTGCACAAAATGCATGCACAGTGTTTTCCATGTATTCCAATGGCTCTAGTTCACACAAGCAGTCAGTTTCCGATGAGTTTCTGCATCGTAAAATGACTGCATGGTGTGAACTAGAGCCATTGGAATACCTGGAAAACCATGCACGGAACTGCATCTGGTGTGAACTGGCCCTTACTGTTAGTTCAGAATTCACTTTTTATAATGACCTTCGAATATGCGCTGCGAAAATGGCTTAACCTTGTGTATGTGCACCCTAGGTGTGCATTATTTTATGTATGTTAAAAGCACACATGCTATTGCTGTGTTTGGTATGTTGATGCATATGAGACAAAACTGCACATTGAAGGATAATCCTTTAGCATGGACTTTGGCAGATCTGTGAACACTTGGCTAAGCTGTTGAAGGGTGGGGTGTTTGCTGACACACTGGAATTGCTAGAAAGTGCACAGTTCATAAACACAAGATATCTTGACTCAATATTGTTTCCATTGGGTAAAATTGCATAACTTTGTAGTAAGAGACATGTTTTCACATGGTATTGTGACTTTCAAAAATGTTGCAGCAACTACTTTAAAAATCTTTTTTGAAGCACACCACTTACAGTAGAAATATTATTTTCAGTAAGTCTGCTTACATGTTTACACGTGTGTGTGTGTGTGTGCATGCACAACACCCAGCGCTGCATTCAAAATAAATACTGTATGCTGCAATTTCACTGCAGGGGTATATGTGAAAACACACCAAACTCTCACATATACCCAGTAATGGAACAGCCTCAGATGATACGCAAGAATGAAACAAATCTCACTACATATTTTTGTTATGTATATCTGCTGTCTTCAGCTTTATATACTGTTTAGAAAGTGCACATTGTGTTAGGAGATTTTCTCTTCCTGGTTAACACTGCAGTGAAGTCTGGGCAAACAGCCAAGACAGCTGATTGGAGGAAAGGCACACTTTAATCTCTGTTTGTTGAATCGTTTAGCTCCATGCTAAGCCATTTATAGCATCCTCCCCAACACAACTCTGGCTGCTTTTATCATATGTGCCGAAGAACTTGTCAGGAGTTCTCTGGCTGATAACAGAAGAATGGAGCAGGAAGCAGCTACGGGACTTAGTGTTTTGAAGAGAGATAATAAAATACTGCAGATATATGTGCCCAGCTCAAATTTCATAAATCGGGTTTACATACACTTTAACCACTTGCTTACTGTGCACATATACCCCCTTCCTGCCCAGGCAAAATTTCAGCTTCCGGCAATGCGTCGCTTTAACTGACAATTGCGCAGTCGTGCAACGTGGCTCCCAAACAAAATTGACGTCCTTTTTTTCCCCACAAATAGAGCTTCCTTTTGGTGGTATTTGATCGCCTGTGCGTTTTTAAAAAATTGTTGTGCTATAAACAAAAAAAGAGTGTAAATTTTGAAAAAAAAAACAATATTTTTTACTTTTTGCTATAATAAATATCCCATAAAAAAAATAATGTTCTCAGTTTAGGCCGATACGTATTCTTCTACATATTTTTGGCAAAAAAAACAAACGCAATAAGCGTATAGTGACTGGTTTGCGCAAAAGTTATAGCGCCTACAAAATAGGGAACATAATTATGATTTTTTTTATTATTATTTTTTGACTAGTAATGGCGGCGATTTGCGTTTTTTTTTTTTTTTTTTTTTTTATTGGGACTGCGACATTATGGTAAACTCATCGGACACTTTTGACAAATTTTTGGGACCATTCACATTTATACAGCGAACAGTGCTATAAATATGCACTGATTACTGTATAAATGGGACTGGCAGGGAAGCGGTTAACACTAGGGGGCGAGGAAGGGGTTAAATGTGTAGCCTAGTGAGTGATTGTAACTGTAGGGGCAGGGGACTGACTGGGGAGGTGACCGATCTGTGTCCCTATGTACAAGGGACACAGCATCGGTCTCCTCTCCCTGACAGGACGTGGATCTCTGTGTTTACACACAGAGATCCACGGTCCTGCTCAGTTACTGGGCAATCGCGGGTGCCCGGCGGCCAATGCGGCCGCCGGGCACGTGCATTGTGTTCCCAGTAACGCGGCGGGTGCGCGCGGCGCGTGCCCCCTAGCGTTTTACGAGGACGTCATATGACATCCTGTCAGAACAACTGAGCTACTATGCTGCCATCAATTGACGACGGCTGGTAGATAAGTGGTTAAAGTACTCTTAAGGGCTCCTTTATGGCAGTCTGAACAAATCCCAAATCCTGTTGCTACACTGCAGGTCACAGTGGGAGGGTTTCAGCTACAGAGGCAGTACTGTCAATCCAGAAAACAAAGACTAGATGTGGCCAAATGCAGGCTGAAAAGCTTCAAGCTTGTGAATCAACAGTAATAATTCTGATAGCAAACTGCTGCCTGCATTGTATTGAAGGTCCCTCCCAGAGCCTTCATCCAGTTCCCTTTTTTTGTTGCAGCAACTAGATTGCCTTAAAAACCAGTTGCTGTAATATGGGGTGCAGTGAACCGATTTCGGTCTGATTCATTTGTGACTTGTCTTCCTGCTCGTCTCATCTCCTTATTGGCTCCATCACTTTCTCCACCCTATTGGGAGTTGAGGTAGGAAGGGATAAATTGCATAAAGAGCATTAAAAGACCTAGTTGCTTTTTCCAATATTTATATGCTCCGTTTGTAAGTTGAGCAGGATGCTTTTTCAAAACCATGTATCCATGTTTTCAGGCTCCAAGAGGCTTCTGCACTATTTTATATAGGCAGTGGTTGCCTGTGACCAAAACTACCAAGTCCTTGTTTAAAGATGCTAACCATGAAGCAAAATTGTAAGCAACTCAAAGCTAATCTTTTCCATACACTCTGTAACTGCCAATGTCCTTTTTTGGTACTAGGTGTGCCATTTTACTCCACACATTTACTTAATTGTAGTCTAAAATCACCAGAATGGGACATATATACAGAATCCCACAAAAGGGAGTACACTCCTCACATTTTTGTAAATATTTTATTAGACCTTTTGATGTGACAACACTGAAGAAATTACACTTTGCTACAATGTTACAAGGTCTCGGGTGTGAATTGGGGGCAGGTGTGTTAAATTTTATGTTATCGCTCTCACTCTCTTAAAATGGTCACTGGAAGTTCAACATGGCACCTTATAGCAAAGAACTCTGAGGATCTGAAATAAATTGAATTGTTTCTCTACATAAAGATGGCCTAGGCTATAAGAAGATTGGCAAGACCCTGAAACTGAGCTGCAGCATGGTGGCCAAGACCATACAGCGGTTTAACAGGACAGGTTCCACTCAGAACAGGCCTTGCCATGGCCAACCAAAGAAGTTGAGTGCACGTGCTCAGCGTCATATCCAAAGGTTGTCTTTGGGAAACAGACGTATGAGTGCTGCAGAGGTTGAATGGGGTGGGGGGGGGGATCAGCCTGTCGGTGCTCAAAGCATACTGTATCAAATTGGTCTGCATGGTTGTCATCCCAGAAGGAAGCCTCTTCTAAAGATGATGCAAAATAAAGCCCGCAAACAGTTTGCTGAATACAAGCAGACTAGGGACATGGATTACTGGAACCATGTTCTGTGGTCTGATGAGACCAAGATAAACTTATTTGGTTCAGATGGTGTCAAACTTGTGGGACAGCAACCAGGTGAGGAGAACAAAGTCAAGTGGCGATGGGAGTGTTATGGTCTGGGGGCTGCATGAGTGCTGCCGGCACTGGGGAGCTACAGTTCATTGAGGGAACCATGAATGCCAACATGTACTGTGACATACTGAAGCAGAGCACGATTACCTCCCTTCCGAGATTGGACCCCAGGGCAGTATGCCAACATGATAACGACCCCAAACACACCTCCAAGACGACCACTGCCTTGCTAAAGTAGCTGAGGGTAAAGGTGATGGACTGGCCAAGCATGTCTCCAGACCTAAACCCTATTGAGCCTCTGTGGGGCATCCTCAAACAGGAGGTGGAGGAGCGCAAGGTCTCTAACATCCACCAGCTCCGTGATGTTGTCATGGAGGAGTGGAAGAGGACGCCAGTGGCAACCTGTAAAGCTCTGGTGAACTCCATGCCCAAGAGGGTTAAGGCAGTGCTGGAAAATAATAGTGGCCACACAAAATATTGACACTTTGGGCCCAATTTGGACATTTTCACTTAGGGGTGTACTCACTTTTGTTGCCAGTGGTTTAGACATTAATGGCTGTGTGTTGTTATTTTGAGCGGACATCAAATTTACACTGTTATACAAGCTGTACACTCACTACTTTACATTGTAGCAAAGTGTAATTTCTTCAGTGTTGTCGCATGAAAAGATATAATAAAATATTTTCAAAAATGTGAGGGATGTACTCACTTTTGTAAAATACGGTATAAACTAGAAAGATAGGTAGAGACCAATACCAGAGACAGCAAGATCCTATTTCCAATACAGTTATACAGGGAATTTACTGAAAATGGGTTCCAAATCATCCCCCCAAAAAATTCTCAATATCCGACAATATCCTTTTTACTCCAAACTTTCTACAATAATCAATAGCTAAGACAGTACAATATTATAGTAAACCATATAAAAAAAAAAAAAAAAAAACACAAATGTAATTTAAAACCTAGATTCATAAACGTTGCTAAATGTTTCACTAGAGCAGTGTATTTCAACCTTTTTTGTGCAAAGGCACACTTTTTTCATGAAAAAAATCACGAGGCACACCACTATTAGAAAATGTTAAAAAAAATTAACTCTGTGCCTATATTGACTATATTTAAAGTAATTCTCTTGAATAGGAATCAAATAAACACAAAGAAATTATTTTATAATTACTTTATTATGAAATAATAAAGTATTTTATAATTGTTCATATTTCTGTTTACATTGACTCATTCCATTGCAGACATGGTGATTTAATATTGTTTTTATATATTATAGATGGGTTATGTGGGGTATTATTGATAATGATAACTGTATACTTTAATACTGCAGTTTGGCCGCAGCGCAGGTGTAGCGGTTTTCATGTGGTCTCTCATAAACTTCTATTATGTCTATTAATTTGTGGTACATTTTCTGAAAGCACACCAAAAATGAGGGACATAATATAAGTCTGAGAAACCACATGAAAACCGCAGGTACACTGCGCTACACCTGCACTGCGGCCAAACTGCAGTATTGAAGTATACAGTTATCATTATCAATAATAACCCACATAGCCCATATTACATTTAAAATAAATCACCATGCCTGCAATGAAGTCAGTCACTGTGACACCTTTTTATATTAAACCCGGTATCAAACGGTTTCACACTATGTGGTCCCCCTGTTCTTTCATTTCATGGGAGCCTAAATGGTCATTGTCCAATTGAAGTCTTCCCTGGAGAGGAGTTCTTATGATTGGGAATTGTTTTCTCACACTTTCTACATCCAGAGATAGTCCCATTGGGAGGACTATAAATATCCCTGAGCCTCATACGACCGTTGGAATACGGTCAATCGCTCTGGTAAGGAGACTACAGTTCAATATTTGGGTGTTCTTTCCGGTGGAGGACCTCTGTTCACCTTTATCCACACATTTGTTTTTTATGAACTTTTTGTATGAATTTCCTTTTTCTCATTCATTTGAATAAGGATCATATTTATGGACTTTTATTATCACAGATGTCACAGATAATTTCACATCATTTTACTGTGTTTTCTTGAGCACTTTAATTTGGTGTGTATTCTCTATATCAATATTTATGCCAGTGAATTTCACAATTGATTGGTTGTCACCACCCAAGCAGATCATTATCACCTGTTGGTATACTGACTCTTTGGGTTATTGAGCGCCGACTTTTGTTGTTTTTATATATTTAAAGTGAAACTTGACCGTATTTAAGCACCAAACACGGAAAAAGATATGCCATTCATTTTTTATATTGAAGTGGTTGTAAACCTCAGTCATGGAATCTGTGCAAAGCACATACTGTGTACAGTCCTGATCAAAAGTTTAAGACCACTTGAAAAATGGCAAAAAATCATATTTTACATTGTTGGATCTTAACAAGGTTCCAAGTAGAGCTTCAACATGCAACAAGAAGAAATGACAGTGAGACAAAACATTTTTTGAGCATTCAATTAATTGAAAATAACGAATAAACTGAAACAGGCTGTTTTTCAGCTGATCAAAAGTTTTTAGGACCACACCTCCAAAACAAAACTAAACCCCCCCAAAAAAGAAATCCAACTTCCAAACATGAACTCAGTAATGAGTAGCTCCGCAGTCATTGTTGATCACTTCAAAAATTCGTTTCGGCATGCTTGATTCAAGCGTTTCCATGAGATGAGTGGGAACATTTCTCCAAGTGGTGAAGACAGCCGCACGAAGGCCATCTACTGTCTGGAACTGTTGTCCGTTTTTGTAAACTTCCCTTGCCATCCATCCCCAAAGGTTCTCAATTGGATTTAGATCAGGTGAACACGCAGGATGGGCCAAAAGAGTGATGTTATTCTCCTGGAAGAAGTCCCTTGTCCTGCGGGCATTGTGTACTGTAGCGTTGTCCTGTTGAAAAACCCAGTCGTTACCACACAGACGAGGGCCCTCAGTCATGAGGAATGCTCTCTGCAACATCTGGACATAGCCAGCGGCCGTTTGACGCCCCCGTACTTCCTGAAGCTCCATTGTTCCACTGAAGGAAAAAGCACCCCAAACCATTATGGCGCCCCATCTCAGGTGGGATCTGCTTGTCATGCCAGTAACGTTTGAAATCATCAGGACCATCAAGGTTAAATTTTTTTCTCATCAGAGAATAAAACTTTCTTCCACCTTTTGAATGTCCCATGTTTGGTGCTCTCTTGCAAAGTCCAAACGAGCAGTTCTGTGGTGTTCAAGGAGACAAGGTTTTTGAAGACGTTTTTTGTTTTTTAAGCCCTTCAGTCTCAGATGCCGTCTGATGGTTATGGGGCTGCAGTCAGCACCAGTAAGGGCCTTAATTTGGGTGGAGGATCGTCCAGTGTCTTGATGAGAGACCCTGCTTATGCAGTTCAGCAACCCGACCACGTTCAAAAAGGGAGAGTTTTTTCGCCTTTGCTATCACAACGTGTGACTACCTGACAGACAATGACAATGAATCCACATCTTTGGCCTTTTAAAGGCATGTGGTCCTAAACTTTTGATCAGCTGAAAAACAGCCTGTTTCAGTTTATTCGTTATTTTCAATCAATTGAATGCTCAAAAAATGTTTTGTCTCACTCTCATTTCTTCTCGTTGCATGTTGAAGCTCTACTTGGAACCTTGTTAAGATCCAACAATGTAAAATATGATTTTTTTCCATTTTTTCAAGTGGTCTTAAACTTTTGATCAGGACTGTATGTAGCATTTACTTATCTCTCTCCAAAGCTTTAAGAGCCGGTTTACACAGGGGCGACCTGGAATCTGACTTCAGGTCGCCCCTAGTCGCCCCTAGTCGCCTCAAGTCGCGCTGCATGAAGAAATGAATGTAAGTGAATGGAACCGTCTTAATGTACACTACTGCAGTCGCTCCGACATGAAAAAAGGTTCCTGTACTACTTCAATCCGACTTGTAGGCGACTTGTACCCATTGATTTCAATGGAAGTCGCCTCCACGCAGACCGGCCGGTCAGGAAAGGGGGTGGGGATGAGCAAGCGCCCCCCCTCCCGAACCGTACCAAGTGGCATGCCCTCAACATGGGGGGGTGGGTGCTTTGGGGCAGGGGGGCGCCCTGTGTCGCCCCCCCACCCCAAAGCACCGTGTCCCCATGTTGATGGGGACAAGGGCCTCTTCCCGACAACCCTAGCTGTTGGCTGTCGGGGTCTGCGGGCGGGGGGCTTATCGGAATCTGGGAGCCCCCTTTAAAAAGGGGCCCCCAGATCCCGGCCCCCACCCTATGTGAATGAGTATGGGGTACATCGTACCCATTCACCTAGTGGAAGAAAAATGTTAATAAAAAAACACTACACAGGTTTTTAAAGTAGTTTATTAGGCAGCTCCGGGGGTCTTCTTCCGACTTTGGGGGGCTTCCGACTTCTGCCGGGCATCACCGCTGTCTTCTTTCAGCTCCTTTACCAGCGGGGGCCCGGTCTTCTCCCTTCTTGCGACTTCGGGGGGTCTTCCGACTTCTCCGCTCTCATCTCCCGCTCTCCGGTTCTTTTTCCCTTCTGCCGGGCACCACCGATGTCTTCTTTCAGCTCTTTCACCAGCGAGGGGGCCGGTCTTCTGCGTCACCTTCTTCTCTTCTTTGATGTTGACTCGACGCTCCCTCCCGCTGTAATGCCGGGTGTGCGGTGCGCAACGATTTATATTGGCCTCTTACGACGTCATAAGAGAAGAAGGCGACGCAGAAGACCAGGCCCACGCTGATGAAAGAGCTGAAAAAAGACAGCGGTGGTGCCCGGGAGAAGGGAAAAAGAACCGGAGAGCGGGAGAAGAGAGCGGAGAAGTCGGAAGAAGACCCCCCGAAGTCGGAAGAAGGGAGAAGACCAGGCCCCCGCTGGTAAAAGAGCTGACAGCTGTGGTGCCCGGCAGAAGGGAGAAGTCGGAAGACCCCCGAAGTCGGAAGAAGATCCCCGGAGCTGCCTAATAAACTACTTTTTGTGTTAAGTGTTTTTTATTGACATTTTTCTTCCACCAGGTAAATACAATGTACCCCATACTCATTCACATAGGGTGGGGGGGCCGGGATCTGGGGGCCCGCTTATTAAAGGGGGCTCCCAGATTCCGATAAGCCCCTCACCCGCAGACCCCGACAACCAACGGCCAGGGTTGTCGGAAAGAGGCCCTTGTCCCCATCAACATGGGGACAAGGTGCTTTGGGGTAGGGGGGGGGGGGGGCCGTTTTTTCGGCGTAGGGGGTTTACCTTGAAATCCATACCAGACTTAAGGGCCTAGTATGCTCTTGGAGGGGGAACCCATGCCGGTTTTTTATTTAAAATTTGGCGTAGAGTTCCCCCTCCTGGAGGTGACTTAAAGTCGCCTCAAGTCGCGTTGTGATTCATACTCAAGATTGTGTTCAAGTTGCCTTCCAAAGTCACGCTGAAAGTCGTGTTGCCCCTGTGTGAACCGGCTGTCGGTGTGGATTCTCTCTGGTGCTTTGCTCCTCTGTTATCAGCATGAGTCACTTCTGAGAAGTCTTCCTGACACATGAGATAAAATTTGTGTCAGGGAAAGAGGAGCACAGAGCTTGTCTATTCAGAGCACAGTTATCCTGCGTGGGAAGGAGGGTGTGTTGCTTTCCTTCAATCAGCTCTCATACTGTAACTGCAGCCGCTCCCTTCCCCCCCTCTGTGCTCCTGACAGATGAAGAAAGACTTTAACAGGATCTTCCTTTTTTACCCTTTTAAAGGGGTGTAGGGAAAAGAAGACTGCAGATGATAAACAAATACAAGCTGGGAAGGAGGATTTGTTTCATCTCTGTGTATCATCTGAGACTATTCGCTTCACTGGCTATATGTGAGGGTTTACAACCACTTTAAAGCAAACTCACCCATTCACTCATGTACAGATCCATGTTTTATTTAGTTGAAAAAACACTTAGAACACACACCCCCAACATTTCTAGCTCTGGTCATCTTGATTGAGGGCAGGGGATTCATGTAGCTTTTACTTCATGGAATCATACTGCCCTTAGCTCATTAGCTCAGGCATACAAGCAGGAGGGTGTGCTTAGCTAAGAAAAAAATTGCCATTAAAAATCCCTGAGATATGACATTATTTTGGCCTAGGCTACAAAGCAGGAAGCAACTGAAGAAATGTAGAAGAAGAAAAAATGATGAAGGAAAAGTTAAAACAAGTAAATCTAATATACCTTACTATCTATTTATTAATGCTAGCATCATAGGGATTGAAAATGTTGTTAATTTTCATTGAGAGAGTTTAGTTTCAATTTAATAAAATACTGCTTTGTTAAATACATATCCAGTTAGTACACTTTTTGAATCCAGTCTTTGTGCTCTTGCAGTTAGAATCACCGCTGGCATATTCAGCATCTGATGCTTCTGGGTGTGTTGGATACCTATGTCTGCCCAGTGTATCAACTCCCCCGACTGCTGCCAATAATGGAAAATGTATCCTCATAAAATAAGTGTCCCTTTAAATTGTTATTAACTTACTATTGATGCCATAAACTTGGGCGGAATATGACCAGGTTTGTAGACCGTATTGTTGCCAATCCTTTTCTGTTTGGAAAGCTTGTGAAGTAGCCACTGCGCTCAGTATTCTCAGAATGCTGTGCTCTTGTGCAGCACTCATGGAAGAGTGGGACTCTGTTTATGTGAACATTCAATAGATGGATGACCAAATACAGCATAATTGGAACCATTGTCTAAAGAGACTGGGTACACAGTGGTACACTCGTTTTAATTGCCGTCTTGAAACATCTAAATTCTGGATTGAAACCACACCCGTCCCTTGTTTGTATATTTAGATGTTTTCTCTTTGCCGTTTTATTGCATACAACCCGTTGTACATTACGTCAACTAGAGCTATCCTGTGTTAGTTTTACAGGCAAACACACATATATACATTCTTAACCCATATATCTTCTAAATGAGTATAGAAAAATATGAGGATACTTGTGTAGGAGGGGCAGATCAAGAATTTGGTAACTTCCTAAATGTCGTTGCAAGCAAGTACTAAACATTTCAGGTTGAGTTCTGCTAGATTTTAATTGATAATGTACAAGCAATTTACAGATAATATTTTGGGGTAGTGTTTGGCCAGATGAGTTGGATTTGTTTGTTGTATGCACTACTGAATTGCTATATTGTGTGTAGGTGATATTATTGTTTTTGTTTTTTTGTATGGGGGTTCCCCCAAAGATTTCCACACTTTTTTTTAATAAATAAGTAAGTATATGTGCAGAATTTTTTTGAAGACCCCAGATGTTGTGCAAATTGTCACCAGTACTACTGTAGTTTTGGTAGGATGGTATAGTTTGAGTGGAGGTTATTGCCATGATAGTATAACTTTTTCTGTGATGATGGGATTATGGCTAAACCTGAGAGTAATGCCGCGTACACACGATAATTTTTCGGCTTGTAAAAAACAAAAATCTAATTTAAAATGATCTTGTGTGGGCTTCACAACATTTTTTGGGTTCTGAAAAACAACAAAAAAAAATTTGAACATGCTCTATTTTTTAACGACGTTTTAAACGATGTTGTTTTTCGGGTTGTAAAAAATGATCGTGTGTGGGCTTTAATGACGTGAAAAACCTGCGCATGCTCAGAAGCAAGTTATGAGACGGGAGCGCTCGTTCTGGTAAAACTAGCGTTCGTAATGGACTAAGCACATTCATCACGCTGTAACAGACAGAAAAGCGTGAATCGTCTTTTACAAACATAAAATCGGCAAAAGCAGCCCCAAGGGTGGCGTCATCCGAATGGAACTTCCCCTTTATAGTGCCGTTGTACGTGTTGTACGTCACCACGCTTTGCTAGAGCATTTTTTTTTCACTACCGTGTGTAGGCAACATTGTTTTAATGATGAAGTTGAAGTAAAACGTCGTTTTTTTCTACAGGCTGAAAAACGTCATTTTTTTTCCAAGCCGAAAAATGATCGTGTGTACGCGGCATAAGTTAGAGAGTTGGATGCAATTAATATTTTATAAATGTTTGCAGAAATTTCAGATGCAGCATAAAGCAAAAGCTAGGTCTAAATTAGTGGTAAAAAATAACACACCCAAAATTTTGGTTGAAAATGACTTTGCTCAAACTGGCTAGGCTGGGATTGTATGAAGATAAACTACATATCTTGTTCAGAAATAGTATCTGATGCAATTTTTATTTAAATACCATGCAAAATGTTATGCATATTAGGGGAAACCACATTAAGTACACAATCATAAGGTCTTTCAAATAACACATGGTCCAGAATTAACTATGCTAGGGTAATCAGTATGCTAACTCAGCGTGGAACTGCATTTACTATGCATGATCAACAAATACATGTTTAATAATAGAATGATATAACTATTTACGTAAACTAAATGGGATTATTAACACACTTTATAGGGTTTCTAGACATGCACATTAATTTAACTGGATTTATGCATTAGGTTTGTTTATCCATAAAAAATGTTGTATATTCAGAAAAATTGCGTAAACTAGTCTTGTAAAGAGAGGGGTTCATATTTATTTAGGTGATAGGTTAATTGGTTCCTGTCTAAATATGTGTATTGTGACAGGAAATCAGGTAAATCTGTGGGTGTTGTCACAGACGGGACATACATTTCTGCCTTGTTTAGACAATACACCAATTGTTATTAGGCGTCGGCTGCAAGTAGCCAGAAAAGGTCTAAGGGCGTTGGAAAACTTCAGCTGTTCAGAATGAGGCAATTAAGGCCTCTAAGTAATCCAGAGGATTACCACTGAATTGCTGCATCCTGAGGCTTTGTGAGAAAGGAGAGCAGTGTACTGAAAGTCTTCTGAGGTGAGGAGAGGATTGATTTTTCTGTGTGATAAAAATCAAAAGACTATTGTTTTTCTGCTGTATGACCAGCAGTGTCAGCCCCGCACTAGGCTGTGCCAGACTCCATAGATAGGTTCCTGTGTGGTGAAGATAGACGCCCCAAGTGGCCAGGGTTTATTTTATGTTTGATTTTGTTTATGCTGTTTGGATGCTTGCACTTGTTTCCAGCAAGATGGAAGAATAAACCAAAATCTTTGTTTTCAACCGTCTTCAACTGCCTGTCTGTATAAATTCAGTGTGTGGTGAACCCATCCAAGGGGTCACACACCCCCCTACCGAGCTAACCCCTTACAGTATGTATGAATGTGAGCAAGGCCCCTTTCACACAGGCTTTCCGGTCAGGTCTGTCTGACCGGATCAGAGCCTCCATTCACTCTTATGGAGTGGCGGATGTTAGCGGAGACATGTCCCCTGACACCCGCCAATCTCCGATTTATGATCCTGTCCGTGAAATCCAGATGGCTGGTGGCCCTATTTTCCATTGGTCTGGCAAGTCGGATGGAATGGGATTGGATGAAAATAGACAGGCAATCCACAGATGTGAACTACATCCATGGGAAACCATGTTAAATGCAGGTGTGAACCAAAAAATATATATTTTTTCATGAAATGTTTTTTAGATTTCTTTAGTTAATGCCCTTAATGGATTGCCAAATCAAAGCCCATCAAACAGTGAGCCTTTAAAAAAAATAACTTTTAAGGACTGGAGAGAGATGCTTTGCATTCTATGTATAGTGCATTTTGAGATTCTATACCCTCTAATTATTCTGAGCTCCAGCCCCTCTATATCCCCATCCCTGAGGCTGGGTTCACACTTGTCCGACAAACGGTCCTACATTGGGAGCCTCATGTAGCATGACGTGTGAAAATCAATGTTTCCCTATGAGAGCCGTCTTAACTGGTCCTACACAAGTCGGTCCGACTTTGAAAATGCTCCCTGTACTACTTTTGGTCCTACATTGATCCTACTTCAACCCATTGAATATCATTGAAGTCGAACCAAAGTAGTATCCTGTTCATGAAAGTAGGATGGATGTAGGACCAATGTAGGATAAATGTAGGACCAATGTAGCAGAGCAAAGTAGGATGAAAGTAGTGTAGTAGTGTGAACCCAGACTACTACACTACTTTCATCCTACTTTGCTCTGCTACATTGGTCCTACATTTATCCTACATTGGTCCTACATCCATCCTACTTTCATGAACAGGATACTACTTTGGTCCGACTTCAATGATATTCAATGAGCTGAAGTAGGATCAAAGTCGGACCAAAGTAGTGCAGGGAGCATTTTCAAAGTCGGACCGACTTGTGTCGGACGAGTTAAGACCGCTCCCATAGGAGGCCAATACGTATTCTTCTACACATTTTCGGTAAAAAAAAATTGCAATAAGCGTTTATTGATTGGTTTGCGTGAAAGTGATAGCGTTTACAAAATAGGAGATCGTTTTATGGCATTTTTATAAATCTTTTTTTTTTTTACTAGTAATGGCGGCGATCAGCGATTTTTATCGTGCCTGCGACATTATGGCGGACACTTTTGACACTATTTTGGGACCATTGTAATTTTTACAGCAAACAGTGCTATAAAAATGCACTGATAACTGTGAAAATGGCAGTAAAGGGGTTAACCAGTATGGGGCGCTAAAGGGGTTAAGTGTTCCCTAATGTGTGTTTCTTACTGTAGGGGGGCATGGCTGGGCGTGTGACGTCACTGATCGTCGTTCCCTATGACAGGGAACAGACGATCAGTGACACTCTCACTAGGAAGCACGGGGAGAGGTTTGTTTACACTTACTTCTCCCCGTTCTTCAGCTCTGTGACCCGATCGCGGGAAACCAGCGGCGATCGGGTCCACGGGTCCCGCGGGCGCTGTCATGGAGCACAGGACCTGGTCGCACACCGCCGGCGGCGTGCTCGCGACCCACGGCTTGGCTCCTTAAAGGGGATGTACCTGTACGTCCATATGCCCATCACTGCCATTCTACCGATGTATTTAGTCATGCGGCGGTCCTTAAGCAGTTAATAGCTTTAAAGTGATTTGGCTTGACTGCCGCATTAAATGTAGAACTTTTGTAAAGGCATTGCTGATTTGGTACTAAAATTAGCTCAATTTACATTACAAAACATTTCTCTTTGTCCCTTCAGTATCTCTAATTTGGTCTCTGATACTGTTTAGTTGTGACAGTAATCTTTGCCCCAGGGAAATATCGGCCTAGTGTGAAGCTGCTTTGTGGAGTTTTGGGCCGCATTTATGCTATTGTTGTGCATGAACATGCACATAATTGCGTGACTTTGTATGTATTTACAAAAATGGATGAAAAATGTGTGTTACTCCTGTGGTGTCGTCCATTGTTAATGTCACCCTAAATGTGCCAAGCAAGAACTGCGGTTCTGCATGTGTAAGAACATGCACACCGCAAAAAGACATGAGCTTCTTTGCCATTTTTGTTACACGTAGGACAGCCCATTGACATGAAAGGGTGTGTAAAGGCCACGCTATGACATTGTGAATGGGGGCACAAAAGCAACAAAACATTTACAAGCACCTTCCATATCATACATTTTATATACTTGTAAAAGAAGAAAAAAATGTTGTGGTGTGCCATGGGATATTGTGTGTTATTATTAGGGGTGCACCGAAATGGAAATTTCAGAACCGAAACGAAACCGAAATAAAAAAAAATTCAAACCGAAAAGGACTTTTTTGTTTTCCCCCTATTTCAATTTTTTTTCAATAATTGTATGTATTACATTTACATGATGGGCACAGTGGCTGCATTTGATAAGCACAGTGGCTGCGTTTGGGCACAGTGAGGCTGCAATTAATGTTTTTTTGGTAGTCAGAGAAGGCAAGCATGGCTCAATAACACACAAAAAAAAAAAAAACGTTTGAGTGTTATTGACCCATGCTTGCCTTCTCTGACTACCAAAACAAATATCAATTGCAGCCTCACTGTGCTTGTGCCACTGTGAAAAAATGGCAGATAAAAAAAATAAAATAATTATCTGCCATTTTTTCATTAAGAAAGTGCTGGTCACCTCAGTCATTAACCACCCCCCCAACCCCCCCCCGCCCCCCGAATCCAGCCATTTCACATGATCTAAGTTCTAACTTCATTTCTTACATGTTCTGTTCTGCTAGTGCTTACTTTTTTAGCAGAGCACACTGCTAGCTTCTTCCTAGGCAGGCAGTGTGACTAGTCTGACTGTGTCACAGGCAGCTCTGACACAGCTTCCTGCCCAGCGCTCCGAGTCCTCCCTCATCTCCGGCCGTGACGTCACGCCGCTGGACTAAACCAAGTGACTCCCAAATGGAGCGAGGAGGACTCCAGTGGAGCGCGATCGGCAGTCGGCACACAATTTGTACAGTGCCACTGCCGCTGCCCACGCTCTGTACTGGTCTGGCGGCCAGTGTGTGTGTCTGGCGGCCAGCGTGTGTATAAAAACTGCGCCCCCTCGTAGACTAAATGGTACCGACCACGGAGGGCGTTCGTTATCAGCAAATTTAATGTGTTTCGGCAGGGACCCAAAAATGCTATTTTCGGCCGATATGTAGGTGCATCCCTAGTTATTATATTTACACAAGCTTTAACATAGTCTACCAAACTTGCTGGAATTACAAAAGAAGTTAAAAAGATTAGTAAGAATCAGTTAGGTTTAAGAAAATTAATGAATCATCCCAACAAATTCCTATTGTTGAAACCACTGGTATATTTTTCCACAACTTCCTTCTCTGGAAATCTCTGCATTTTTCCACTTGCCCTGTGTCTATAATTTGTTTGGTCTGTTTTTTCCTATAATTACTGGATGGGTCACATTATAAAATCTGTAAACACAAATCACTCTTCGGCCAATTAAAAGCCATGTTGTGGGAAAAAAAGTGTGGGTTTAAAACGGTTTTCAGTCTGTGTAATTAGATTATTCAGTATATTACTTTTTTTTGTGCATTTTTTTTATATTTGTCCTGACATTTACATGTAAACTAAGTTATCCAGGAAAAGTTAGAGGTATTAGGACAGCTTTTTGAGGTTTATTTTTTTTTAAATTGTAGCTCTCTGCAACATGAAGCTGTTTCCTAAAGCCTTGTACACACTATCTGATTTTCTGCGCACACAGCTTCGGACTTCTGTCCAAAGGGCATTTGTCTTGCATACAAATGGCGAAGAATTGTCGGGCAACAAACACGAACGTATTGTTGTACTACGTGTTTTTTTTCAGCTCTTTAGCGCCACTCTTTGGGCACCTTCTGCTAATGTTGTGTTTGGTGAACATTGCTTCCGAGCAGGCGTGTTTGTACTTTAGATTTTTGTCCAATGGACTTGTGTACATGCGTTTGAAAATCCGACAACAATTGTCCGATGGAGCGTACAAACGGTTGGTTTTTCCTGCCAACAGGCTGTCAACACACAATGCCCGTTGGAAAATCTGATTGTGTGTACAAGGGTTTAGTGGGTTGCCATTAAATGAATGTGACACATATTATGCAGTTACTACAATGCACCATATCACGAATGTGCCTTTCAACCCTCTAAGAAAACCTTTCCATGTTGCTTTTCAAGTCCTGTGATGTTTGCAACAAATTAGCGAATGTATATTTCCTCTCCCTTTTTAAAGCGGAGTTCCTCCGGGAAAAAAAAAAAATTTAAAGTCAGCATTAAAAAATACTGCAGCTGCTGACTTTTAATATATGGGCACTTACCTTTCCAGGGCGCCCGCGATGTCGGCAGCTGAAGCCGATCTCTCAGTCCGCTTCAGGTGCTGCCGCCGCTATCTTCGGTAAGGTAGACAGGAAGTGAAGCCTTGCGGCTTCACTTCCTGGTTCCCTACTGCACATTCGCGAGTCGCGCTGTGCATTCCCACTGGTCCCTACTGTCTTCTGGGACATGTGTGTATCCCAGAAGACACCGGGGGGCAGAGTGGGCGCCGGAAGTGGTGTAGGTCACGCGATCACTATGGTGATCTATGCCCGGAAGTGGGAGCAAATACCTGTATTCACAGGTATCTGCTCCCTCCTCCCCCCTGAAAGGTGCCAAATGTGACACCGGAGGGGGGGAGGATTCCAAAAAGCGTAAAAGCAGAAGTTCCATTTTTGGGTGGTGCTAGGCTTCCTATGTTTTCTCCCTTTGTGTTTTATAGTTAGTTTGGGGTTGTGATCGGAGTGTGTGTGTGTGTGAAAGAAAATATCAGTGATTGAGTTTTAGGGAGTTGTTGTGACAGACAAAAACCTGTGTCTGTCTTTAGCTAGTTAGAGGTGGTAAGCTTGAGGGACATGACAACATTTAGCAGCTAATTTTGACAAAATCTGTGAGGCCGAGTTCACATGCATGTCAATTGGATGTGGATTTCCCCTTATCCAATTTACATTACAGGAGAGTGTGTGGTTCACACAGCTCCAGGGCAGCCAAGGTCAATATTTCAAAAGGGTCCTGTGCGTCTTTGGTTCTGATTTAGGTGCAAATTCAGAAAAAATTTGAACACGATTCTCCCCTGAATCTGTGAACAGGGACGCACCGGACCCTCTGCTGTGAGCCACAGTCGCAGCATGTGTGAACCCACCCTAAATCTACGGCTAAAATTGATTAATGGAGAAGTGTGGGGTTATGAAAAACAAACATCCACACAATGTGATGCTGCAGCTGTCCCACATAAGCTCCAAGACTGAGAACTGAGTGATCACATGACTGATGAATGCTCATTTATCAGTCTGTTCGGAGCAGAGAAGTGGAGCTGGAGTCAGCTGTCAATCAGGCAGCTGGTTAGATCCCACCAATATTGTTGGAATCCTTCCAAAACCTGGAGCAGCTCTACCTGGTCATATGATAGCAGACAATGGCAACTATCAGCTGACTCTGGGTCATTCCTGTGACCCACAAGAGAATTACGGCCAGAAAAGCTTTGTGGTCATACTTATCTTTGAAGCCATAATCATCTTGCTCATCACTATTGATTTAATCAAAATGTTTTTTTTTTTGCAAATTTTTAGACCAGTAATGTTATTGTAATACTAACAGGTTTTGGTTCCGGTACTTGTGACACTCCTGACAATTTATTAATAGCAGGTATGTTTGGAACTCAGTAGAAAAAGGTTTCTCAGGTTTAACCACCAGTGCACTCTCTTATGTATCAGAAAGTTTAGGGGTTATATCATCACAACCTCATGTGAGTTATAAAAGTATATGAGCTTATCCCAGCATAAGCTGAAGTATGGGGATGATATTAAAGTCAAATCAAGATGAAATCAGACTGTATTAACTTTGCTACAAAGTATAAATGTGAAAAGTCTGTATGCAGCAAGTATTTAAACTCTGGCAGTCATATTGTTAATTCACAATATTCTGGAGTAGATTTATCTATAGAAAACAATCCCTCAGTTTGTAGTTATAATAGAGCCCAGAAGGATCAGCATTCATTAGTAACAATCCCAACAGCTTGAGGACAATAGATATCTGATCACAATGCAGGGAACTAATCTTAATTCAAGATACTTGCGGTTCTGCTGATAGTTGTTGTTCACCGGGGGATGAATGTAGTTCCTAGGTAATAGGGTCCAAGAATCCTGGAAGCAATGTTTCTCCTGTCAAGCTGAGGCTGGGTGTAGTAACAAACAGGCATGCAGCATGTGGATCAGAGAGGTAGAGATCTGAGGTATGGAGATTGGCAGGTGAGGAGTACAGCAGTGGTTCCAGGGCTCGGTGCTGGGAGGTAGTGCTTCTTGAGTGGCGGCAGGGATCCGACAGAATAACCGAACACCCTGCCGCCATCTCTGAGGAGTTTAAATAGCCCCGAATTTGCGGGGAAATCGGGGAAGGACGCAGAGTCGCACTTCCGCGTTCCACGCTGGAGCGCAAACATCCGCGCACCGGAAATGACACAGATGACTTGCAGAACGGAGCGCAGCTGCTTGTAGAAGGCTCAGCTGAGCTCGTTCTGTACAGGGAAACATCAGAGATGTTACATACTCCCCTCCTCAAGGGGGCACCAGCAGTGCTCCCAGAAAGAGAGGGGCGATTAGGATACCTAAGATGAAATTGTCTAATCAGGCGAGGAGCATGTATGTTTGAAGAATTTTCCCAGGAGTCATTAAGTTGATCATAACCTTTCCAACGTATCAGGTATTGAAGGGTGGAACCATGTTTCCTTGAATCTAGGATTCTTTCAACCTCATATTCGATCTCACCATGTACTTCGACAGGAGGAGGAGGGTTTGGCTGCCTGCTAGGAAATGGGTTAGAAATAAAAGGTTTAATGAGGGAAACATGAAATGAAGAATGTATCTTCCAATCTGGGGGTAAAAGTAATTTTACAGCGTTAGGATTGATCAAATGGGATATTTGGAATGGTCCAACGAATTGAGTGCCTAATTTTTTTGAAGGTATTTTAAGGTGAAGATTTCGGGTGGAAAGCCAAACCAAGTCGCCGACCTTATATTCAGGAGGTTTCGATCTGTGAGAGTCGTAGTAACGCTTTTGCCTTTGTTGGGCAAATTTTAAGTTAGACCGTAAGATGTCTAGTGTGTTTTTTAAAGTCGTGAGATATTGATTAACTGCTGGAACACTGTTTGGGGGGTGATTGGTTGGGAGACTGTTGGGGTGGAAACCATAATTGACAAAAAATGGTGTAAATCGAGAAGAAGAACTGGCAGAATTGTTATAAGAGAATTCAGCAAGGGGTAGTAAATGAAACCAATCATCTTGTAGATGTGTACAGTAACAACGTAAGTATTGTTCAAGGATTTGGTTAACACGTTCAGTTTGCCCGTTTGTTTGTGGGTGGTAAGCAGTGGACATGCGGTGGTCAATTTGCAGAGTATTACATAAAGCCTTCCAAAATTTAGAAACAAATTGAGTTCCACGATCAGATATGATTTGAGTGGGTAGTCCATGTAATTTAAGAACATTGGAAATGAAAGCTTTTGCAGTTTCATGGGAAGTTGGTAACTTCTTCAAGGGAGTGAAGTGTGCCATTTTGGTCAAAAGGTCTACTGTGACCATGATGGTGTTAGCACCGTTTGACTTAGGGAGTTCAACAATAAAGTCCATCGAGACAACTTCCCACGGTCTGTTGGGCACTGGAATAGAAGTGAGTAGACCAGAAGGGGGTTTCCTAGAATGCTTGTTACGTGCACAAATGTCACATGAATTAACATAAGTGTGGATTGTTTTAGCCATATTCGGCCACCAGTAGTCTCTTCTAACAAGATGGATGGTTTTATTGATTCCGGGATGGCCAGCTAAGGGTGAATCATGAAGATGTTTGAGAAGTGTAAGTTGTAAATTAGGCGGAACAAAAATCTTATTATTGAAAGTATACACTCCATCTGGCAGTCTGGTAAGATTTTTTGGTAGACAAGAGAGATCTCTGGAGAGTGACTGTGAGATTAACTGTCTAAAAGACGAGGAGATTCCAATGAAACGGTCTGAAGGAATTATAGATAGAGGAGGAATCTCAGTGGTCTGGTTTTCATGCATGCGGGACAAAGAGTCAGCCTTGATGTTCTGTGAACCAGGCCTATATGATATGTAAAAATTAAACCTGTCAAAGAATAAACTCCACCTAACTTGACGGGCAGAGAGTGTCTTACATGTCCTCAAATGCTGTAAATTACGGTGGTCTGTAAGGATGGTAATTGGGTGTGTGCTACCCTCCAATAGGTGCCTCCAATTTTGTAGTGCATCTTTAATTGCAAGAAGTTCCTTTTCACCAATGGGGTAATTCTTCTCTGCTGAAGACAAGGTCCTTGAAAAAAAAGCTACTGGGTGTAGAGGCTCAGATAGAGTTGGACGTTGAGAAAGTATAGCTCCAAGAGCATAATGGGAGGCGTCTACTTCCACAGTGAAGTGGTATTGTGGGTTGGGTAATTGTAAGATGGGAGCGGAAGTGTAGCATTGTTTAAGAGTGTCAAAAGCAATCTGGGTCTCCTTTGACCATGTAAAAGGTATCTTCGTGCTAGTAAGGGCACTCAATGGTTTGACAATTGCTGAAAAATCTTTGATGAATTTGCGATAGTAGTTTGAGAAACCGAGAAAACGTTGAAGGGCCTTCCTAGAGTTGGGAGTTGGCCAGGAGAGGATACATTCTACTTTAGAGGGTTCCATCTGGATGCCCTGAGGAGTAATATGGTATCCAAGGAAGGAAATACTTGACTGACTGAAAACGCATTTTTCAAGTTTGGCATATAAAGAATGCGTTCTGAGCCTGGCCAAAACCCAACGGACATGTTTAGTGTGTTCCTCAAGTGTATCAGAGTAGATCAGAATGTCGTCCAAGTATATAACAACACAGATATCAAGCAGATCTCGGAAAATGTCATTTATGAACCACTGAAAAGTCGCGGGTGCGTTACACAGACCGAATGGCATTACAGTGTATTCAAAGAGACCGTAACGAGTCTTGAAAGCGGTCTTCCACTCATCACCTGGACGAATCCTGATCAGGTTATAGGCACCCCTGAGGTCTAGTTTTGTGAAAACTTTTGAAGTTTGAAGACGTTCGATGAGTTCTGGAATGAGAGGAATGGGGTAGCGATTCTTAATAGTGATGCTATTGAGACGACGGTAGTCAATGATCGGACGTAATGAGCTATCTTTATTTTTAACGAAAAACATGGCTGCACTTGCAGGAGATGTGGATGGTCTGATAAAGCCCCTTTTCAAGTTTTCATCAAGGTAATCCTTCAGGTGTACAAGTTCTGGTTAGGATAGAGGATAAATACGTGCAGTTGGAACAGGACTATCAGGAATGAGATCTATAGGACAGTCGTAAATACGATGGGGCGGAAGAATCTCTGCCTTGGTTTTACTAAAAACATCTGAGAAATCTTGTAGATATTTAGGGAGGTGTTTTGAGTCAACTGTTGTGGACAGAATCGAAAGAATAGGGTAGCAATTCTCTTGGCAATATATAGAATTTAGATTAAGTGAGAGGTTAGGCCAAAGGAAAGTTGGCTGATGGAGTATTAACCAAGGTAACCCAAGGACTATTGGAAATAATGGGGATGGAATGACATCAAAGACAAGAGTCTCTGTATGGTCATTGCCACAAGTGACCAGTAGGGGTGAGGTTTGAGAGGAAATAGGGCCCGAAATGGAACTTGAGCCGTCAATAAAAGTGACAGAGAGAGGATTTTGTTTAATGACACATGGAATTTTATTAGACTTTACAATTCCTAAATCAATGAAATTTCCGCAGGCGCCGGTATCCACCATTGCATCAATGCTAAGTCTTTCTTGATCCCACTGTAAGGTAAGAGTGACATAAACAAAACGATTAGTAGTATTTCCTGCTGGATTAGTCTTACTTATGTTTAAAAAGTTACCTTCGGAGTTCTTCTTGAGGAGTGGGCAAGTGGAGACCATGTGGTCTGGAGCGGAACAATAGAGGCAGAGGTTATGAGCTCTGCGGCGTTGTTTCTCAGCAAATGATAAAGGAGCTCTGACAGCTCCAAGTTCCATTGGAACCTCTTTTGGGGGTGACCTAGATCTTCTGAATTGTGGGGGAAGATAAGTGTTGAAGCGTTCAGCCTTCCTTTCACGGAGACGTCGGTCAATAGTAAGGGATAAATGCATGAGGTCCTCAAGGGATGGAGGAAGCTCTACACGAGCTATCTCGTCCTTCATAGATTCGGATAGTCCTAATCTGAATTGATTACGAAGAGCAATATCTGTCCATTGTGTTTCTCTACTCCAACACTTGAATTCCGAAATAAAATCCTCTACGGGTCTTTTCCCCTGTTTGAGGCTCCTGATCGTGTTTTCTGCTGTAAGCTGTTTGTTTGGATCTTCATATAGAAGTGACATCTCATCCAAAAACGTATTAAAAGCCCCCAGTAAATCACCATGTTCTTCCACATATGCATCAGCCCAGATTCTAGGTTCTCCTCTTAAGTAGGATATAAGAGTAAGGATACGAACCCTATCTGAATGGTAGGTGCGAGGGCGCAAATCAAACATGAGACGGCAAGCACTAATGAATTGGCGAAAATTTTTTCGGTCCCCTGAAAAGGGTTCTGGGGGGCAAACCTTAGGTTCAGGTCTCTCTCGGGGTAATGCAAGGTTTTGGTTGCGTAAGGCGACATTCTCAAAACGTAATTCATTCATACTAGTAGTGAGGTTATCCACTCTTTGTGAAAGTCCAACTAGGTGGTTAGCAAGGTCTGCTGGCTCCATAGTTCCTACCTTGTATGGTTTTTGGGGTTCGGTTATTATGTGACACTCCTGACAATTTATTAATAGCAGGTATGTTTGGAACTCAGTAGAAAAAGGTTTCTCAGGTTTAACCACCAGTGCACTCTCTTATGTATCAGAAAGTTTAGGGGTTATATCATCACAACCTCATGTGAGTTATAAAAGTATATGAGCTTATCCCAGCATAAGCTGAAGTATGGGGATGATATTAAAGTCAAATCAAGATGAAATCAGACTGTATTAACTTTGCTACAAAGTATAAATGTGAAAAGTCTGTATGCAGCAAGTATTTAAACTCTGGCAGTCATATTGTTAATTCACAATATCCTGGAGTAGATTTATCTATAGAAAACAATCCCTCAGTTTGTAGTTATAATAGAGCCCAGAAGGATCAGCATTCATTAGTAACAATCCCAACAGCTTGAGGACAATAGATATCTGATCACAATGCAGGGAACTAATCTTAATTCAAGATACTTGCGGTTCTGCTGATAGTTGTTGTTCACCGGGGGATGAATGTAGTTCCTAGGTAATAGGGTCCAAGAATCCTGGAAGCAATGTTTCTCCTGTCAAGCTGAGGCTGGGTGTAGTAACAAACAGGCATGCAGCATGTGGATCAGAGAGGTAGAGATCTGAGGTATGGAGATTGGCAGGTGAGGAGTACAGCAGTGGTTCCAGGGCTCGGTGCTGGGAGGTAGTGCTTCTTGAGTGGCGGCAGGGATCCGACAGAATAACTGAACACCCTACCGCCATCTCTGAGGAGTTTAAATAGCCCCGAATTCGCGGGGAAATCGGGGAAGGACGCAGAGTCGCACTTCCGCGTTCCACGCTGGAGCGCAAACATCCGCGCACCGGAAATGACACAGATGACTTGCAGAACGGAGCGCAGCTGCTTGTAGAAGGCTCAGCTGAGCTCGTTCTGTACAGGGAAACATCAGAGATGTTACAGTACTGTAGATCAGTCCACATAAGTATGAGTATGTCTCTCATTCCATGAAACTTAGAGACCTTCACGCCCTTGTATTGTATTTTTTTCCCCCTAGTCCCCTTAGCTGGTTTGTTGGTTAAAGGGGTTGTAAAGGGTTGTTTTTTTATTTTCCAAATAGGTTTCTTTAAGCTAATGCATTGTTGGTTCACTTACCTTTTCCTTCGATTTCCCTTCTAAATGTTTTTTTAATTTGTCTGAATTTCTCACTTCCTGTTTCTCCTCAGTAAGCTTGTCCCCATCATCCGAGCAGTTCTGGCTGGGGTTAGTCAGCGTGCAGGGAGATTCTGTGTCTCCCCGCATTAATGTAATCCCAAGGGAGGGGGCAAGCACTCTGACTAACCCCCAGCCAGAACTGCTCGGATGCTGGGGGCAAGCTTACTGAGGAGAAACAGGAAGTGAGAAATTCAGACAAAGAAAAAAAAAACATTTAGAAGGGAAATCGAAGGAAAAGGTAAGTGAACAAACAATGCATTAGCTTAAAGAAACCTATTTAGAAAATAAAACCTTTACAACCCCTTTAAATCTTAGTAATCTTATGCGTACGCCCAGTGAATCCAGCAGCATCCTGTAGTTGCCCATCTTGCTCTCTTATCAGTTATCAGGGCGGTGGTTGCGAGAACTAGAAAGAGACAGCCCTGTGACAACAGTACATGCTGAGCTAAAGCCTGCTAGGATCCGCATGATGTTGAGTATCCTTGGAGGCCTGGATCTATGAATGGAGGGGGTGAACCTTTCGATCATCAATCAACCTTTCAATCATCCTCCTGGCCTCCATTCCTAGATCATGTTTAAGGCTGGGTTCACACTACTACACTACTTTCATCCTACTTTGCTCTGTGTTCAATGTTTCCCTATGAGAGCGTCTTGTAGCGTCCTACACAAGTCGGTCCGACTTTGAAAATGCTCCCTGTACTACTTTTGGTCCTACATTGATCCTACTTCAGGCCCATTGAATATCATTGAAGTCGGACCAAAGTAGTATCCTGTTCATGAAAGTAGGATGGATGTAGGACCAATGTAGGATAAATGTAGGACCAATGTAGCAGAGCAAAGTAGGATGAAAGTAGTGTGAACCCACCCTCATTCATAGAAGCTCCAGTACAGCTGCTATCAATAGAGCAGCTGGGTGGAGAGGGCTGGCATGGTCAGCCCCTTGGTTCTATTACCCCCTACCGCACATGAAGGTATTTGGGATGGGGGAGTGGTATTAATGGTGGAGGATTTATCCAACACAGGGGTCTTCAAACTTTCTAAACAAAGAGCCAGTTTATTGCCCTTCAGACTTTAGGGGGGACGGACTAGGGCCATTGGGAGTAGAAAATGTCCAGGTGTTCTGTGGGAGTAAACAATACCATATTTTTGGTGTCAGTGGGAGGACTAGTGCCCCATCATTGGTGTCAATGGAAGTAATTGTGCCCTTTTGGTGGTGTCAGTTGGAGGAATAGTGCCCCATTTTTGGTGTCGGCAAGAAGAATGATTCTCCATTCTTGGTGTCGGTGGATAAAATAGTGCCCTGAGGGCTGAATAAAGGTCAACAAAGGGCCACATGTAGCCCCAGGGCCGCAGTTTGGAGACCCCTGATCTAACAGAAGAGGAACCCGCACAAGTGGCCCATCTTGACTGTAAGTTATGTACCTTGTGCTGATTTTTCAGTTTTTTATTTTGGCAGCACTTCGGTTTAAAAATATTGTTCAAGTCATGCCCTTTGTTAATATTTCCTGTTCTGTGTCCCTACTGGGTAAGAAGGAGGCAGATTGGCCACATGGCAACAATTTCATCTCAATATTTCACTTGAGTACACCACCTGGGATGTAACTAGTCTTTAGAAATTTCTATGTTGCCAGCAATAAAACTAACCCATGCTGTGAACGTGACACCAGCAGACATGTCTATTAAAGTCCGTGTTTGTTCCTTGCTCAAAAACGTTCAAAATTTGTATTTATCTCAGCATGGACAAACGGTAACATGACTACAATAGCACATTGATGAAAACAACACATGTTTCATACATCCATAACATAAGGATATAATTTCAAAATTGCATAAAAAAAATAGGAGACCTGAAGGCAATACCAAGAACCAATAACCACAACCCCTGAAATGCATGTAAGTGTATATGGAGGCCCTTGGTATTGCTACAGAGCTTGTTACACAAAAAGTTATTCGTAAGGCACTCCTGATCGGTGCAAAATACTATACGTCACGGTCAATACTACATTAACAAAGATAAGGTGATCGATATTAAAGAGGTCCAAAAGGAGACGAAAGAAGAGGAAAATCTGAAAAAAATTGAATTTGAGACACAAGGAGACCTGGGTTAAAAAGAAAGTTGGTGTAGGAGGGGATGGGTCCCATGTTTGTACTGTACCAGCCGTCATGCATAAGGGTATATAAGCATTTATATAGGTCGCCCAAGGCTCACATATCTGGTCAAACAACTTACTGCTATCGTTAATGATCTCTGTGATTTTTTCATAAACCATAATCCAAGAGACATGCTCAAAAATATTTGTATTCATTTTGTGTTGCTAGTACATCCAACACTACCCTCCCCCTAGACTGACAATGCGCTGCTGTCCATAGATGTCTATTTTACTACTTCATCCAGAATGCAGACACTGCAAGACAGAAAGTGTTACTGGCCATCAGGAGAAAT
The DNA here is from genome assembly GCF_905171775.1 of Rana temporaria. Taxonomy (NCBI): domain Eukaryota; kingdom Metazoa; phylum Chordata; class Amphibia; order Anura; family Ranidae; genus Rana; species Rana temporaria. The sequence goes on along the minus strand of NC_053490.1, from coordinate 113,791,440 downwards.
AATAAAAAAAAAAACATCTAAGGATCTAGATCAGTGGTTCTCAACCTGGGGGTCAAATGATGATTTGCCAGGGGTCACCAAATCCTGGGCTGTTCCTGAAGCCTGCACTGTTCTCCCTGGAAGGGAGATAAGAGGGAGAGGAACAAAGAAAAAGGGAGAGAAAGGAAAAAAGAGAGAGCAAAAAAGACAGTTAGAGGGAGGGATGGGGGAAAAACAAGGAATTAGGAGAGAGAGAGAGAAGAAAGAGAAAGAAAGGAGAACAAAGAGAAAGAGTGGTACATCCTAAAATGTACTATAAGGAGTTTTAATACTGTACGAGTGGAAGAGAGGAGCGCTAAACGTCTGTGGGTTAGGGGCGCAAATTACTTGTCTTGCCTTGGGTGCTGACAACCCACGCTACGAAAATAAATTTACTGTTAGGGGTCCCCACAACTTTTATCAAGGGGTCACGGCACTAGAAGGTTGAGAACCACTGATCTAGGTGATCTTAGATATTCCCCAGCCAGGTAAGGCTCTATCTGACCAAGTTGGCTCAAATTTAAAGTGAAGGTAGACGTGGATGTAGGCTTTAATCTTAGAAAATAATAGTGAGTGTCTTTTTTTTAATACATTCTCTCTATTTTTTATCTCTTAAGTAATGTATTGCATCTGTCTGTTTCAGTAATGGATTACATGGCAGCTGGCACATCAATCCCTGATTCTGACATGGAGTTTGACAAGAATGTACCCCGAATATGTGGTGTCTGTGGAGACAAAGCAACTGGATTTCACTTTAATGCAATGACATGCGAAGGCTGCAAAGGCTTCTTCAGGTGGGTTTTGGATTACTGACTTTTCTTAGAATGACTATAATGGCTCAAACTATTTGTAGTTATAATGCAAGGACTTAGAATAGCCTTTCTTTTAAAGATGCATTTGCTTATTAAAAGCATCTATTACTTGTGTATTAAAGCATCATCTTGCATAAATGGGGCATTTTAGTTGATTGGAAGGGGCAAAAATTGTTAGCTGGTGTGATTGCTTTTAGATTTACTTAAATCTAATTTCTTTATCATACATCACGAGACACAGAGCAGCTATAGTAATTACTATATGGGTTATACGCCACCTATAGGTGAACGGACACTGACAGATCAATTAAACAGGAAGTCCTTCCCTATATAACCCCTCCTACACAGGAAGTACCAGTGTCTGTAAGGTGGTGGTCACTTGGAGGTCCGGATGGTTCTATTAAGATTTATGGACTTCAATCAGATCTATTAAATAAAGCTGTCAGTTAAAATGGATGGTACCCGAGCCTCATTGAATAGGAGAGAAGATTCCTCGAGGTTTGCCTGTAATGCAGCCTTACGGCACTGGACCCTGCATAATGGAACCCTGTGCAGTGTTTGTTCTGACCAAGGTGCTTTCCTGCAGGATGTGCTATACAGGTCCAGGGGAGTGGATCCCAAATTAAGGGGGACCCAGTCCCCGAAGGTTTTTTTATGACAAAGCCCACCGTGATGGGTGAAATTTGGCCTCCTGTTATGTTCAGAGTCCTGCAACAGGAATGGTAAGTCAGCATTTTTGCAGTTTTTTTTTTAATTAAAAAAAAAAGAGATCTGACTGTCTGGTCTTCTCTCAGTGACCACTAGGGGCAGTGTGCTGTTTAATCATGCTCTGTGTACTTCTTAGGAGAGTGGGCTGCGGTTTCTCCTCCAGGCACTAGAGGGCGCAGGCTCACTTAGTATGGCCTATTTCTATATAGGCAGGTAGTAGATGCCATGTTTACCATGTGGATGGCAGGTTCAGCAGGGCCTCGTGAGACATAACAGAAGCCCATGGATTCTAATAAAGTGTGAGTTTTTTTCTATTGGAGAAATGTGTGGCTAGATAAGTCATGACTATATATTGCATACTTTTTGGTGTGCAGAAGCTTAGTTTTAGGCTGTTTGAAGCAGCATAGAGGTTGCATTGGATGCCTTTGTACTTGGCTAATCCTGAAAAACTAGAGCAGGTGCAGCACAGTATACATGTTTCATATTGCTTGCTTACTTGCATAGGCACATGTTTCATAGACACATGCTTGCTTGAAATAAACACATGCTTGCATTGGAATGTTTGCTGAGGCGCGTGTTGTGTAGACACCGTTTTTTAGGCACGTGTGTACATAAATGTGTATGCATTTTGCATGGATGCATGTTTGCGTAGACACATGTTTGCATGGATACATGTTTGTGTAAATGCATGTTGACATAGATACATGTTTGCGTAAACGCATTTATACGTGGACACATGTTTGCATAAGCGCACGTTTGCATAGATGCATGTTGTGTAAACGCAGTTTGCATAGATACATGACGTAGACACATGTTTGCACAGACACATGTTGCCTAAACGCATGTTTGCATAGACACGTGTGCCAAGATACGTGTTGCGTAATGTTGCAGAAACACTTGTTAAAAACGCATGCTTGCTTACTGCATAAATGCATGTTTCCATGGTTGAGTGTTTGCATAGACATGCGCTTTAGTGTTTTGCCTAAACACATAGGCCCAGATTCACAAAGCACTTACGCCGACGTATAACAAGTTACGCCGACGTAAGTGCAAATGTGCGCCGTCGTATCTGTGCGCCAGACCCACAAACTAATATGCGCCTAAAAACAGGCTACACCCCGCCGACGTATCTTGCTTACGCCGGCGTAGGGTGGGCGTACATTTAGGCTGGGAACATGGTGCCGCTCCCATTGATTAGCCATTCACACATCCAAATGAGGGAAATGCAGCGATTCACGAACGTGCGTGTGTCCAGCGCATGCTACGCAAGATGCGTGTAAGTTGTACATCCGACAAGTTATTCCATATAAAGGAGGTGCAACCCAGCAACAGACATGCTCAGGTCTGCACCAGGGAACAGAAGCCAGCGTATTGTGCGTTGGACGTGTGTCTGGCTGGGCGTACAGTAGTGTCGGGTGCATCAGAGCCACTGTGGTGTTTGGTATTGCAGTATTTGCTGACGCATTCATTTTTTGTCAGATGGACTGTGGCCGCATCACCTTGATCATGCCTGATCTCTGGTGAACGAAACCCAAGCAGGATCAAGCCTGGTTAGTATGTGGATGGGAGACAGCCTGGGAATACCAGATGCTGTAGGCCAGGGTTCGCCACATTCCGGGTGCCAGGTCGCCGTTGTGCCTAGAATTAGCGACCAGGCGCCTGGGTCAGCACAGCTAAACTAATCTTGTGTCTCAGTGTGACCGAGCCCCCCCCCTCCCGCCCCGCGATCTCGTTGGCCGCTCTGGCCGGTAATTGAGGGCGCGGCTTTGCGGCCTGCTGGAGCGAGATGAACTGGTGCCCTCTTGTGGTGGCCGGGGCTGCGACAAGCAAGACATGCAAGACCCGGGAACAGCGGGTTTAAGCGTGCACAGGTACAGTCACAGTCACTTTCTGTTTACATGCATGCACTGTAGCCACTACTGCATGTGATTTGTAAGGTTGAGCACCATGTTGGTGACAACAGTGGCCCATTCTTGAATAGTATGTGTTGAAATGGGTCCTTGCAGTCGCTAATAAAACAAGCTCATGTGAAAGGGTTACAACACAGAAACACAAATTTTATTCTGAGTTCTCATCAAAATTTATTTAACAGACCCCTAAAACCAGGAGTGCTTTGTAGAAAGAGTGATTAGCGACCTAGCTTTGCCAAGGACACTAGAAAAGTTTACAGTAAACCTACACAAACTTGGCAATAAAGGATAAGCTTGTGATTAAAAAAAAATGAAGAATATGCAGAGATTATCGCCAGTAAACCTGCATTCCAAAAAGGAAATGCAGATTGCAAATAGCTAAAGTTATGTGGGAATCTTAACTTTTTGTAAAAGTTATGATTGACTTCACTCGCTGCAGCTTCACAAAACTTTATATTGGCCAGTGAGGTCCCCCCTACAATAAAAGGACCAATTGCTTAGAACTTAGTAGGTAGCAAGGGTGGAGCTAAGCTTGACTTTCACAGAATGGTTTGTCTTCTACAAGATGCTTATTAAAATGACTGAAGGGGAAGGCTTTATAAAAGTCTGTAAGGTCTCGGTGTGCAGACATGATCAGTGCTGAAGGGTAGCCCTGCCAGGAGGAGTAAACATTATACAGGACACGGTAAGGAAGAAACTGGGGTATAGATGTTAGTGTTGTTTATTTCAAGAGGGTTGGGGTGGATTAGGAGAGTTAAGTGTAAAAAGTACAATGGTTCTTTCAAGGCTGAATTGCGTGTGTTTGTTTTTTTTTTTGTTTTTTTGCATTAGTCCAGCTTGGACCAATGTAACTATGCATATTCCATACCTGACTGACTCCCTTAGCATGGGCGCTATTCAGAGAAAGCCTTGTATTTTTCTTAGCTAATGCAAGGCATTCTACGATTGGATGGAGTGGAGATTGTGAGATCACTGCCCCACCTCTCCACCCTGTTCAATCAGAGAACACTGTGCATTCATTGAAAAAAATGCAAGGCATTCTTTTGAATGGCAAACATACTGAGCAAGCTGCGCAAGACCCAGAAGACAGCGAACATCGCTGTAGTAACCACACTAAAGTGATTTTTTGCTTACACAGAGATCAGCTAGTTATGGAATATGCATATTTACTTTGGTCCTGGAATTCAACTTTAAGTATATGGCCACCTTCAATCTAACATAATCTAAAAGATTAACAAAGGCTGCCATTGCAGACTTTTCCTATTTTACAATTGCTAGTTTCCTGGCTTTTAAGCTGACTGTTTGGCTTTAATACTTTTAAATGATTGATTCATCACAAATGTACAGATAAAGATTCCTAACTTTACCCTGAGATCAGGCTTAATTGTTTAAGAAAACTTGTAAACCAGGCATGTCCAAAGTCCGGCACGCGGGCCAAATGTGGCCCACGTTCCAGTTTAGTATGGCCCCCCTGGTGATTTGGAGATATATATATATATATCTCCTTGGAGGGGACAGGGAGGGGGGCAGGACGAGTGCCTTCAGATTACATACAGGAGAATCTCCTGTTTACTCGGCTGCCTCTTTAATACAAAGTCCCGCCTCCTATTATAGACAGAACAGTCGTCCAATGGCAGCCCAGGAGACGGGACTTCCTATTAGAGATGCAGCAGAGTAAACAGGAGATTCTCCTGTATGTAATCTGAATATATAAGGAGAATCTCCTGTTTACTGGGCTGCATCTCTAATAGGAAGTCCCGTCTCCTGGGCTGCCATTGGACGACTGTTCTGTCTATAATAGGAGGCAGGACTTTGTATTAAAGAGGCAGCCGAGTAAACAGGAGATTCTCCTGTATGTAATCTGTTGGCGCTCATCCTGCCCCCCCTCCCGGTCCCCTCCGAGGCTGCATTCATGGCAACGGTGGGGCTGCATTCATGGCAATGGTGGGGCTGCATTCATGGCAATGGTGGGGCTGCATTCATGGCAATGGTGGGGCTGCATTCATGGCAATGGTGGGGCTGCATTCATGGCAACGGTGGGGCTGCATTCATGGCAACGGTGGGGCTGCATTCATGGCAACGGTGGGGCTGCATTCATGGCAACGGTGGGGCTGCATTCATGGCAACGGTGGGGCTGCATTCATGGCAACGGTGGGGCTGCATTCATGGCAACGGTGGGGCTGCATTCATGGCAACGGTGGGGCTGCATTCATGGCAACGGTGGGGCTGCATTCATGGCAACGGTGGGGCTGCATTCATGGCAACGGTGGGGCTGCATTCATGGCAACGGTGGGGCTGCATTCATGGCAACGGTGGGGCTGCATTTATGGCAACGGTGGGGCTGCATTCATGGCAACGGTGGGGCTGCAGATGGACACTGATTAGGCTGCATCGATGGGCATTGACCCTTATTTTGCTTCACAGTTCTTTATTAAAATTAAAAAAAAAAATCCTGAAACTTCCATCTTAAAGTGAAGGTGCGTGTTATATGCCCATAAATACGGTATATCCAAATAACACGCTCGAGATCATCTCTTCACCACACACAGCCACAATGGCAAGAGAATTCTTGTTGGGCAGTGTATTGGTGATCGGATGAACACACGTAAACCAAATTTTAATGGTTCAAAGAATGTCAGGCAAAATGGTCGGCCCTCGCGCATATTCACTTCATCAAATCTGGCCCTCTTTATAAGAAGTTTGGACACCTCTGTTGTAAACGATTGAAGCCAGGGTAAGCATAACAGCTAGGCATTTATTCTTCTTGGAAGGTCAGTTGTGGCAGCCCCCATATTTCTGTCTCAGGCAAAATTTTATTAGAAACTTCTCTGTACCTTATGCAGAATATTTGAAAAGATGAGCAATCAACATCTCTGGAGGTTTTTTTTAATATGGAGGGTATTTCCATAATATTGTACATGTGCTTGTCTCTACAGAAAACCTTTCCACATATATTTTTGTTTGCTCCCCTTTGTATATGGGGTAGGGAGCTAGTTGGAAAGTAAGGCCTGATTCACACCTGTGCATTTTTAGTAGGGCTGTGGAAATTAAAGATTAAATCCTCAATTAATCCTTTTTGATCGGTATTAGTGGTGCAAAGGATTGTAAATGATCCGTAATGCGAACGGGTCACCATATGCGGATCGGCACACCACGTGATCCGCGGAGCTCCGCTGCTGCCTTGGCCATAGGAAAGGCCGCGACTTCAGCCTAGCTCCCGGAGCAGCAGCCATCTTGGTGAGCCTAGAGCGGCGCACTGACATCATCACCCTGCCTCAACTGCTTGTGTTCGGCCGGCTTCTCTGGTAAGACTAAGCAAGCACTAATCTTCCTATACAGTGGGGGAGATGTGGACCATATTACAGTGGGCGAGATGTCTGTGTATATTACAGTGGACGAGATGTCTGTGGATATTACAGTGGGGACTATATATGGTGGTGATCCGAAAAATGTATGTACGTTATAATTAATCGAAATTAGTTGATTAATCGATTAAAAAAAAAATCATTTGATCGAACACGAAAAAGTTAATCAGTAACCGCCCTAATTTATAGTGCTTCTTGCATTTTGTAGATTTGCACTATAGCCCCTTTTATGGTTTCCCATGGAACACGTTCTGTAGTGCAAATCTGCAAAATCCACTTTATGCATAGGTGTGAATCAGGCCTAATGCCGCGTACACACGATCATTTTTCGGCATGAAAAAAAACTTTGTTTTTCAAAAACGTAATTTAAAATGATCGTGTGTGGGCTACACATAATTTTTCAGGTTCTGAAAAACGACCAAAAAAAAAATTCGAACATGCTGCATTTTTTAACGTCGATTTAAACAATGTCGTTTTTTGGGTTGTAAACATGATCGTGTGTGGGCTAAAACGACGTAAAAAAACCTGCGCATGCTCAGAAGCAAGTTATGAGACGGGAGCGCTCGTTCTGGTAAAACTACCGTTCATAATGGAGTAAGCACATTCATCACGCTGTAACAGACAGAAAAGCGTGAATCATCTTTTACTAACACGGAATCAGCTAAAGCAGCCCAACTTCCCCTTTATAGTGCAGTTGTACGTCACCGCGCTTTGCTAGATCATTTTTTAAAAACGATGGTGTGTAGGCAACGTAGTTTTTAATGGTGAAGTTGGGAAAACGTCGTTTTTTGGACATGCTGAAAAATGATTGTGTGTACGCGGCATCCGAGAACAATACTTTGCAGAAAAAAATTTGGCCACATTTTTTTCATGCAACTCTTGGAAGACTATAAAAAAATGTTTTTTATTTTTTTACTATTTGCTTTCTTATACGTGACAATACTAAGGAATACATTTAAAGTCCTTTGTCAAAATAAATGTCAAATCATATATTTAGCTCTACATTATATTTCAATTATTTCTAGCCTATACTTATTAATTTGAATGATCTTTAAGTTCATAAACTTTGTGAAGATCCTGACACATTAACTTTGTTGAATTCTGTGACATATAGACACTCTGCCCTGTGAGTAGACACTGCTGTGTCACACATTTCACAGAACCTGCCTTCTAAACTGCAGAGGTACTTAGAGGAGGAGTTTAAGAAGGTGGCTCAGTACAAGGCAAGCAGCAAGGTACCATGGGATATATAGTCCTTAGGAATTGAAAGTAAACCCCAGAGGAAAAACGGTAAAGCCCACAGGAAATCCAGGAAGTTGTGGTAAGAGATAGACAAATTGGCAGCACACACAATGAGGAAGGAGATTTTTCAAGTAAGCTTATATTGGATTGTAAAATATAATTATTGTTTGTTTTGTTATTACAATGTTGATGTTATAAAATACATGTGTGTGCTGTGACCATAGATCTCCTTTAATGGGATGAATTGCTTTATTAAATTTCACTAAGCCATAGCCAACCAGCATTTACCTGCTACAGTTTGATAAAGAAAACATGAATTCTGATTATTTGTGGTGGGTTATTACACTTCGTTTTTTTGAATACAGCAAGAGAAAGTGTATATTGCAGACAATCAGGTACTGAGGACCACATTAGAGCAAGTTAAGAGACCCATGTGGAGTCTGAACCAGTGGCTATGCCTCACATGTGTTCTGAGTATTGGTTGTGTGTTTAGCAGGGTATTTCTATCACGTGCCTGTTTATACAGAACTGTCTTGTTTCCATGTCAGTTACGGAAACCTGGCACCTAAACAGTAACTATAAATCGCTGAAAGTCTTTATCGGGTACAGCCACAGCCTAATGATTATAGTGCTTA